>NW_028322237.1:8484848-8787878 GCF_059928025.1 Delphinapterus leucas
GTAAACAATTCTGAAGTTGGTCAGTGGTGGGGAATCATCTCCCATTCAGCCAGCAGGCCCCACGCAACAAGCGTCCTCATTGCAAAGCTGGGGGACCGTGCCGAGGCATCTGTGAGTAAACGTGGGCTGAGCCCCAGGCCAGCTGCTGCTGAAATGTTCCCACCCTTCCCAGGTAAAACACCTGAATATGTACAAGGACTTGAAAGCCTAGAGGAAGGGCCATGGAGCCACATGAGTGACAGCATGCCAGCCGACTTGGTGCCTGCAGGCCAGCCAGGATGGTCCTGGCCCTGGGTGCTCTTCTGGAAGTTTTCCATTTCCCTGCCTGAGATACCCCTGCTGTCCCGGCCCCCACTGCTTTCTTCCTCACTCACGTCTGCCCAGGGAGAAATTCCAGCGGCAGGTATGGGTGACACATCCTCTTCTTTAGCAGGTGGCATCTTGGCAACTGCTGCAGAAAGTCCAGCAGAGCCCCACTCACACTGGGCCACCCACAAATCCGTGGCTTCTCACTCCCTCCCACCAGTCCAGCCCCAAGACTGCTGACAGGGCAGAGAAAATGGCGTCAGGCACAGCTGCAGGGGCTCTTGCTGCCTGGAGCGGTGTTTATATTGATCTGAACCCAGGCACACCTGGGGAGGGCTGGCCGGCACAGTCGGGCTTCCCAGGCCAGCCAATAATCACCCCTCAGGGGCTCACAGTTGCAGAAACTGGAACTTGCTGAATCGGCCAGGTCCAAGGAACAGGTGTGGGCTCCTGAGAGTCAGGATAGACAAGGGGCTGCAGCTCTGGCTTGTTTTCTAATTATATTATCTGGCCCATGAGTGGGAGACAACTTCAAGAAAACCCTCTCCTAATGAGAGGAACCCAGGAGTCAGGGAGAGGAGGGGTGGCTGGTGGGTGGAGACAGAGGCCTGGTGCCCCGGGTGCAGTGGAAGTCTCTGGAAGACCAGGTGGAGGGAGGCCACACAGAGTGATGCCCAGGGTCACAGACCTGTCGGAGCTGCTGTTTGTTAGTTCAAGTCCTGCTCTGAGGTGCTCTGTGTCAGATCTGAGTGACAGGTGAGCTGGGAGTGCTCTGCAATGAGGGCGATATGCACGGTTCCTGTGTTCCCAGCCCTGCCATGGTACCTGCAAGGGTAGCTCTGTATCCTGGGAGGGGCCTGACCACGAGAGCCCCATGGGCTGCAGGGGAACCTGCCCAGGGAACCCCATATCCTGGGAGGGGCCTGAACACGAGAGCCCCATGGGCTGGGGTGGGGGTGGGGTACCTGCCCAGGTGAGCTCCATATCCTGGGATTGGCCTGACCTCGAGAGCCCCATGGGCTGCTGGAGTCCTGGTAAAGGATGTCAGGACAGTCAGTGAAGCCACCGAGGATATACCTCCAGTAGTTCCTAAATCCTACACCCTGCTGGTCATTCTACCAACCACCAGGACATGGTATTCTGTATTAGTCTTCAATGATGCCTTCTTTTGTATTCTATTAGTCCCAGAGTCACAAGAAATTTTGGCTTGTGAGTGGCAGGACTCAACATACAACTAAAACAATACTTCCGGGCCGTGTTGCCCCAAGGGTTCAAAAATTCCCACACCATCTTTGGGGAAAGCTCAGCTAAAGACCTAAAAGTTCTACCTCTGGAAAAGGAAACACTCCTTCAATATGCAGACGACATTCTGATCGCCAGCCCTACTAAGGAGACCTCTGAACTACCATGCCAATAAAGGATACAAGTTGTCCAAGACAAAGCTCAAATATCACAGACTACGGTGACCTGCCTGGGCTTCATTCTCACAGAAGGTCGGAGAAGCCCATCCCAGGAAAGGGAAGAAACAATTTACAGCCTTACCCATTTCTGAAACTAGAAGACAGCTTAGGGGTTCCTGGGGAGGCCAGGGTTTGCTCCTTCTGGATCCCTAACTACAGTCTACTAGCTGGGCCTCTATATGAAACACTGAAAGGAAAAGATGATGATCCTTTTGAATAGAATGCAGAAGTGGCCTTTCAAGAATGGAAAGAGCAGTCAATTCAGACCCTTGCCCTGGAACTCCCTAATTTAGCTAAACCCTTTGACCTTTACATTCCTGGTGAACGGTGAATCGCCATTGGAGTATTAGTGCAAAACCTGGGACCACTTGAAATGGAATAATGCAAGAATGCGATCCAGGTAGGATAAACTACGGTCACCAAGGGGCTTGGCCCACCGCCACATCTGGCCAAGATACTGGCAGTATCTGAAAACCTGGAAATCAGCAGCCCAAAAGGCCACCTCCCTCCTAAGGGAAAAGGACCCCACGTGGTGATCCTAACACCCAGCCATGCCCTGAAGTTGCAGGGTTGGCTCCATGGGCACACTGACCTTGAGTGAGGAGGCCCTCCAACTCCAAACTCCATAGAGATAACCGGGGCAAAGTGGCACCATGACGACTCGTGTGAAGGTGTCTGCACGGGCAAATTTAACGCTCATTTCCCACCAGGAAGAGGAATTAACCAAAGGCTCAGCATGCCGTGCCGGAACCAGATTAGGGCCTGAAGCAATCCTGCGGGTTTGCGGCCAGCTCACAAGAAAGCGAGTTGAAGAAAGGAGCTCAGGGACACTGTAATTCACAAACCTGCAGAGTTATAAATGACAGCTATCACCCAAAAATATATTGAAGGAAGGCTGCGAAAAGGACTTGAAAGCGGGGCAGAATTGCAAGAAAACGATTTCAGGGGGTAGACTGGAATTGCATTTAAAGCATAGGAAAAGAGGCAGAACGTCGACAATGATGCACTTGGCCAAAAAGGGCGTATGCGTTTTTTCCTGAATATATTCAGGAAAAAACGCATACGCCCTTTTTGGCCAACCAAGCAAGCATGTTAAAGAAATCTGCACTACAATGAAGTCTCACTGCCCCCCGGTCAAAAGGGCCATCTGAAAAAAGTGTAAAAACCAGAAACACAGGACAGGCCATGGAGAACAGGGAGCCTTGTTATGCTGATGGGCGGGATGTAAATTGCCAACAGCCACTCTGGAGATGTGTATGGTGTTTCCTCAAAAACCTAAAAAACAAAGCAACGGAGCCTACGGCATTACCACTTATTTTCCTATAGCTTAGGGAAATTAAAATCAAAAACACACAGCCACCCCAAAGTTTCTGTTTACGGCTCTGTTTACAAGAACCTCGTCTACGGTACAAGTTAAATATCCCAGAAAGCGAAAAATGGATAAAGAAGTGTGGTACGTACGTACAAAGGAAAATCACTCACCAATGAAATCTATTTCATCAGGCCCGTCGCGGCATAATGAGTGGATTCAGGTACGATGATTCTAAGTGAAATAAGTCACACAGAAAATGAAACATCATAAGTTATCACTAATACACGGAATGTAAACTTGGCTACACATGAACTGAATTACAAAACAGAACAGGGTCTCAAATTTAGAAAACCACCTTATGTTTGCTTAAGGGGAAAAGTGAGTTGCGGTGCTGCATAAAAGCAGAGATAGAAATTAGCACAGATACCTTTCCATAAGCCAAATATGTAATAGTCAAGACCTACCCCTTGCTCAACGAAATGGACTAAACACCTCATATTCAACACCTAGGAATACACCTGACTAGTAAGAATCTTCAAACCCATGGATTTATATGTCTCCGTAAGACAATCAAGCGTGTGTACAGCTGCATGAACGCAGCAGAGAAAATCCAATAAATCCCATTATCAAAATGAATTACAAAAACAAAACACAATGACAGTGAAATAGAGAGCAATGCTTAAATAATTCATTCAGGGCATGTGATGCAACCTGGATTTACCACATCTACACCCAGAGCTGAGTGAGACATAAGGTTGGACACTTCGGGCTGATAGCATTGGTGAGGTTCGATGAGCAAATGCAGACCCTTTGAAGTCATACTGCATGGTACCCATTCCATGGGTCCCAACTGTCCAGTTTTAAGGGATTCTTCCTTCAGCCAGAACGTGCATGGGAAACCCACAGTATGGTGCACCGTGTGACCAGGAAACGTTTTCAAATGCATCTCAGTTTTCGTCCCCTTTTACTCGGGTTCACCATTCCAGACCTTTACTAACACTCTCCCCACTTGGAGAGTCAGTGCCTTTAACCTCCTGTTTGGCACAGTTTGCAATTTCTGCGCAAGATGAACAGGAATAGGGAGAACCAATGAGAGACTAGCTGTAGGTGTCTGCACTGGAAATTTAACGCTCATTTCCCACCAGGAAGAAGAATTAACCAAAGGCTCAGCATGCCATGCCGGAACCTGATTAAGGCCTGAAGCAATCCTGCGGGTTTGCGGCCAGCTCACAAGAAAGCGAGTTGAAGAAAGGAGCTCAGGGGCACTGTAATTCACAAACCTGCAGAGTTATAAATGACAGCTATCGTCCAAAAATATATTGAAGGAAGGCTGCGAAGAGGACTGGAAAGCGGGGCAGAATTGCAGGAAAACGATTTCAGGGGCAGACTGGAATTGCATTTAAAGCATAGGGAAAGAGACAGAAAGTCGACAATGATGCACTTGGTCTAAAAGGGCGTATGCGTTTTTTCCTGAATATATTCAAGAAAAAACACATATGCCCTTTTTGGCCAAACAAGCAAGCCTGTAAAGAAATCTGCATTACAATGAAGTCTCACTGCCCCCCTGTCAAAAGGGACATCTGAAAAAAGTGAAAAATCCAGAAAGGCAGGACAGGCCATGGAGAACAGGGAGCCTTGTTATGCTGATGGGCGGGATGTAAATTGCCAACAGCCACTCTGGAGAAGTGTATGGTGTTTCCTCAAACACCTAAAAAACTAAGCAACGGAGCCTACGGCACTTCAACTTATGGTTCTATAGCTTAGGGAAATTAAAATCAAAAAGACACAGCCACCCATAAATTTTGGACGGCTCTGCTTACAAGAACCTCATTTACGGTACAAGTGAAATATCCCAGAAAGCAAAAATGGATAAAGAAGTTGTTGTACGTACGTACAATGGAATATCACTCAGCAATGAAATCTATGTCATGAGGCCCGTCGCGGCATAATGAGTGGATTCAGGTACGATCATTCTAAGTTAACTAAGTCACACAGAAAAAGAAACACCATAAGATATCTCAAATACACGGAATGCAAACATGGCTGCACATGAACTCAATTACAAAACAGAAAAGGGTCTCAAATTTAGAAAACCAACTTATGCTTGCTTAAGGGGAAAGGTGAGTTGTGGTGCTGCATAAAACCAGAGATTGAAATTAGCACAGATACCTTTCCATAAGCAAATATGTAATAGTCAGGACCTACTCCTTGCTCCACGAAATGGACTCAACACCCCATATTCAATGCCTAGGAATATACCTGACTAGTAAGAATCTGAAAACCCATGGATTTATATGTCTCCATAAGAGAATCAAGCATGTGTACAGCGGCATAAACGCAGCAGTGAAAATCCGATAAATCCCATTATCAAAATAAATTACAAAAACAAAACACAATGACAGTGAAATAGAGAGCAATTCTTAAATAATTCATTCAGGGCTTGTGATGCAACGTGGATTTACCACATCTACACCCCGAGCTGAGTGAGACATAAGGCTGGACACTTCGGGCTGATAACATTGGTGACGTTCGGTGAGCAAAGGCAACCCTTTGAAGTCATACTGCATGGTACCCATTCCATGGGTCCCAACTCTCCAGGTTGAAGGGATTCTTCCTTCAGGTACAACATGCATGGGCAACCCAGAATATGGTCCACCGTGTGACCGGGAAACCTTTTTAAATGCATCTCAGTTTTCGTCCCCTCGTACTCGATTTTACCATTCCAGACGCTTTACTAACACTCTCCCCACTTGGAGAGTCAGTGCCTTTAACCTCCTGTTTGGCACAGTTTGCAATTTCTGCGCAAGATGAACAGGAATAGGGAGAACCAATGAGAGATTAGCTGTAGGTGTCTGCACGAACAAATTTAACGCTCATTTCCCACCAGGAAGAGGAATTAGCCAAAGGCTCAGCATGCCGTGCCGGAACCAGATTAGGGCCTGAAGCAATCCTGCGGTTTTGCGGCCAGCTCACAAGAAAGCGAGTTGAAGAAAGGAGCTCAGGGGCACTGTAATTCACAAACCTGCAGAGTTATAAATGACAGCTATCGTCCAAAAATATATTGAAGTAAGGCTGCAAAGGGGACTTGAACGCGGGGCAGAATTCCAGGAATACGATTTCAGGAGGTAGACGGGAAGTCCTCTGAAAGTATAGGAGAAGAGGCAGAACCTCGACAATGATGCACTTGGTCCAAAAGGGCATATGCGTTTCTTCCAGGGCCCTTATTAAAGAGGGTAGGAGGCTCCCAGCATGCTTCAGTGGCCAACAGAGGGCCTACGTCGCCAAGGCGACATGAGACATCCAGGCAGGAGTGACCTCACATCAGAGGGCCCACCTCACAGAAGGGTAAGGAACCCAGTCAGGATCAGACTCTCACCAGAGTGCCCACATAAGCAAGGGGCTGGGAACCAGGCAGGAGTGTCCTCACACCCGTGGGGCCACATCATCGAAAGTTGAGGTACCCAGCACATGTGGCCTCAAACCAGAGGACCCACATCACCATGGGTCTCGGAGCGAGGCAGGCAGGATTAACCTCAAAACACATGGCCCATTGTATAAAAAAGGTGAGGAATCCAGCAGTTGGAACATCCCAGCAGGCGGCCCAGAGCACCGAGGCTATGGGATCCAGGCAGTGATGAACTCACAACAGAGGGCACTCATCGTGATACTGTAAGCAACCCAGCCGTTGTAACCTCAGAGCACAAGGCCCACATCCCCATGGGGAAGGGAACCAAGCAGGAGTGTCATCGCACCAGTGGGCACACATCAGAAAAGGTGGGGAGCCCAGCAGTTAGGGCCGGACGCCAGAGGGCCCTCATCACTGAGGAGAGGAGGCTCCCAGCAAGCTCCAACTGCTACCAGAAGGCCGACGTCACCAATGCGGGGTGTGCCAGCCAGGCAGGAGTGACCTCAGAGCAGAGGGCCAACCACACAAAAGTGTGAGGAACCCAAAGAGGATCAGACTCTCACCGGAGGGCCCACATCACCAAGGGAATGGAAACCAGGCAGGAGTGTCCTCACACCAGTGGGGCCACATCACCGAAATGTGACGGACCCAGCACACGTGGACTCAAACTACAGGACACACATCACCAAGGGGCTGGGAGTGAGGCAGGCAAGAGAAGTCTCAAAACAGAGGGCCCATAGAAGGAAAAAGGTGAGGAATCCCGCAGTTGGAACCTCCCCGCAGGTGGCCAGGAGCAGCGAGGCTATGGGGTCCATGCCGGAGTGAACTCACACCAGAGGGCCCTCATCATGAAACTGAACAACGTACCATTGGGACCTCAGAGCAGAAGACCCACATTCCCATGGGGTTGGGATCCTGGCAGGAGTGTACTCGCACCACAGGGCGCACATCAGAAAATTTTGGGAGCCCAGGAGTTAGGGTCTGACGCCAGAGGGCCCTCATTACCGAGGGGAGGAGACTCCCAGCAGGCACCAACTCCCAACTGAGGGCCCACGTCACCAAGTTGACGTGTGCCAGCCAGGCAGGAGTGACCTCACAGCAGAGGGCCTACCTCACAGAAGGGTGAGGAACCCAGCCAGGATAAGACTCTCACCAGAGGGCCCACATCACCAAGGGGATCGGAACAAGGCAGGAGTGTCCTCACACCAGTGTGGCCACATTATAGAAAGGTGAGGAACCCAGCACATGTGGCCTAAACCAGAGGACCCACATTTCCAAGGTGCTCCGAGTGAGGCAGGCAGGAGTAGCCTAACAACACAGGGCCCACAGAATAAAATATGTGAGGAATCCAGCAGTTTGAACCTCCCAGCAGGTGGCCCAGAGTATGGAGTCTATGGGATCCAGGCCACAGTGAACTCACAGCAGAGGGCCCACATCATGAAACTGTGAGCAACCCAGCCAGTGGGACCTCAGAGCAGAAGGCCCACATCCCCATGGGGATCGGAACCTCGCAGGAGTGTCCTCGCACAACTTAGCACGTATCAGAAAATGTGGGAACCCAGCAGTTATGGCCTGACGCAAGAGGGCCCTCATCACGGAGGAGAGGAGGCTACCAGCAGGTTCCAAATGCCACCAGAGGGCCGACGTCACCAAGGCAATGGGAGCAAGCCAGGCAGGAGTTACCTCACAGCAGAGGGCCCACCTCACAGAAGTGTGAGGAGCCCAAACAGGATCAGACTCTAACCAGAGCACCCACATCACCAAGGGGATGGAAACCAGGCAGGAGTGTCCTCACACCAGTGGGGCCACATCAGCGAAAGGTGAGGAACACAGCACATGTGGCCTCAAACAAGGGGACACACATCACGAAAGGGCTGGGAGTGAGGCATGCAGGAGGAGACTCACAACAGAGCGCCCATAGAATAAAAAAGGTGAGGAACCCCGCAGTTGGAAGCTCCAAGCAGGTGGCCCAGAGCACCGAGGCTATGGGATCCATGCCGGAGTGAACTCACAGCAGAGGGCCCACATTCTGACACTGTGAGCAACCCAGCCGTTGGGACCTCAGAGCAGAAAGCCCACATCCCCATGGGGATGGGACCCTGGCTGGAGTGTACTCGCACGACAGGGCGCACATCAGAAAATTTTGGGAGCCCATGAGTTACGGCCTGACGCCAGAGGGCCCTCATTACCGAGGGGAGGAGACTCCCAGCAGGCACCAACTCCCAACTGAGGGCCCACATCGCCAAGGTGACGTGTGCCAGCCAGGCAGGAGTGACCTCACAGCAGAGGGCCCACCTCCCAGAAGTGTGAGGAATCCAGACAGGATCAGACTCTCACCAGAGGGCCCCCATCACCAAGGGGATGGGAACCAGGTAGGAGTGTCCTCACACCAGTGGGGCCACATCAAAAAAGGTGAGGAAACCGGTACATGTGGCCTTAAACCAGAGGACCTACATCACAAATGGGCTGGGAGTGAGTCAGGAAGTAGGAGCATGAAAACACAGGACCCAAAGAATAAAAAAGGTAAGGAATCCAGCAGTAGGAACCTCCCAGCTGGCCGCTCAGAGCACAGAGTCTATGGGATCTAGGCCTGGGTGAACTAACACCAGAGAGCCAACATCATGAAACGGTGAACAACACAGGTGTTGGGACCTTAGAGCAGAAGGCCCACATGCCCATGGGGATGGGAACCTCGCAGGAGTGTCCTCGCACCACTTAGCACGTATCAGAAAATGTGGGTACCCAGCAGTTAGGGCCTGAGGCAAGAGGGCCCCCATCACCGAGGGGAGGTTCCCAGCAGGCTCCAACTGCCACAAGAGGGCCGATGTTGCCCAGGTGGGGTGTGCCAGCCAGGCAGGAGTGACCTCACAGCAGAGGGCCCCCCTCACAGAAGGGTGAGGAACCCAGCCAGGATCAGACTCTCACCAGAGGGCCCACATCATCAAGGGGATAGGAACCAGGCAGGAGTGTCCCCACACCAGTGGGGCCACATCATCGAAAGGCGAGGGACCCAGCATACGTGGCCTCAAACCAGAGGACACACATCACCAAGGGGCTGGGAGTGAGGCAGGCAGGAGGAGTCTCAAAACAGAGGGCCCATAGAAGAAAAAAGGTGAGGAATCCCGCAGTTGTAACCTCCCAGCAGGTGGCCAGGAGCAGCGAGGCTATGGGATCCAGGCCGGAGAGAACTCACAGCAGAGGGCCCTCATCATGAAACTGAGCAACCCACGGTTGGGACCTCAGAGCAGAAGGCCCACATTCCCATGGGGTTGGGAACCTGGCAGGAGTGTACTCGAACCACAGGGCGCATATCAGAAAATATTGGGAGCCCAGGAGTTAGGGCCTGCCGCCAGAGGGCCCTCATTACCGAGGGGAGGAGACACCCAGCAGGCACCAAATCCCACCAGAGGGCCGACGTCGCCAAGGCGGGGTGTGCCAGCCAGGCAGGAGTGACCTCAGAGAAGAGGGCCCACCTCACAGAAGTGTGAGGAACCCAACCAGGATCAGACTCTCACCGGAGGGCCCACATCACCAAGGGGATGGGAACCAGGCAGGAGTGTCCTCACACCAGTGGGGCCACATCAGCCAAAGGTGAGGAACCCAGCACATGTGGCCTCAAACCAGAGGACACACATCACCAAGGGGCTTGGAGTGAGGCAGGTGTCTGGAGGGGCACATTTAACTCTAATTTCCCACCAGGAAGTGGAATGAACCAAAGTCTCAGAGTGCCGTGCCGGACCCTGATTACGGCCTGAAGCAAACCTGCGGTTCTGTGGCCAGTTTTCAAGGAAACGAGTTAAGAAAGGAAATCACGGGCACTGTAATTCACAAACCTGCAGAGTTATAAATGACAGCTATTGGCAAAAATATATGGAAGTAAGTCTGCAAAGAGGACTTGAAAACGAGGCAGAATTGCAGGAATCATATTTCAGGAGGTAGATTGGAATTGCATTTAAAGCATGTGAAAAGCGGCAGATCTTTGACAGTGATGCACTTGGACAAAAGTGCGTAAACATTTTTTCCTGAGTATATTCAGGAAAAAACACATATGCCCTTTTTGGCCAACCAAGCACTCGAGAAATGGAAATCCGCACTACAATGAAGTCTCATTTCCCATTCGTCAAAAGGGCCATCTGAAAAAAGTGTAAAAACCAGAAACACAGGACAGGCCATGGAGAACAGGGAGCCTTGTTATGCTGATGGGCGGGATGTAAATTGCCAACAGACACTCTGGAGATGTGTATGGTGTATCCTGAAACATCTGAAAAACAAAGCTACAGACCCTAGGGCACTTCCACTTTTGGCCCTATAGCTTAGGAAAATTAAAATCAACAAGACACAGCCAACACAAAATTTAGGGCTGCTGTGTTTACAAGAACCTTGAGTCCAGTACAAATTAAATATCCCAGAAAGAAAAAAATGGATAAAGGAGTTGTGCTACTTACGTACAACAGAATATCACTCAGCAATGAAATCAATGTCATCAGGCCTGTAGCAGCAAATTGAGTGGATTTAAGTATGATGATTCTAAGAGAAATAGGTCACACAGAGAAAGATAATTATCATAAGATATCACTAATAGAGAGAGTGTAAACTTGGCTACACATAAACTGAATTCCAAAACCGAACAGAGTCTCACATTTAGATAAAAACTTATGCTTGCTTAAGGGGAAAGTTGAGTTGGGGTGTTGTATAAAGCCAGAGATTGAAATTAGCACACATACCGTTCCATAAGCCAAATATGTAATAGACAAGACCTACTCTTTGCTCAACGAAATAGACTCATCCATGGTGTATCACTTCACACCTGTTAGAATGGGCATCATCAGAAAATCTACAAACAACAAATGCTGGAAAGGGTGTGGAGATAAGGAACCCTCTTCCACTATTGTTGGGAATGTAAATTGATACAGTCACTGTGGAGAACATTATGGAGTTTCTTATAAAACTAAGAATAGAATTACCATATGATACAGCAATCCCACTACTGGGCATATACCCAGACAAAACCATAAATCAAAAAGAGACATTCACCGCAATGTTCATTGCATCACTATTTACAATATCCAGGTAATGGAAGCAACCTAAATGCCCACAGACAGACGAATGCATAAAGATGTGGTACATATATAAAATGGAATATTACTAAGCCATAAAAGGGAATGAAATTGGGTCATTTGTAGAGACGTTGATGGATCTAGAGACTGTCATACAGAGTGAAGTAAGTCAGAAAGAGAAAAACAAATCTTGTCTATTAATGCATATATGTGGAACCTAGAAAAATTGTACAGATGAACCGTTTTGCAAGGCAGAAATAGAGCAACAGATGTAGACAACAAACGTATGGACACCAAGGGGGGAAAGCTGTTGGGGGGTGGTGGTGGGAGGAGTTGAGAGATTGGGATTGGCATGTATACATTTATATGTATAAAATAGATAACCAAAAAGAACCTGCTGTATAAAAAAATAAAATAAAATTCAAATTACAAAAAGTAAAACAGAAAAAATATTCTTCCCTTCACATACATGTATTTATATGAATAAATTATTTCCATGCTTATATCTGTAAATACAAAAAAGAGGAATAAAATCTACCTTGAACCAAAAACGAAAAAAAGAAAAAAAAACAGAACCCACCAGTTACACAGAGGAAAACCATATCAGGGCACTTGCTCCAGTTGTAAACAATTCTGAAGTTGGTCAGTGGTGGGGAATCATCTCCCATTCAGCCAGCAGGCCCCACGCAACAAGCGTCCTCATTGCAAAGCTGGGGGACCGTGCCGAGGCATCTGTGAGTAAACGTGGGCTGAGCCCCAGGCCAGCTGCTGCTGAAATGTTCCCACCCTTCCCAGGTAAAACACCTGAATATGTACAAGGACTTGAAAGCCTAGAGGAAGGGCCATGGAGCCACATGAGTGACAGCATGCCAGCCGACTTGGTGCCTGCAGGCCAGCCAGGATGGTCCTGGCCCTGGGTGCTCTTCTGGAAGTTTTCCATTTCCCTGCCTGAGATACCCCTGCTGTCCCGGCCCCCACTGCTTTCTTCCTCACTCACGTCTGCCCAGGGAGAAATTCCAGCGGCAGGTATGGGTGACACATCCTCTTCTTTAGCAGGTGGCATCTTGGCAACTGCTGCAGAAAGTCCAGCAGAGCCCCACTCACACTGGGCCACCCACAAATCCGTGGCTTCTCACTCCCTCCCACCAGTCCAGCCCCAAGACTGCTGACAGGGCAGAGAAAAT
This sequence comes from Delphinapterus leucas, assembly GCF_059928025.1. Lineage (NCBI taxonomy): Eukaryota > Metazoa > Chordata > Mammalia > Artiodactyla > Monodontidae > Delphinapterus > Delphinapterus leucas. The sequence goes on from NW_028322237.1 coordinate 8,497,574, forward strand.
GGCGTCAGGCACAGCTGCAGGGGCTCTTGCTGCCTGGAGCGGTGTTTATATTGATCTGAACCCAGGCACACCTGGGGAGGGCTGGCCGGCACGGTCGGGCTTCCCAGGCCAGCCAATAATCACCCCTCAGGGGCTCACAGTTGCAGAAACTGGAACTTGCTGAATCGGCCAGGTCCAAGGAACAGGTGTGGGCTCCTGAGAGTCAGGATAGACAAGGGGCTGCAGCTCTGGCTTGTTTTCTAATTATATTATCTGGCCCATGAGTGGGAGACAACTTCAAGAAAACCCTCTCCTAATGAGAGGAACCCAGGAGTCAGGGAGAGGAGGGGTGGCTGGTGGGTGGAGACAGAGGCCTGGTGCCCCGGGTGCAGTGGAAGTCTCTGGAAGACCAGGTGGAGGGAGGCCACACAGAGTGATGCCCAGGGTCACAGACCTGTCGGAGCTGCTGTTTGTTAGTTCAAGTCCTGCTCTGAGGTGCTCTGTGTCAGATCTGAGTGACAGGTGAGCTGGGAGTGCTCTGCAATGAGGGCGATATGCACGGTTCCTGTGTTCCCAGCCCTGCCATGGTACCTGCAAGGGTAGCTCTGTATCCTGGGAGGGGCCTGACCACGAGAGCCCCATGGGCTGCAGGGGAACCTGCCCAGGGAACCCCATATCCTGGGAGGGGCCTGAACACGAGAGCCCCATGGGCTGGGGTGGGGGTGGGGTACCTGCCCAGGTGAGCTCCATATCCTGGGATTGGCCTGACCTCGAGAGCCCCATGGGCTGCTGGAGTCCTGGTAAAGGATGTCAGGACAGTCAGTGAAGCCACCGAGGATATACCTCCAGTAGTTCCTAAATCCTACACCCTGCTGGTCATTCTACCAACCACCAGGACATGGTATTCTGTATTAGTCTTCAATGATGCCTTCTTTTGTATTCTATTAGTCCCAGAGTCACAAGAAATTTTGGCTTGTGAGTGGCAGGACTCAACATACAACTAAAACAATACTTCCGGGCCGTGTTGCCCCAAGGGTTCAAAAATTCCCACACCATCTTTGGGGAAAGCTCAGCTAAAGAACTAAAAGTTCTACCTCTGGAAAAGGAAACACTCCTTCAATATGCAGACGACATTCTGATCGCCAGCCCTACTAAGGAGACCTCTGAACTACCAAGCCAATAAAGGATACAAGTTGTCCAAGACAAAGCTCAAATATCACAGACTACGGTGACCTGCCTGGGCTTCATTCTCACAGAAGGTCGGAGAAGCCCATCCCAGGAAAGGGAAGAAACAATTTGCAGCCTTACCCATTTCTGAAACTAGAAGACAGCTTAGGGGTTCCTGGGGAGGCCAGGGTTTGCTGCTTCTGGATCCCTAACTACAGTCTACTAGCTGGGCCTCTATATGAAACACTGAAAGGAAAAGATGATGATCCTTTTGAATAGAATGCAGAAGAGGCCTTTCAAGAATGGAAAGAGCAGTCAATTCAGACCCTTGCCCTGGAACTCCCTAATTTAGCTAAACCCTTTGACCTTTACATTCCTGGTGAACGGTGAATCGCCACTGGAGTATTAGTGCAAAACCTGGGACCACTTGAAATGGAACAATGCAAGAATGCGATCCAGGTAGGATAAACTACGGTCACCAAGGGGCTTGGCCCACCGCCACATCTGGCCAAGATACTGGCAGTATCTGAAAACCTGGAAATCAGCAGCCCAAAAGGCCACCTCCCTCCTAAGGGAAAAGGACCCCACGTGGTGATCCTAACACCCAGCCATGCCCTGAAGTTGCAGGGTTGGCTCCATGGGCACACTGACCTTGAGTGAGGAGGCCCTCCAACTCCAACCTCCATAGAGATAACCGGGGCAAAGTGGCACCATGACGACTCGTGTGAAGGTGTCTGCACGGGCAAATTTAACGCTCATTTCCCACCAGGAAGAGGAATTAACCAAAGGCTCAGCATGCCGTGCCGGAACCAGATTAGGGCCTGAAGCAATCCTGCGGGTTTGCGGCCAGCTCACAAGAAAGCGAGTTGAAGAAAGGAGCTCAGGGACACTGTAATTCACAAACCTGCAGAGTTATAAATGACAGCTATCACCCAAAAATATATTGAAGGAAGGCTGCGAAAAGGACTTGAAAGCGGGGCAGAATTGCAAGAAAACGATTTCAGGGGGTAGACTGGAATTGCATTTAAAGCATAGGAAAAGAGGCAGAACGTCGACAATGATGCACTTGGCCAAAAAGGGCGTATGCGTTTTATTTATTCAGGAAAAAACGCATACGCCCTTTTTGGCCAACCAAGCAAGCATGTTAAAGAAATCTGCACTACAATGAAGTCTCACTGCCCCCCGTTCAAAAGGGCCATCTGAAAAAAGTGTAAAAACCAGAAACACAGGACAGGCCATGGAGAACAGGGAGCCTTGTTATGCTGATGGGCGGGATGTAAATTGCCAACAGCCACTCTGGAGATGTGTATGGTGTTTCCTCAAAAACCTAAAAAACAAAGCAACGGAGCCTACGGCATTACCACTTATTTTCCTATAGCTTAGGGAAATTAAAATCAAAAACACACAGCCACCCCAAAGTTTCTGTTTACGGCTCTGTTTACAAGAACCTCGTCTACGGTACAAGTTAAATATCCCAGAAAGCGAAAAATGGATAAAGAAGTGTGGTACGTACGTACAAAGGAATATCACTCACCAATGAAATCTATTTCATCAGGCCCGTCGCAGCATAATGAGTGGATTCAGGTACGATGATTCTAAGTGAAATAAGTCACACAGAAAATGAAACATCATAAGTTATCACTAATACACGGAATGTAAACTTGGCTACACATGAACTGAATTACAAAACAGAACAGGGTCTCAAATTTAGAAAACCACCTTATGTTTGCTTAAGGGGAAAAGTGAGTTGGGGTGCTGCATAAAAGCAGAGATAGAAATTAGCACAGATACCTTTCCATAAGCCAAATATGTAATAGTCAAGACCTACCCCTTGCTCAACGAAATGGACTAAACACCTCATATTCAACACCTAGGAATACACCTGACTAGTAAGAATCTTCAAACCCATGGATTTATATGTCTCCGTAAGACAATCAAGCGTGTGTACAGCTGCATGAACGCAGCAGAGAAAATCCAATAAATCCCATTATCAAAATGAATTACAAAAACAAAACACAATGACAGTGAAATAGAGAGCAATTCTTAAATAATTCATTCAGGGCATGTGATGCAACCTGGATTTACCACATCTACACCCAGAGCTGAGTGAGACATAAGGTTGGACACTTCGGGCTGATAGCATTGGTGAGGTTCGATGAGCAAATGCAGACCCTTTGAAGTCATACTGCATGGTACCCATTCCATGGTTCCCAACTGTCCAGTTTTAAGGGATTCTTCCTTCAGCTAAAACGTGCATGGGAAACCCACAGTATGGTGCACCGTGTGACCAGGAAACGTTTTCAAATGCATCTCAGTTTTCGTCCCCTTTTACTCGGGTTCACCATTCCAGACCTTTACTAACACTCTCCCCACTTGGAGAGTCAGTGCCTTTAACCTCCTGTTTGGCACAGTTTGCAATTTCTGCGCAAGATGAACAGGAATAGGGAGAACCAATGAGAGATTAGCTGTAGGTGTCGGCACGAACAAATTTAACGCTCATTTCCCACCAGGAAGAGGAATTAGCCAAAGGCTCAGCATGCCGTGCCGGAACCAGATTAGGGCCTGAAGCAATCCTGCGGTTTTGCGGCCAGCTCACAAGAAAGCGAGTTGAAGAAAGGAGCTCAGGGGCACTGTAATTCACAAACCTGCAGAGTTATAAATGACAGCTATCGTCCAAAAATATATTGAAGTAAGGCTGCAAAGGGGACTTGAACGCGGGGCAGAATTCCAGGAATACGATTTCAGGAGGTAGACGGGAAGTCCTCTGAAAGTATAGGAGAAGAGGCAGAACCTCGACAATGATGCACTTGGTCAAAAAGGGCATATGCGTTTCTTCCAGGGCCCTTATTAAAGAGGGTAGGAGGCTCCCAGCATGCTTCAGTGGCCAACAGAGGGCCTACGTCGCCAAGGCGACATGAGACATCCAGGCAGGAGTGACCTCACATCAGAGGGCCCACCTCACAGAAGGGTAAGGAACCCAGTCAGGATCAGACTCTCACCAGAGTGCCCACATAAGCAAGGGGCTGGGAACCAGGCAGGAGTGTCCTCACACCCGTGGGGCCACATCATCAAAAGTTGAGGTACCCAGCACATGTGGCCTCAAACCAGAGGACCCACATCACCATGGGTCTCGGAGCGAGGCAGGCAGGATTAACCTCAAAACACATGGCCCATTGTATAAAAAAGGTGAGGAATCCAGGAGTTGGAACATCCCAGCAGGCGGCCCAGAGCACCGAGGCTATGGGATCCAGGCAGTGATGAACTCACAACAGAGGGCACTCATCGTGATACTGTAAGCAACCCAGCCGTTGTAACCTCAGAGCACAAGGCCCACATCCCCATGGGGAAGGGAACCAAGCAGGAGTGTCATCGCACCAGTGGGCACACATCAGAAAAGGTGGGGAGCCCAGCAGTTAGGGCCGGACGCCAGAGGGCCCTCATCACTGAGGAGAGGAGGCTCCCAGCAAGCTCCAACTGCTACCAGAAGGCCGACGTCACCAATGCGGGGTGTGCCAGCCAGGCAGGAGTGACCTCAGAGCAGAGGGCCAACCACACAAAAGTGTGAGGAACCCAAAGAGGATCAGACTCTCACCGGAGGGCCCACATCACCAAGGGAATGGAAACCAGGCAGGAGTGTCCTCACACCAGTGGGGCCACATCACCGAAATGTGACGGACCCAGCACACGTGGACTCAAACTACAGGACACACATCACCAAGGGGCTGGGAGTGAGGCAGGCAAGAGAAGTCTCAAAACAGAGGGCCCATAGAAGGAAAAAGGTGAGGAATCCCGCAGTTGGAACCTCCCCGCAGGTGGCCAGGAGCAGCGAGGCTATGGGGTCCATGCCGGAGTGAACTCACACCAGAGGGCCCTCATCATGAAACTGAACAACGTATCATTGGGACCTCAGAGCAGAAGACCCACATTCCCATGGGGTTGGGATCCTGGCAGGAGTGTACTTGCACCACAGGGCGCACATCAGAAAATTTTGGGAGCCCAGGAGTTAGGGTCTGACGCCAGAGGGCCCTCATTACCGAGGGGAGGAGACTCCCAGCAGGCACCAACTCCCAACTGAGGGCCCACGTCGACAAGTTGACGTGTGCCAGCCAGGCAGGAGTGACCTCACAGCAGAGGGCCTACCTCACAGAAGGGTGAGGAACCCAGCCAGGATAAGACTCTCACCAGAGGGCCCACATCACCAAGGGGATCGGAACAAGGCAGGAGTGTCCTCACACCAGTGTGGCCACATTATAGAAAGGTGAGGAACCCAGCACATGTGGCCTAAACCAGAGGACCCACATTTCCAAGGTGCTCCGAGTGAGGCAGGCAGGAGTAGCCTAACAACACAGGGCCCACAGAATAAAATATGTGAGGAATCCAGCAGTTTGAACCTCCCAGCAGGTGGCCCAGAGTATGGAGTCTATGGGATCCAGGCCACAGTGAACTCACAGCAGAGGGCCCACATCATGAAACTGTGAGCAACCCAGCCAGTGGGACCTCAGAGCAGAAGGCCCACATCCCCATGGGGATGGGAACCTCGCAGGAGTGTCCTCGCACAACTTAGCACGTATCAGAAAATGTGGGAACCCGGCAGTTATGGCCTGACGCCAGAGGACCCTCATCCCGGAGGAGAGGAGGCTACCAGCAGGTTCCAAATGCCACCAGAGGGCCGACGTCACCAAGGCAATGGGAGCAAGCCAGGCAGGAGTTACCTCACAGCAGAGGGCCCACCTCACAGAAGTGTGAGGAGCCCAAACAGGATCAGACTCTAACCAGAGCGCCCACATCACCAAGGGGATGGAAACCAGGCAGGAGTGTCCTCACACCAGTGGGGCCACATCAGCGAAAGGTGAGGAACACAGCACATGTGGCCTCAAACAAGGGGACACACATCACGAAAGGGCTGGGAGTGAGGCATGCAGGAGGAGACTCACAACAGAGCGCCCATAGAATAAAAAAGGTGAGGAACCCCGCAGTTGGAAGCTCCAAGCAGGTGGCCCAGAGCACCGAGGCTATGGGATCCATGCCGGAGTGAACTCACAGCAGAGGGCCCACATTCTGACACTGTGAGCAACCCAGCCGTTGGGACCTCAGAGCAGAAAGCCCACATCCCCATGGGGATGGGACCCTGGCTGTAGTGTACTTGCACGACAGGGCGCACATCAGAAAATTTTGGGAGCCCATGAGTTAGGGCCTGACGCCAGAGGGCCCTCATTACCGAGGGGAGGAGACTCCCAGCAGGCACCAACTCCCAACTGAGGGCCCACATCGCCAAGGTGACGTGTGCCAGCCAGGCAGGAGTGACCTCACAGCAGAGGGCCCACCTCCCAGAAGTGTGAGGAATCCAGACAGGATCAGACTCTCACCAGAGGGCCCCCATCACCAAGGGGATGGGAACCAGGCAGGAGTGTCCTCACACCAGTGGGGCCACATCAATAAAGGTGAGGAAACCGGTACATGTGGCCTTAAACCAGAGGACCTACATCACAAATGGGCTGGGAGTGAGTCAGGAAGTAGGAGCATGAAAACACAGGACCCAAAGAATAAAAAAGGTAAGGAATCCAGCAGTAGGAACCTCCCAGCAGGCCGCTCAGAGCACAGAGTCTATGGGATCTAGGCCTGGGTGAACTAACACCAGAGAGCCAACATCATGAAACGGTGAACAACACAGGTGTTGGGACCTTAGAGCAGAAGGCCCACATGCCCATGGGGATGGGAACCTCGCAGGAGTGTCCTCGCACCACTTAGCACGTATCAGAAAATGTGGGTACCCAGCAGTTAGGGCCTGAGGCAAGAGGGCCCCCATCACCGAGGGGAGGTTCCCAGCAGGCTCCAACTGCCACAAGAGGGCCGATGTTGCCCAGGTGGGGTGTGCCAGCCAGGCAGGAGTGACCTCACAGCAGAGGGCCCCCCTCACAGAAGGGTGAGGAACCCAGCCAGGATCAGACTCTCACCAGAGGGCCCACATCATCAAGGGGATAGGAACCAGGCAGGAGTGTCCCCACACCAGTGGGGCCACATCATCGAAAGGCGAGGGACCCAGCATACGTGGCCTCAAACCAGAGGACACAATCACCAAGGGGCTGGGAGTGAGGCAGGCAGGAGGAGTCTCAAAACAGAGGGCCCATAGAAGAAAAAAGGTGAGGAATCCCGCAGTTGTAACCTCCCAGCAGGTGGCCAGGAGCAGCGAGGCTATGGGAACCAGGCCGGAGAGAACTCACAGCAGAGGGCCCTCATCATGAAACTGAGCAACCCACGGTTGGGACCTCAGAGCAGAAGGCCCACATTCCCATGGGGTTGGGAACCTGGCAGGAGTGTACTCGAACCACAGGGCGCATATCAGAAAATATTGGGAGCCCAGGAGTTAGGGCCTGACGCCAGAGGGCCCTCATTACCGAGGGGAGGAGACACCCAGCAGGCACCAAATCCCACCAGAGGGCCGACGTCGCCAAGGCGGGGTGTGCCAGCCAGGCAGGAGTGACCTCAGAGAAGAGGGCCCACCTCACAGAAGTGTGAGGAACCCAACCAGGATCAGACTCTCACCGGAGGGCCCACATCACCAAGGGGATGGGAACCAGGCAGGAGTGTCCTCACACCAGTGGGGCCACATCAGCCAAAGGTGAGGAACCCAGCACATGTGGCCTCAAACCAGAGGACACACATCACCAAGGGGCTTGGAGTGAGGCAGGTGTCTGGAGGGGCACATTTAACTCTAATTTCCCACCAGGAAGTGGAATGAACCAAAGTCTCAGAGTGCCGTGCCGGACCCTGATTACGGCCTGAAGCAAACCTGCGGTTCTGTGGCCAGTTTTCAAGGAAACGAGTTAAGAAAGGAAATCACGGGCACTGGAATTCACAAACCTGCAGAGTTATAAATGACAGCTATTGGCAAAAATATATGGAAGTAAGTCTGCAAAGAGGACTTGAAAACGAGGCAGAATTGCAGGAATCATATTTCAGGAGGTAGATTGGAATTGCATTTAAAGCATGTGAAAAGCGACAGATCTTTGACAGTGATGCACTTGGACAAAAGTGCGTAAACATTTTTTCCTGAGTATATTCAGGAAAAAACACATATGCCCTTTTTGGCCAACCAAGCACTCGACAAATGGAAATCCGCACTACAATGAAGTCTCATTTCCCATTCGTCAAAAGGGCCATCTGAAAAAAGTGTAAAAACCAGAAACACAGGACAGGCCATGGAGAACAGGGAGCCTTGTTATGCTGATGGGCGGGATGTAAATTGCCAACAGACACTCTGGAGATGTGTATGGTGTATCCTGAAACATCTGAAAAACAAAGCTACAGACCCTAGGGCACTTCCACTTTTGGCCCTATAGCTTAGGAAAATTAAAATCAACAAGACACAGCCAACACAAAATTTAGGGCTGCTGTGTTTACAAGAACCTTGAGTCCAGTACAAATTAAATATCCCAGAAAGAAAAAAATGGATAAAGGAGTTGTGCTACTTACGTACAACAGAATATCACTCAGCAATGAAATCAATGTCATCAGGCCTGTAGCAGCAAATTGAGTGGATTTAAGTATGATGATTCTAAGAGAAATAGGTCACACAGAGAAAGATAATTATCATAAGATATCACTAATAGAGAGAGTGTAAACTTGGCTACACATAAACTGAATTCCAAAACCGAACAGAGTCTCACATTTAGATAAAAACTTATGCTTGCTTAAGGGGAAAGTTGAGTTGGGGTGCTGTATAAAACCAGAGATTGAAATTAGCACACATACCGTTCCATAAGCCAAATATGTACTAGACAAGACCTACTCTTTGCTCAACGAAATAGACTCATCCATGGTGTATCACCTCACACCTGTTAGAATGGGCATCATCAGAAAATCTACAAACAACAAATGCTGGAAAGGGTGTGGAGATAAGGAACCCTCTTCCACTATTGTTGGGAATGTAAATTGATACAGTCACTGTGGAGAACATTATGGAGTTTCTTATAAAACTAAGAATAGAATTACCATATGATACAGCAATCCCACTACTGGGCATATACCCAGACAAAACCATAAATCAAAAAGAGACATTCACCGCAATGTTCATTGCATCACTATTTACAATATCCAGGTAATGGAAGCAACCTAAATGCCCACAGACAGACGAATGCATAAAGATGTGGTACATATATAAAATGGAATATTACTAAGCCATAAAAAGGAATGAAATTGGGTCATTTGTAGAGACGTTGATGGATCTAGAGACTGTCATACAGAGTGAAGTAAGTCAGAAAGAGAAAAACAAATCTTGTCTATTAATGCATATATGTGGAACCTAGAAAAATTGTACAGATGAACCGTGTGGCCAGGCAGAAATAGAGCAACAGATGTAGACAACAAACGTATGGACACCAAGGGGGGAAAGCTGTTGGGGGGTGGTGGTGGGAGGAGTTGAGAGATTGGGATTGGCATGTATACATTTATATGTATAAAATAGATAACCAAAAACAACCTGCTGTATAAAAAAATAAAATAAAATTCAAATTGCAAAAAGTAAAACAGAAAAAATATTCTTCCCTTCACATACATGTATTTACATGAATAAATTATTTCCATGCTTATATCTGTAAATACAAAAAAGAGGAATAAAATCTACCTTGAACCAAAAACGAAAAAAAGAAAAAAAAACAGAACCCACCAGTTACACAGAGGAAAACCATATCAGGGCACTTGCTCCAGTTGTAAACAATTCTGAAGTTGGTCAGTGGTGGGGAATCATCTCCCATTCAGCCAGCAGGCCCCACGCAACAAGCGTCCTCATTGCAAAGCTGGGGGACCGTGCCGAGGCATCTGTGAGTAAACGTGGGCTGAGCCCCAGGCCAGCTGCTGCTGAAATGTTCCCACCCTTCCCAGGTAAAACACCTGAATATGTACAAGGACTTGAAAGCCTAGAGGAAGGGCCATGGAGCCACATGAGTGACAGCATGCCAGCCGACTTGGTGCCTGCAGGCCAGCCAGGATGGTCCTGGCCCTGGGTGCTCTTCTGGAAGCTTTCCATTTCCCTGCCTGAGATACCCCTGCTGTCCCGGCCCCCACTGCTTTCTTCCTCACTCACCTCTGCCCAGGGAGAAATTCCAGCGGCAGGTATGGGTAACACACCCTCTTCTTTAGCAGGTGGCATCTTGGCAACTGCTGCAGAAAGTCCAGCAGAGCCCCACTCACACTGGGCCACCCACAAAGCCGTGGCCTCTCACTCCCTCCCACCAGTCCAGCCCCAAGACTGCTGACAGGGCAGAGAAAATGGCGTCAGGCACAGCTGCAGGGGCTCTTGCTGCCTGGAGCGGTGTTTATATTGATCTGAACCCAGGCACACCTGGGGAGGTCTGGCCGGCACGGTCGGGCTTCCCAGGCCAGCCAATAATCACCCCTCAGGGGCTCACAGTTGCAGAAACTGGAACTTGCTGAATCGGCCAGGTCCAAGGAACAGGTGTGGGCTCCTGAGAGTCAGGATAGACAAGGGGCTGCAGCTCTGGCTTGTTTTCTAATTATATTATCTGGCCCATGAGTGGGAGACAACTTCAAGAAAACCCTCTCCTAATGAGAGGAACCCAGGAGTCAGGGAGAGGAGGGGTGGCTGGTGGGTGGAGACAGAGGCCTGGTGCCCCGGGTGCAGTGGAAGTCTCTGGAAGACCAGGTGGAGGGAGGCCACACAGAGTGTTGCCCAGGGTCACAGACCTGTCGGAGCTGCTGTTTGTTAGTTCAAGTCCTGCTCTGAGGTGCTCTGTGTCAGATCTGAGTGACAGGTGAGCTGGGAGTGCTCTGCAATGAGGGCGATATGCACGGTTCCTGTGTTCCCAGCCCTGCCATGGTACCTGCAAGGGTAGCTCTGTATCCTGGGAGGGGCCTGACCACGAGAGCCCCATGGGCTGCAGGGGAACCTGCCCAGGGAACCCCATATCCTGGGAGGGGCCTGAACACGAGAGCCCCATGGGCTGGGGTGGGGGTGGGGTACCTGCCCAGGTGAGCTCCATATCCTGGGATTGGCCTGACCTCGAGAGCCCCATGGGCTGCTGGAGTCCTGGTAAAGGATGTCAGGACAGTCAGTGAAGCCACCGAGGATATACCTCCAGTAGTTCCTAAATCCTACACCCTGCTGGTCATTCTACCAACCACCAGGACATGGTATTCTGTATTAGTCTTCAATGATGCCTTCTTTTGTATTCTATTAGTCCCAGAGTCACAAGAAATTTTGGCTTGTGAGTGGCAGGACTCAACATACAACTAAAACAATACTTCCGGGCCGTGTTGCCCCAAGGGTTCAAAAATTCCCACACCATCTTTGGGGAAAGCTCAGCTAAAGACCTAAAAGTTCTACCTCTGGAAAAGGAAACACTCCTTCAATATGCAGACGACATTCTGATCGCCAGCCCTACTAAGGAGACCTCTGAACTACCATGCCAATAAAGGATACAAGTTGTCCAAGAAAAAGCTCAAATATCACAGACTACGGTGACCTGCCTGGGCTTCATTCTCACAGAAGGTCGGAGAAGCCCATCCCAGGAAAGGGAAGAGACAATTTGCAGCCTTACCCATTTCTGAAACTAGAAGACAGCTTAGGGGTTCCTGGGGAGGCCAGGGTTTGCTGCTTCTGGATCCCTAACTACAGTCTACTAGCTGGGCCTCTATATGAAACACTGAAAGGAAAAGATGATGATCCTTTTGAATAGAATGCAGAAGAGGCCTTTCAAGAATGGAAAGAGCAGTCAATTCAGACCCTTGCCCTGGAACTCCCTAATTTAGCTAAACCCTTTGACCTTTACATTCCTGGTGAACGGTGAATCGCCATTGGAGTATTAGTGCAAAACCTGGGACCACTTGAAATGGAACAATGCAAGAATGCGATCCAGGTAGGATAAACTACGGTCACCAAGGGGCTTGGCCCACCGCCACATCTGGCCAAGATACTGGCAGTATCTGAAAACCTGGAAATCAGCAGCCCAAAAGGCCACCTCCCTCCTAAGGGAAAAGGACCCCACGTGGTGATCCTAACACCCAACCATGCCCTGAAGTTGCAGGGTTGGCTCCATGGGCACACTGACCTTGAGTGAGGAGGCCCTCCAACTCCAACCTCCATAGAGATAACCGGGGCAAAGTGGCACCATGACGACTCGTGTGAAGGTGTCTGCACGGGCAAATTTAACGCTCATTTCCCACCAGGAAGAGGAATTAGCCAAAGGCTCAGCATGCCGTGCCGGAACCAGATTAGGGCCTGAAGCAATCCTGCGGTTTTGCGGCCAGCTCACAAGAAAGCGAGTTGAAGAAGGGAGCTCAGGGGCACTGTAATTCACAAACCTGCAGAGTTATAAATGACAGCTATTGTCCAAAAATATATTGAAGTAAGGCTGCAAAGGGGACTTGAACGCGGGGCAGAATTCCAGGAATACGATTTCAGGAGGTAGACGGGAAGTCCTCTGAAAGTATAGGAGAAGAGGCAGAACCTCGACAATGATGCACTTGGTCAAAAAGGGCATATGCGTTTCTTCCAGGGCCCTTATTAAAGAGGGTAGGAGGCTCCCAGCATGCTTCAGTGGCCAACAGAGGGCCTACGTCGCCAAGGCGACATGAGACATCCAGGCAGGAGTGACCTCACATCAGAGGGCCCACCTCACAGAAGGGTAAGGAACCCAGTCAGGATCAGACTCTCACCAGAGTGCCCACATAAGCAAGGGGCTGGGAACCAGGCAGGAGTGTCCTCACACCCGTGGGGCCACATCATCGAAAGTTGAGGTACCCAGCACATGTGGCCTCAAACCAGAGGACCCACATCACCATGGGTCTCGGAGCGAGGCAGGCAGGATTAACCTCAAAACACATGGCCCATTGTATAAAAAAGGTGAGGAATCCAGCAGTTGGAACATCCCAGCAGGCGGCCCAGAGCACCGAGGCTATGGGATCCAGGCAGTGATGAACTCACAACAGAGGGCACTCATCGTGATACTGTAAGCAACCCAGCCGTTGTAACCTCAGAGCACAATGCCCACATCCCCATGGGGAAGGGAACCAAGCAGGAGTGTCATCGCACCAGTGGGCACACATCAGAAAAGGTAGGGAGCCCAGCAGTTAGGGCCGGACGCCAGAGGGCCCTCATCACTGAGGAGAGGAGGCTCCCAGCAAGCTCCAACTGCTACCAGAAGGCCGACGTCACCAATGCGGGGTGTGCCAGCCAGGCAGGAGTGACCTCAGAGCAGAGGGCCAACCACACAAAAGTGTGAGGAACCCAAAGAGGATCAGACTCTCACCGGAGGGCCCACATCACCAAGGGAATGGAAACCAGGCAGGAGTGTCCTCACACCAGTGGGGCCACATCACCGAAATGTGACGGACCCAGCACACGTGGACTCAAACTACAGGACACACATCACCAAGGGGCTGAGAGTGAGGCAGGCAAGAGAAGTCTCAAAACAGAGGGCCCATAGAAGGAAAAAGGTGAGGAATCCCGCAGTGGGAACCTCCCCGCAGGAGGCCAGGAGCAGCGAGGCTATGGGGTCCATGCCGGAGTGAACTCACACCAGAGGGCCCTCATCATGAAACTGAGCAACGTACCATTGGGACCTCAGAGCAGAAGACCCACATTCCCATGGGGTTGGGATCCTGGCAGGAGTGTACTCGCACCACAGGGCACACATCAGAAAATTTTGGGAGCCCAGGAGTTAGTGTCTGAAGCCAGAGGGCCCTCATTACCGAGGGGAGGAGACTCCCAGCAGGCACCAACTCCCAACTGAGGGCCCACGTCGCCAAGTTGACGTGTGCCAGCCAGGCAGGAGTGACCTCACAGCAGAGGGCCTACCTCACAGAAGGGTGAGGAACCCAGCCAGGATAAGACTCTCACCAGAGGGCCCACATCACCAAGGGGATCGGAACAAGGCAGGAGTGTCCTCACACCAGTGCGGCCACATTATAGAAAGGTGAGGAACCCAGCACATGTGGCCTAAACCAGAGGACCCACATTTCCAAGGTGCTCCGAGTGAGGCAGGCAGGAGTAGCCTAACAACACAGGGCCCACAGAATAAAAAATGTGAGGAATCCAGCAGTTTGAACCTCCCAGCAGGTGGCCCAGAGTATGGAGTCTATGGGATCCAGGCCACAGTGAACTCACAGCAGAGGGCCCACATCATGAAACTGTGAGCAACCCAGCCAGTGGGACCTCAGAGCAGAAGGCCCACATCCCCATGGGGATGCGAACCTCGCAGGAGTGTCCTCGCACAACTTAGCACGTATCAGAAAATGTGGGAACCCAGCAGTTATGGCCTGACGCCAGAGGGCCCTCATCACTGAGGAGAGGAGGCTAACAGCAGGCTCCAAATGCCACCAGAGGGCCGACGTCACCAAGGCAATGGGAGCAAGCCAGGCAGGAGTTACCTCACAGCAGAGGGCCCACCTCACAGAAGTGTGAGGAGCCCAAACAGGATCAGACTCTAACCAGAGCGCCCACATCACCAAGGGGATGGAAACCAGGCAGGAGTGTCCTCACACCAGTGGGGCCACATCAGCGAAAGGTGAGGAACACAGCACATGTGGCCTCAAACAAGGGGACACACATCACGAAAGGCTGGGAGTGAGGCATGCAGGAGGAGACTCACAACAGAGCGCCCATAGAATAAAAAAGGTGAGGAACCCCACAGTTGGAAGCTCCAAGCAGGTGGCCAAGAGCAGCGAGGCTATGGGATCCAGGCCGGAGAGAACTCGCAGCAGAGGGCCGTCATCATGAAACTGAGTAACCCACGGTTGGGACCTCAGAGCAGAAGGCCCACATTCCCATGGGGTTGGGAACCTGGCAGGAGTGTACTCGAACCACAGGGCGCATATCAGAAAATATTGGGAGCCCAGGAGTTAGGGCCTGACGCCAGAGAGCCCTCATTACCGAGGGGAGGAGACACCCAGCAGGCACCAAATCCCACCAGAGGGCCGACGTCGCCAAGGCGGGGTGTGCCAGCCAGGCAGGAGTGACCTCAGAGAAGAGGGCCCACCTCACAGAAGTGTGAGGAACCCAACCAGGATCAGACTCTCACCGGAGGGCCCACATCACCAAGGGGATGGGAACCAGGCAGGAGTGTCCTCACACCAGTGGGGCCACATCAGCCAAAGGTGAGGAACCCAGCACATGTGGCCTCAAACCAGAGGACACACATCACCAAGGGGCTTGGAGTGAGGCAGGTGTCTGGAGGGGCACATTTAACTCTAATTTCCCACCAGGAAGTGGAATGAACCAAAGTCTCAGAGTGCCGTGCCGGACCCTGATTACGGCCTGAAGCAAACCTGCGGTTCTGTGGCCAGTTTTCAAGGAAACGAGTTAAGAAAGGAAATCACGGGCACTGTAATTCACAAACCTGCAGAGTTATAAATGACAGCTATTGGCAAAAATATATGGAAGTAAGTCTGCAAAGAGGACTTGAAAACGAGGCAGAATTGCAGGAATCATATTTCAGGAGGTAGATTGGAATTGCATTTAAAGCATGTGAAAAGCGGCAGATCTTTGACAGTGATGCACTTGGACAAAAGTGCGTAAACATTTTTTCCTGAATATATTCAGGAAAAAACACATATGCCCTTTTTGGCCAACCAAGCACTCGAGAAATGGAAATCCGCACTACAATGAAGTCTCATTTCCCATTCGTCAAAAGGGCCATCTGAAAAAAGTGTAAAAACCAGAAACACAGGACAGGCCATGGAGAACAGGGAGCCTTGTTATGCTGATGGGCGGGATGTAAATTGCCAACAGACACTCTGGAGATGTGTATGGTGTATCCTGAAACATCTGAAAAACAAAGCTACAGACCCTAGGGCACTTCCACTTTTGGCCCTATAGCTTAGGAAAATTAAAATCAACAAGACACAGCCAACACAAAATTTAGGGCTGCTGTGTTTACAAGAACCTTGAGTCCAGTACAAATTAAATATCCCAGAAAGAAAAAAATGGATAAAGGAGTTGTGCTACTTACGTACAACAGAATATCACTCAGCAATGAAATCAATGTCATCAGGCCTGTAGCAGCAAATTGAGTGGATTTAAGTATGATGATTCTAAGAGAAATAGGTCACACAGAGAAAGATAATTATCATAAGATATCACTAATAGAGAGAGTGTAAACTTGGCTACACATAAACTGAATTCCAAAACCGAACAGAGTCTCACATTTAGATAAAAACTTATGCTTGCTTAAGGGGAAAGTTGAGTTGGGGTGCTGTATAAAACCAGAGATTGAAATTAGCACACATACCGTTCCATAAGCCAAATATGTACTAGACAAGACCTACTCTTTGCTCAACGAAATAGACTCATCCATGGTGTATCACCTCACACCTGTTAGAATGGGCATCATCAGAAAATCTACAAACAACAAATGCTGGAAAGGGTGTGGAGATAAGGAACCCTCTTCCACTATTGTTGGGAATGTAAATTGATACAGTCACTGTGGAGAACATTATGGAGTTTCTTATAAAACTAAGAATAGAATTACCATATGATACAGCAATCCCACTACTGGGCATATACCCAGACAAAACCATAAATCAAAAAGAGACATTCACCGCAATGTTCATTGCATCACTATTTACAATATCCAGGTAATGGAAGCAACCTAAATGCCCACAGACAGACGAATGCATAAAGACGTGGTACATATATAAAATGGAATATTACTAAGCCATAAAAAGGAATGAAATTGGGTCATTTGTAGAGACGTTGATGGATCTAGAGACTGTCATACAGAGTGAAGTAAGTCAGAAAGAGAAAAACAAATCTTGTCTATTAATGCATATATGTGGAACCTAGAAAAATTGTACAGATGAACCGTTTTGCAAGGCAGAAATAGAGCAACAGATGTAGACAACAAACGTATGGACACCAAGGGGGGAAAGCTGTTGGGGGGTGGTGGTGGGAGGAGTTGAGAGATTGGGATTGGCATGTATACATTTATATGTATAAAATAGATAACCAAAAAGAACCTGCTGTATAAAAAAATAAAATAAAATTCAAATTGCAAAAAGTAAAACAGAAAAAATATTCTTCCCTTCACATACATGTATTTACATGAATAAATTATTTCCATGCTTATATCTGTAAATACAAAAAAGAGGAATAAAATCTACCTTGAACCAAAAACGAAAAAAAGAAAAAAAAACAGAACCCACCAGTTACACAGAGGAAAACCATATCAGGGCACTTGCTCCAGTTGTAAACAATTCTGAAGTTGGTCAGTGGTGGGGAATCATCTCCCATTCAGCCAGCAGGCCCCACGCAACAAGCGTCCTCATTGCAAAGCTGGGGGACCGTGCCGAGGCATCTGTGAGTAAACGTGGGCTGAGCCCCAGGCCAGCTGCTGCTGAAATGTTCCCACCCTTCCCAGGTAAAACACCTGAATATGTACAAGGACTTGAAAGCCTAGAGGAAGGGCCATGGAGCCACATGAGTGACAGCATGCCAGCCGACTTGGTGCCTGCAGGCCAGCCAGGATGGTCCTGGCCCTGGGTGCTCTTCTGGAAGTTTTCCATTTCCCTGCCTGAGATACCCCTGCTGTCCCGGCCCCTGCTGCTTTCTTCCGCACTCACGTCTGCCCAGGGAGAAATTCCAGCGGCAGGTATGGGTGACACATCCTCTTCTTTAGCAGGTGGCATCTTGGCAACTGCTGCAGAAAGTCCAGCGGAGCCCCACTCACACTGGGCCACCCACAAAGCCGTGGCCTCTCACTCCCTCCCACCAGTCCAGCCCCAAGACTGCTGACAGGGCAGAGAAAATGGCGTCAGGCACAGCTGCAGGGGCTCTTGCTGCCTGGAGCGGTGTTTATATTGATCTGAACCCAGGCACACCTGGGGAGGGCTGGCCGGCACGGTCGTGCTTCCCAGGCCAGCCAATAATCACCCCTCAGGGGCTCACAGTTGCAGAAACTGGAACTTGCTGAATCGGCCAGGTCCAAGGAACAGGTGTGGGCTCCTGAGAGTCAGGATAGACAAGGGGCTGCAGCTCTGGCTTGTTTTCTAATTATATTATCTGGCCCATGAGTGGGAGACAACTTCAAGAAAACCCTCTCCTAATGAGAGGAACCCAGGAGTCAGGGAGAGGAGGGGTGGCTGGTGGGTGGAGACAGAGGCCTGGTGCCCCGGGTGCAGTGGAAGTCTCTGGAAGACCAGGTGGAGGGAGGCCACACAGAGTGATGCCCAGGGTCACAGACCTGTCGGAGCTGCTGTTTGTTAGTTCAAGTCCTGCTCTGAGGTGCTCTGTGTCAGATCTCAGTGACAGGTGAGCTGGGAGTGCTCTGCAATGAGGGCGATATGCACGGTTCCTGTGTTCCCAGCCCTGCCATGGTACCTGCAAGGGTAGCTCTGTATCCTGGGAGGGGCCTGACCACGAGAGCCCCATGGGCTGCAGGGGAACCTGCCCAGGGAACCCCATATCCTGGGAGGGGCCTGAACACGAGAGCCCCGTGGGCTGGGGTGGGGGTGGGGTACCTGCCCAGGTGAGCTCCATATCCTGGGATTGGCCTGACCTCGAGAGCCCCATGGGCTGCTGGAGTCCTGGTAAAGGATGTCAGGACAGTCAGTGAAGCCACCGAGGATATACCTCCAGTAGTTCCTAAACCCAACACCCTGCTGGTCATTCTACCAACCACCAGGACATGGTATTCTGTATTAGTCTTCAATGATGCCTTCTTTTGTATTCTATTAGTCCCAGAGTCACAAGAAATTTTGGCTTGTGAGTGGCAGGACTCAACATACAACTAAAACAATACTTCCGGGCCGTGTGGCCCCAAGGGTTCAAAAATTCCCACACCATCTTTGGGGAAAGCTCAGCTAAAGACCTAAAAGTTCTACCTCTGGAAAAGGAAACACTCCTTCAATATGCAGACGACATTCTGATCGCCAGCCCTACTAAGGAGACCTCTGAACTACCAAGCCAATAAAGGA
This sequence comes from Delphinapterus leucas, assembly GCF_059928025.1. Classification (NCBI taxonomy): domain Eukaryota; kingdom Metazoa; phylum Chordata; class Mammalia; order Artiodactyla; family Monodontidae; genus Delphinapterus; species Delphinapterus leucas. The sequence goes on from NW_028322237.1 coordinate 8,516,648, forward strand.
TACAAGTTGTCCAAGACAAAGCTCAAATATCACAGACTACGGTGACCTGCCTGGGCTTCATTCTCACAGAAGGTCGGAGAAGCCCATCCCAGGAAAGGGAAGAAACAATTTGCAGCCTTACCCATTTCTGAAACTAGAAGACAGCTTAGGGGTTCCTGGGGAGGCCAGGGTTTGCTGCTTCTGGATCCCTAACTACAGTCTACTAGCTGGGCCTCTATATGAAACACTGAAAGGAAAAGATGATGATCCTTTTGAATAGAATGCAGAAGAGGCCTTTCAAGAATGGAAAGAGCAGTCAATTCAGACCCTTGCCCTGGAACTCCCTAATTTAGCTAAACCCTTTGACCTTTACATTCCTGGTGAACGGTGAATCGCCATTGGAGTATTAGTGCAAAACCTGGGACCACTTGAAATGGAACAATGCAAGAATGCGATCCAGGTAGGATAAACTACGGTCACCAAGGGGCTTGGCCCACCGCCACATCTGGCCAAGATACTGGCAGTATCTGAAAACCTGGAAATCAGCAGCCCAAAAGGCCACCTCCCTCCTAAGGGAAAAGGACCCCACGTGGTGATCCTAACACCCAACCATGCCCTGAAGTTGCAGGGTTGGCTCCATGGGCACACTGAACTTGAGTGAGGAGGCCCTCCAACTCCAACCTCCATAGAGATAACCGGGGCAAAGTGGCACCATGACGACTCGTGTGAAGGTGTCTGCACGGGCAAATTTAACGCTCATTTCCCACCAGGAAGAGGAATTAACCAAAGGCTCAGCATGCCGTGCCGGAACCAGATTAGGGCCTGAAGCAATCCTGCGGGTTTGCGGCCAGCTCACAAGAAAGCGAGTTGAATAAAGGAGCTCAGGGACACTGTAATTCACAAACCTGCAGAGTTATAAATGACAGCTATCACCCAAAAATATATTGAAGGAAGGCTGCGAAAAGGACTTGAAAGCGGGGCAGAATTGCAAGAAAACGATTTCAGGGGGTAGACTGGAATTGCATTTAAAGCATAGGAAAAGAGGCAGAACGTCGACAATGATGCACTTGGCCAAAAAGGGCGTATGCGTTTTTTCCTGAATATATTCAGGAAAAAACGCATACGCCCTTTTTGGCCAACCAAGCCAGCATGTTAAAGAAATCTGCACTACAATGAAGTCTCACTGCCCCCCGTTCAAAAGGGCCATCTGAAAAAAGTGTAAAAACCAGAAACACAGGACAGGCCATGGAGAACAGGGAGCCTTGTTATGCTGATGGGCGGGATGTAAATTGCCAACAGCCACTCTGGAGATGTGTATGGTGTTTCCTCAAAAACCTAAAAAACAAAGCAACGGAGCCTACGGCATTACCACTTATTTTCCTATAGCTTAGGGAAATTAAAATCAAAAACACACAGCCACCGCAAAGTTTCTGTTTACGGCTCTGTTTACAAGAACCTCGTCTACGGTACAAGTTAAATATCCCAGAAAGCGAAAAATGGATAAAGAAGTGTGGTACGTACGTACAAAGGAATATCACTCACCAATGAAATCTATTTCATCAGGCCCGTCGCGGCATAATGAGTGGATTCAGGTACGATGATTCTAAGTGAAATAAGTCACACAGAAAATGAAACATCATAAGTTATCACTAATACACGGAATGTAAACTTGGCTACACATGAACTGAATTACAAAACAGAACAGGGTCTCAAATTTAGAAAACCACCTTATGTTTGCTTAAGGGGAAAAGTGAGTTGCGGTGCTGCATAAAAGCAGAGATAGAAATTAGCACAGATACCTTTCCATAAGCCAAATATGTAATAGTCAAGACCTACCCCTTGCTCAACGAAATGGACTAAACACCTCATATTCAACACCTAGGAATACACCTGACTAGTAAGAATCTTCAAACCCATGGATTTATATGTCTCCGTAAGACAATCAAGCGTGTGTACAGCTGCATGAACGCAGCAGAGAAAATCCAATAAATCCCATTATCAAAATGAATTACAAAAACAAAACACAATGACAGTGAAATAGAGAGCAACGCTTAAATAATTCATTCAGGGCATGTGATGCAACCTGGATTTACCACATCTACACCCAGAGCTGAGTGAGACATAAGGTTGGACACTTCGGGCTGATAGCATTGGTGAGGTTCGATGAGCAAATGCAGACCCTTTGAAGTCATACTGCATGGTACCCATTCCATGGGTCCCAACTGTCCAGTTTTAAGGGATTCTTCCTTCAGCCAGAACGTGCATGGGAAACCCACAGTATGGTGCACCGTGTGACCAGGAAACGTTTTCAAATGCATCTCAGTTTTCGTCCCCTTTTACTCGGGTTCACCATTCCAGACCTTTACTAACACTCTCCCCACTTGGAGAGTCAGTGCCTTTAACCTCCTGTTTGGCACAGTTTGCAATTTCTGCGCAAGATGAACAGGAATAGGGAGAACCAATGAGTGACTAGCTGTAGGTGTCTGCACTGGAAATTTAACGCTCATTTCCCACCAGGAAGAAGAATTAACCAAAGGCTCAGCATGCCATGCCGGAACCTGATTAAGGCCTGAAGCAATCCTGCGGGTTTGCGGCCAGCTCACAAGAAAGCGAGTTGAAGACAGGAGCTCAGGGGCACTGTAATTCACAAACCTGCAGAGTTATAAATGACAGCTATCGTCCAAAAATATATTGAAGGAAGGCTGCGAAGAGGACTGGAAAGCGGGGCAGAATTGCAGGAAAACGATTTCAGGGGCAGACTGGAATTGCATTTAAAGCATAGGGAAAGAGACAGAAAGTCGACAATGATGCACTTGGTCTAAAAGGGCGTATGCGTTTTTTCCTGAATATATTCAAGAAAAAACACATACGCCCTATTTGCCCAAACAAGCAAGCCTGTAAAGAAATCTGCATTACAATGAAGTCTCACTGCCCCCCTGTCAAAAGGGACATCTGAAAAAAGTGAAAAATCCAGAAAGGCAGGACAGGCCATGGAGAACAGGGAGCCTTGTTATGCTGATGGGCGGGATGTAACTTGCCAACAGCCACTCTGGAGAAGTGTATGGTGTTTCCTCAAACACCTAAAAAACTAAGCAACGGAGCCTACGGCACTTCAACTTATGGTTCTATAGCTTAGGGAAATTAAAATCAAAAAGACACAGCCACCCATAAATTTTGGACGGCTCTGCTTACAAGAACCTCATTTACGGTACAATGAAATATCCCAGAAAGCAAAAAATGGATAAAGAAGTTGTTGTACGTACGTACAATGGAATATCACTCAGCAATGAAATCTATGTCATGAGGCCCATCGCGGCATAATGAGTGGATTCAGGTATGATCATTCTAAGTTAACTAAGTCACACAGAAAAAGAAACACCATAAGATATCTCAAATACACGGAATGCAAACATGGCTGCACATGAACTCAATTACAAAACAGAAAAGGGTCTCAAATTTAGAAAACCAACTTATGCTTGCTTAAGGGGAAAGGTGAGTTGTGGTGCTGCATAAAACCAGAGATTGAAATTACCACAGATACCTTTCCATAAGCAAATATGTAATAGTCAGGACCTACTCCTTGCTCCACGAAATGGACTCAACATCCCATATTCAATGCCTAGGAATATACCTGACTAGTAAGAATCTGAAAACCCATGGATTTATATGTCTCCATAAGAGAATCAAGCATGTGTACGGCGGCATAAACGCAGCAGTGAAAATCCGATAAATCCCATTATCAAAATAAATTACAAAAACAAAACACAACGACAGTGAAATAGAGAGCAATTCTTAAATAATTCATTCAGGGCTTGTGATGCAACGTGGATTTACCACATCTACACCCCGAGCTGAGTGAGACATAAGGCTGGACACTTTGGGCTGATAGCATTGGTGACGTTCGGTGAGCAAAGGCAACCCTTTGATGTCATACTGCGTGGTACCCATTCCATGGGTCCCAACTCTCCAGGTTTAAGGGATTCTTCCTTCAGGTAAAACATGCATGGGCAACCCAGAATATGGTCCACCGTGTGACCGTGAAAACTTTTTAAATGCGTCTCAGTTTTCGTCCCCTCGTACTCGGTTTTACCATTCCAGACGCTTTACTAACACTCTCCCCATTTGGAGAGTCAGTGCCTTTAACCTCCTGTTTGGCACAGTTTGGAATTTCTGCGCAAGATGAACAGGAATAGGGAGAACCAATGAGAGATTAGCTGTAGGTGTCGGCACGAACAAATTTAACGCTCATTTCCCACCAGGAAGAGGAATTAGCCAAAGGCTCAGCATGCCGTGCCGGAACCAGATTAGGGCCTGAAGCAATCCTGCGGTTTTGCGGCCAGCTCACAAGAAAGCGAGTTGAAGAAAGGAGCTCAGGGGCACTGTAATTCACAAACCTGCAGAGTTATAAATGACAGCTATCGTCCAAAAATATATTGAAGTAAGGCTGCAAAGAGGACTTGAACGCGGGGCAGAATTCCAGGAATACGATTTCAGGAGGTAGACGGGAAGTCCTCTGAAAGTATAGGAGGAGAGGCAGAACCTCGACAATGATGCACTTGGTCAAAAAGGGCATATGCGTTTCTTCCAGGGCCCTTATTAAAGAGGGTAGGAGGCTCCCAGCATGCTTCAGTGGCCAACAGAGGGCCTACGTCGCCAAGGCGACATGAGCCATCCAGGCAGGAGTGACCTCACATCAGAGGGCCCACCTCACAGAAGGGTAAGGAACCCAGTCAAGATCAGACTCTCACCAGAGTGCCCACATAAGCAAGGGGCTGGGAACCAGGCAGGAGTGTCCTCACACCCGTGGGGCCACATCATCGAAAGTTGAGGTACCCAGCACATGTGGCCTCAAACCAGAGGACCCACATCACCATGGGTCTCGGAGCAAGGCAGGCAGGATTAACCTCAAAACACATGGCCCATTGTATAAAAAAGGTGAGGAATCCAGCAGTTGGAACATCCCAGCAGGCGGCCCAGAGCACCGAGGCTATGGGATCCAGGCAGTGATGAACTCACAACAGAGGGCCCTCATCGTGATACTGTAAGCAACCCAGCCTTTGTAACCTCAGAGCACAAGGCCCACATCCCCATGGGGAAGGGAACCAAGCAGGAGTGTCATCGCACCAGTGGGCACACATCAGAAAAGGTGGGGAGCCCAGCAGTTAGGGCCGGACGCCAGAGGGCATTCATCACTGAGGAGAGGAGGCTCCAGCAAGCTCCAACTGCTACCAGAAGGCCGACGTCGCCAATGCAGGGTGTGCCAGCCAGGCAGGAGTGACCTCAGGGCAGAGGGCCAACCACACAAAAGTGTGAGGAACCCAAAGAGGATCAGACTCTCACCGGAGGGCCCACATCACCAAGGGAATGGAAACCAGGCAGGAGTGTTCTCACACCAGTGTGGTCACATCACCGAAATGTGACGGACCCAGCACACGTGGCCTCAAACTACAGGACACACATCACCAAGGGGCTGGGAGTGAGGCAGGCAGGAGGAGCCTCCAAACAGAGGGCCCATAGCGTAAAAAAGGTGAGGGATCCCGCAGTTGGAACCTCCCAGCAGGTGGCCAGGAGCAGCGAGGCTATGGGATCCAGGCCTGACTGAACTCAAAACAGAGGGCCCTCATTATGAAACTGTGAGCAACCCAGCCGTTGGGACCTTAGAGCAGAAGGCCCACATTCCCATGGGGTTGGGATCCTGGCAGGAGTGTACTCGCACCACAGGGCGCACATCAGAAAATTTTGGGAGCCCAGGAGTTAGGGTCTGACGCCAGAGGGCCCTCATTACCGAGGGGAGGAGACTCCCAGCAGGCACCAACTCCCAACTGAGGGCCCACGTCGCCACGTTGACGTGTGCCAGCCAGGCAGGAGTGACCTCACAGCAGAGGGCCTACCTCAAAGAAGGGTGAGGAACCCAGCCAGGATAAGACTCTCACCAGAGGGCCCACATCACCAAGGGGATCGGAACAAGGCAGGAGTGTCCTCACACCAGTGTGGCCACATTATAGAAAGGTGAGGAACCCAGCACATGTGGCCTAAACCAGAGGACCCACATTTCCAAGGTGCTCCGAGTGAGGCAGGCAGGAGTAGCCTAACAACACAGGGCCCACAGAATAAAAAATGTGAGGAATCCAGCAGTTTGAACCTCCCAGCAGGTGGCCCAGAGCATGGAGTCTATGGGATCCAGGCCACAGTGAACTCACAGCAGAGGGCCCACATCATGAAACTGTGAGCAACCCAGCCAGTGGGACCTCAGAGCAGAAGGCCCACATCCCCATGGGGATGGGAACCTCGCAGGAGTGTCCTCGCACAACTTAGCACGTATCAGAAAATGTGGGAACCCAGCAGTTATGGCCTGGCGCCAGAGTGCCCTCATCACGGAGGAGAGGAGGCTACCAGCAGGCTCCAAATGCCACCAGAGGGCCGACGTCACCAAGGCAATGGGAGCAAGCCAGGCAGGAGTTACCTCACAGCAGAGGGCCCACCTCACAGAAGTGTGAGGAGCCCAAACAGGATCAGACTCTAACCAGAGCGCCCACATCACCAAGGGGATGGAAACCAGGCAGGAGTGTCCTCACACCAGTGGGGCCACATCAGCGAAAGGTGAGGAACACAGCACATGTGGCCTCAAACAAGGGGACACACATCACGAAAGGGCTTGGAGTGAGGCATGCAGGAGGAGACTCACAACAGAGCACCCATAGAATAAAAAAGGTGAGGAACCCCGCAGTTGGAAGCTCCAAGCAGGTGGCCCAGAGCACCGAGGCTATGGGATCCATGCCGGAGTGAACTCACAGCAGAGAGCCCACATTCTGACACTGTGAGCAACCCAGCCGTTGGGACCTCAGGGCAGAAAGCCCACATCCCCATGGGGATGGGACCCTGGCTGGAGTGTACTCGCACGACAGGGCGCACATCAGAAAATTTTGGGAGCCCATGAGTTAGGGCCTGACGCCAGAGAGCCCTCATTACCTAGGGGAGGAGACTCCCAGCAGGCACCAACTCCCAACTGAGGGCCACATCGCCAAGGTGACGTGTGCCAGCCAGGCAGGAGTGACCTCACAGCAGAGGGCCCACCTCCCAGAAGTGTGAGGAATCCAGACAGGATCAGACTCTCACCAGAGGGCCCCCATCACCAAGGGGATGGGAACCAGGCAGGAGTGTCCTCACACCAGTGGGGCCACATCAATAAAGGTGAGGAAACTGGTACATGTGGCCTTAAACCAGAGGACCTACATCACAAATGGGCTGGGAGTGAGTCAGGAAGTAGGAGCATGAAAACACAGGACCCAAAGAATAAAAAAGGTAAGGAATCCAGCAGTAGGAACCTCCCAGCAGGCCACTCAGAGCACAGAGGCTATGGGATCTAGGCCTGGGTGAACTAACACCAGAGAGCCAACATCATGAAACGGTGAACAACACAGGTGTTGGGACCTTAGAGCAGAAGGCCCACATGCCCATGGGGATGGGAACCTCGCAGGAGTGTCCTCACACCACTTAGCACGTATCAGAAAATGTGGCTACCCAGCAGTTAGGGCCTGAGGCAAGAGGGCCCCCATCACCGAGGGGAGGTTCCCAGCAGGCTCCAACTGCCACAAGAGGGCCGATGTTGCCCAGGTGGGGTGTGCCAGCCAGGCAGGAGTGACCTCACAGCAGAGGGCCCCCCTCACAGAAGGGTGAGGAACCCAGCCAGGATCAGACTCTCACCAGAGGGCCCACATCATCAAGGGGATAGGAACCAGGCAGGAGTGTCCTCACACCAGTGGGGCCACATCAGCGAAAGGCGAGGGACCCAGCACACGTGGCCTCACACCAGAGGACACACATCACCAAGGGACTGGGAATGAGGCAGGCAGGAGGAGTCTCAAAACAGAGGGTCCATAGAAGAAAAAAGGTGAGGAATCCCGCAGTTGTAACCTCCCAGCAGGTGGCCAGGATCAGCGAGGCTATGGGATCCAGGCCGGAGAGAACTCACAGCAGAGGGCCCTCATCATGAAACTGAGCAACCCACGGTTGGGACCTCAGAGCAGAAGGCCCACATTCCCATGGGGTTGGGATCCTGGCAGGAGTGTACTCGCACCACAGGGCGCACATCAGAAAATTTTGGGAGCCCAGGAGTTAGGGCCTGACGCCAGAGGGCCCTCATTACCAAGGGGAGGAGACACCCAGCAGGCACCAAATCCCACCAGAGAGCCGACGTCGCCAAGGCGGAGTGTGCCAGCCAGGCAGGAGTGACCTCAGAGAAGAGGGCCCACCTCACAGAAGTGTGAGGAACCCAACCAGGATCAGACTCTCACCGGAGGGCCCACATCACCAAGGGGATGGGAACCAGGCAGGAGTGTCCTCACACCAGTGGGGCCACATCAGCCAAAGGTGAGGAACCCAGCACATGTGGCCTCAAACCAGAGGACACATATCACCAAGGGGCTAGGAGTGAGGCAGGTGTCTGGAGGGGCACATTTAACTCTAATTTCCCACCAGGAAATGGAATGAACCAAAGTCTCAGAGTGCCGTGCCGGACCCTGATTACGGCCTGAAGCAAACCTGCGGTTCTGTGGCCAGTTTTCAAGGAAACGAGTTAAGAAAGGAAATCACGGGCACTGTAATTCACAAACCTGCAGTGTTATAAATGACAGCTAATGGCAAAATTATATGGAAGTAAGTCTGCAAAGAGGACTTGAAAACGAGGCAGAATTGCAGGAATCATATTTCAGGAGGTAGATTGGAATTGCATTTAAAGCATGTGAAAAGCGGCAGATCTTTGACAGTGATGCACTTGGCCAAATTGCGTAAACATTTTTTCCTGAATATATTCAGGAAAAAACACATATGCCCTTTTTGGCCAACCAAGCACTCGAGAAATGGAAATCCGCACTACAATGAAGTCTCATTTCCCATTCGTCAAAAGGGCCATCTGAAAAAAGTGTAAAAACCAGAAACACAGGACAGGCCATGGAGAACAGGGAGCCTTGTTATGCTGATGGGTGGGATGTAAATTGCCAACAGACACTCTGGAGATGTTTATGGTGTATCCTGAAACATCTGAAAAACAAAGCTACAGACCCTAGGGCACTTCCACTTTTGGCCCTATAGCTTAGGAAAATTAAAATCAACAAGACACAGCCAACACAAAATTTAGGGCTGCTGTGTTTACAAGAACCTTGAGTCCAGTACAAATTAAATATCCCAGAAAGAAAAAAATGGATAAAGGAGTTGTGCTACTTACGTACAACGGAATATCACTCAGCAATGAAATCAATGTCATCAGGCCTGTAGCAGCAAATTGAGTGGATTTAAGTATGATGATTCTAAGAGAAATAGGTCACACAGAGAAAGATAATTATCATAAGATATCACTAATAGAGAGAGTGTAAACTTGGCTACACATAAACTGAATTCCAAAACCGAACAGAGTCTCACATTTAGATAAAAACTTATGCTTGCTTAAGGGGAAAGTTGAGTTGGGGTGCTGTATAAAACCAGAGATTGAAATTAGCACACATACCGTTCCATAAGCCAAATATGTACTAGACAAGACCTACTCTTTGCTCAACGAAATAGACTCATCCATGGTGTATCACCTCACACCTGTTAGAATGGGCATCATCAGAAAATCTACAAACAACAAATGCTGGAAAGGGTGTGGAGATAAGGAACCCTCTTCCACTATTGTTGGGAATGTAAATTGATACAGTCACTGTGGAGAACATTATGGAGTTTCTTATAAAACTAAGAATAGAATTACCATATGATACAGCAATCCCACTACTGGGCATATACCCAGACAAAACCATAAATCAAAAAGAGACATTCACCGCAATGTTCATTGCATCACTATTTACAATATCCAGGTAATGGAAGCAACCTAAATGCCCACAGACAGACGAATGCATAAAGATGTGGTACATATATAAAATGGAATATTACTAAGCCATAAAAAGGAATGAAATTGGGTCATTTGTAGAGACGTTGATGGATCTAGAGACTGTCATACAGAGTGAAGTAAGTCAGAAAGAGAAAAACAAATCTTGTCTATTAATGCATATATGTGGAACCTAGAAAAATTGTACAGATGAACCGTTTTGCCAGGCAGAAATAGAGCAACAGATGTAGACAACAAACGTATGGACACCAAGGGGGGAAAGCTGTTGGGGGGTGGTGGTGGGAGGAGTTGAGAGATTGGGATTGGCATGTATACATTTATATGTATAAAATAGATAACCAAAAAGAACCTGCTGTATAAAAAAATAAAATAAAATTCAAATTACAAAAAGTAAAACAGAAAAAATATTCTTCCCTTCACATACATGTATTTATATGAATAAATTATTTCCATGCTTATATCTGTAAATACAAAAAAGAGGAATAAAATCTACCTTGAACCAAAAACGAAAAAAAGAAAAAAAAACAGAACCCACCAGTTACACAGAGGAAAACCGTATCAGGGCACTTGCTCCAGTTGTAAACTATTCTGAAGTTGGTCAGTGGTGGGGAATCATCTCCCATTCAGCCAGCAGGCCCCACGCAACAAGCGTCCTCATTGCAAAGCTGGGGGACCGTGCCGAGGCATCTGTGAGTAAACGTGGGCTGAGCCCCAGGCCAGCTGCTGCTGAAATGTTCCCACCCTTCCCAGGTAAAACACCTGAATATGTACAAGGACTTGAAAGCCTAGAGGAAGGGCCATGGAGCCACATGAGCGACAGCATGCCAGCCGACTTGGTGCCTGCAGGCCAGCCAGGATGGTCCTGGCCCTGGGTGCTCTTCTGGAAGCTTTCCATTTCCCTGCCTGAGATACCCCTGCTGTCCCGGCCACCACTGCTTTCTTCCTCACTCACCTCTGCCCAGGGAGAAATTCCAGCGGCAGGTATGGGTGACACATCCTCTTCTTTAGCAGGTGGCATCTTGGCAACTGCTGCAGAAAGTCCAGCAGAGCCCCACTCACACTGGGCCACCCACAAAGCCGTGGCCTCTCACTCCCTCCCACCAGTCCAGCCCCAAGACTGCTGACAGGGCAGAGAAAATGGCGTCAGGCACAGCTGCAGGGGCTCTTGCTGCCTGGAGCGGTGTTTATATTGATCTGAACCCAGGCACACCTGGGGAGGTCTGGCCGGCACGGTTGGGCTTCCCAGGCCAGCCAATAATCAGCCCTCAGGGGCTCACAGTTGCAGAAACTGGAACTTGCTGAATCGGCCAGGTCCAAGGAAAAGGTGTGGGCTCCTGAGAGTCAGGATAGACAAGGGGCTGCAGCTCTGGCTTGTTTTCTAATTATATTATCTGGCCCATGAGTGGGAGACAACTTCAAGAAAACCCTCTCCTAATGAGAGGAACCCAGGAGTCAGGGAGAGGAGGGGTGGCTGGTGGGTGGAGACAGAGGCCTGGTGCCCCGGGTGCAGTGGAAGTCTCTGGAAGACCAGGTGGAGGGAGGCCACACAGAGTGATGCCCAGGGTCACAGACCTGTCGGAGCTGCTGTTTGTTAGTTCAAGCCCTGCTCTGAGGTGCTCTGTGTCAGATCTGAGTGACAGGTGAGCTGGGAGTGCTCTGCAATGAGGGCGATATGCACGGTTCCTGTGTTCCCAGCCCTGCCATGGTACCTGCAAGGGTAGCTCTGTATCCTGGGAGGGGCCTGACCACGAGAGCCCCATGGGCTGCAGGGGAACCTGCCCAGGGAACCCCATATCCTGGGAGGGGCCTGAACACGAGAGCCCCATGGGCTGGGGTGGGGTTGTGGTACCTGCCCAGGTGAGCTCCATATCCTGGGATTGGCCTGACCTCGAGAGCCCCATGGGCTGCTGGAGTCCTGGTAAAGGATGTCAGGACAGTCAGTGAAGCCACCGAGGATATACCTCCAGTAGTTCCTAAATCCTACACCCTGCTGGTCATTCTACCAACCACCAGGACATGGTATTCTGTATTAGTCTTCAATGATGCCTTCTTTTGTATTCTATTAGTCCCAGAGTCACAAGAAATTTTGGCTTGTGAGTGGCAGGACTCAACATACAACTAAAACAATACTTCCGGGCCGTGTTGCCCCAAGGGTTCAAAAATTCCCACACCATCTTTGGGGAAAGCTCAGCTAAAGAACTAAAAGTTCTACCTCTGGAAAAGGAAACACTCCTTCAATATGCAGACGACATTCTGATCGCCAGCCCTACTAAGGAGACCTCTGAACTACCAAGCCAATAAAGGATACAAGTTGTCCAAGAAAAAGCTCAAATATCACAGACTACGGTGACCTGCCTGGGCTTCATTCTCACAGAAGGTCGGAGAAGCCCATCCCAGGAAAGGGAAGAAACAAGTTATAGCCTTACCCATTTCTGAAACTAGAAGACAGCTTAGGGGTTCCTGGGGAGGCCAGGGTTTGCTGCTTCTGGATCCCTAACTACAGTCTACTAGCTGGGCCTCTATATGAAACACTGAAAGGAAAAGATGATGATCCTTTTGAATAGAATGCAGAAGTGGCCTTTCAAGAATGGAAAGAGCAGTCAATTCAGACCCTTGCCCTGGAACTCCCTAATTTAGCTAAACCCTTTGACCTTTACATTCCTGGTGAACGGTGAATCGCCATTGGAGTATTAGTGCAAAACCTGGGACCACTTGAAATGGAACAATGCAAGAATGCGATCCAGGTAGGGTAAACTACGGTCACCAAGGGGCTTGGCCCACCGCCACATCTGGCCAAGATACTGGCAGTATCTGAAAACCTGGAAATCAGCAGCCCAAAAGGCCACCTCCCTCCTAAGGGAAAAGGACCCCACGTGGTGATCCTAACACCGAACCATGACCTGAAGTTGCAGGGTTGGCTCCATGGGCACACTGACCTTGAGCGAGGAGGCCCTCCAACTCCAACCTCCATAGAGATAACCGGGGCAAAGTGGCACCATGAAGACTCGTGTGAAGGTGTCTGCACGGGCAAATTTAACGCTCATTTCCCACCAGGAAGAGGAATTAACCAAAGGCTCAGCATGCCGTGCCGGAACCAGATTAGGGCCTGAAGCAATCCTGCGGGTTTGCGGCCAGCTCACAAGAAAGCGAGTAGAAGAAAGGAGCTCAGGGACACTGTAATTCACAAACCTGCAGAGTTATAAATGACAGCTATCACCCAAAAATATATTGAAGGAAGGCTGCGAAGAGGACTTGAATGCGGGGCAGAATTGCAAGAGAACGATTTCAGGGGGTAGACTGGAATTGCATTTAAAGCATAGGAAAAGAGGCAGAACGTCGACAATGATGCACTTGGCCAAAAAGGGCGTATGCGTTTTTTCCTGAATATATTCAGGAAAAAACGCATACGCCCTTTTTGGCCAACCAAGCAAGCATGTTAAAGAAATCTGCACTACAATGAAGTCTCACTGCCCCCCTGTCAAAAGGGCCATCTGAAAAAAGTGTAAAATCCAGAAAGGCAGCACAGGCCATGGAGAACAGGGAGCCTTGTTATGCTGATGGGCGGGATGTAAATTGCCAACAGCCACTCTGGAGATGTGTATGGTGTTTCCTCAAAAACCTAAAAAACAAAGCAACGGAGCCTACGGCATTACCACTTATTTTCCTATAGCTTAGGGAAATTAAAATAAAAAACACACCCACCGCAAAGTTTCTGTTTACGGCTCTGTTTACAAGAACCTCGTCTACGGTACAAGTTAAATATCCCAGAAAGCGAAAAATGGATAAAGAAGTGTGGTACGTACGTACAAAGGAATATCACTCACCAATGAAATCTAAGTCATCAGGCCCGTCGCGGCATAATGAGTGGATTCAGGTACGATGATTCTAAGTGAAATAAGTCACACAGAAAATGAAACATCATAAGATATCACTAATACACGGAATGTAAACTTGGCTACACATGAACTGAATTACAAAACAGAACAGGGTCTCAAATTTAGAAAACCACCTTATGCTTGCTTAAGGGGAAAAGTGAGTTGGGGTGCTGCATAAAACCAGAGATAGAAATTAGCACAGATACCTTTCCATAAGCCAAATATGTAATAGTCAAGACCTAGCCCTTGCTCAACGAAATGGACTAAACACCCCATATTCAACGCCTAGGAATACACCTGACTAGTAAGTATCTTCAAACCCATGGATTTATATGTCTCCATAAGAGACTCAAGTGTGTGTACAGCGGCATGAATGCAGCAGAGAAAATCCGATAAATCCCATTATCAAAATGAATTACAAAAACAAACACAATGACAGTGAAATAGAGAGCAATTCTTAAATAATTCATTCAGGGCTTGTGATGCAACCTGGATTTACCACATCTACAACCAGAGCTGAGTGAGACATAAGGATGTACACTTCAGCCTGATAGCATTGGTGAGGTTCGTTGAGAAAATGCAGGCCCTTTGAAGTCATACTGCATGGTACCCATTCCATGGGTCCCAACTCTCCAGGTTTAAGGGATTCTTCCTTCAGCTAAAACATGCATGGGAAACCCACAGTATGGTGCACCGTGTGACCGGGAAACCTTTTCAAATGCATCTCAGTTTTCGTCCCCTTTTACTCGGGTTCACGATTGAAGACCCTTTACTAATACTCTCCCCACTTAGAGAGTCAGTGCCTTTAACCTCCTGTTTGGCACAGTTTGCAATTTCTGCGCAAGATGAACAAGAATAGGGAGATCCAATGAGAGACTAGCTCTAGGTGTCTGCACGTTCAAATATAACACTCATTTCCCACCAGGAAGAGGAATTTACCAAAGGATCAGCATGCTGTGCCGGAACCAGATTAGGGCATGAAGCAATCCTGCGGGTTTGCGGCCAGCTCACAAGAAAGCGAGTTGAAGAAAGGAGCTCAGGCGCACTGTCATTCACAAACCTGCAGAGTTATAAATGTCAGCTAATGTCCAAAAATGTATTGAAGTAAGGCTGCGTAGAGGACTTGAAAGCGGGGCAGAATTGCAGGAAAACGAGTTCAGGGGCAGACTGGAATTGCATTTAAAGCATAAGGAAAGAGACAGAAAGTCGACAATGATGCATTTGGTCAAAAAGGGCGTATGCGTTTTTTCCTGAATATATTCAAGAAAAAACACATACGCCCTTTTTGGCCAAACAAGCAAGCCTGTAAAGAAATCTGCATTACAATGAAGTCTCACTGCCCCCCTGTCAAAAGGGACATCTGAAAAAAGTGAAAAATCCAGAAAGGCAGGACAGGCCATGGAGAACAGGGAGCCTTGTTATGCTGATGGGCGGGATGTAACTTGCCAACAGCCACTCTGGAGAAGT
The DNA here is from genome assembly GCF_059928025.1 of Delphinapterus leucas. NCBI lineage: Eukaryota > Metazoa > Chordata > Mammalia > Artiodactyla > Monodontidae > Delphinapterus > Delphinapterus leucas. The sequence continues at coordinate 8,531,849 of NW_028322237.1, forward strand.
GTATGGTGTTTCCTCAAACACCTAAAAAACTAAGCAACGGAGCCTACGGCACTTCAACTTATGGTTCTATAGCTTAGGGAAATTAAAATCAAAAAGACACAGCCACCCATAAATTTTGGACGGCTCTGCTTACAAGAACCTCATTTACGGTACAATGAAATATCCCAGAAAGCAAAAAATGGATAAAGAAGTTGTTGTACGTACGTACAATGGAATATCACTCAGCAATGAAATCTATGTCATGAGGCCCGTCGCGGCATAATGAGTGGATTCAGGTACGATCATTCTAAGTTAACTAAGTCACACAGAAAAAGAAACACCATAAGATATCTCAAATACACGGAATGCAAACATGGCTGCACATGAACTCAATTACAAAACAGAAAAGGGTCTCAAATTTAGAAAACCAACTTATGCTTGCTTAAGGGGAAAGGTGAGTTGTGGGGCTGCATAAAACCAGAGATTGAAATTAGCACAGATACCTTTCCATAAGCAAATATGTAATAGTCAGGACCTACTCCTTGCTCCACGAAATGGACTCAACATCCCATATTCAATGCCTAGGAATATACCTGACTAGTAAGAATCTGAAAACCCATGGATTTATATGTCTCCATAAGAGAATCAAGCATGTGTACGGCGGCATAAACGCAGCAGTGAAAATCCGATAAATCCCATTATCAAAATAAATTACAAAAACAAAACACAACGACAGTGAAATAGAGAGCAATTCTTAAATAATTCATTCAGGGCTTGTGATGCAACGTGGATTTACCACATCTACGCCCCGAGCTGAGTGAGACATAAGGCTGGACACTTTGGGCTGATAGCATTGGTGACGTTCGGTGAGCAAAGGCAACCCTTTGATGTCATACTGCGTGGTACCCATTCCATGGGTCCCAACTCTCCAGGTTGAAGGGATTCTTCCTTCAGGTAAAACATGCATGGGCAACCCAGAATATGGTCCACCGTGTGACCGTGAAAACTTTTTAAATGCGTCTCAGTTTTCGTCCCCTCGTACTCGGTTTTACCATTCCAGACGCTTTACTAACACTCTCCCCACTTGGAGAGTCAGTGCCTTTAACCTCCTGTTTGGCACAGTTTGGAATTTCTGCGCAAGATGAACAGGAATAGGGAGAACCAATGAGAGATTAGCTGTAGGTGTCGGCACGAACAAATTTAACGCTCATTTCCCACCAGGAAGAGGAATTAGCCAAAGGCTCAGCATGCCGTGTCGGAACCAGATTAGGGCCTGAAGCAATCCTGCGGTTTTGCGGCCAGCTCACAAGAAAGCGAGTTGAAGAAAGGAGCTCAGGGGCACTGTAATTCACAAACCTGCAGAGTTATAAATGACAGCTATCGTCCAAAAATATATTGAAGTAAGGCTGCAAAGAGGACTTGAACGCGGGGCAGAATTCCAGGAATACGATTTCAGGAGGTAGACGGGAAGTCCTCTGAAAGTATAGGAGAAGAGGCAGAACCTCGACAATGATGCACTTGGTCAAAAAGGGCATATGCGTTTCTTCCAGGGCCCTTATTAAAGAGGGTAGGAGGCTCCCAGCATGCTTCAGTGGCCAACAGAGGGCCTACGTCGCCAAGGCGACATGAGCCATCCAGGCAGGAGTGACCTCACATCAGAGGGCCCACCTCACAGAAGGGTAAGGAACCCAGTCAAGATCAGACTCTCACCAGAGTGCCCACATAAGCAAGGGGCTGGGAACCAGGCAGGAGTGTCCTCACACCCGTGGGGCCACATCATCGAAAGTTGAGGTACCCAGCACATGTGGCCTCAAACCAGAGGACCCACATCACCATGGGTCTCGGAGCGAGGCAGGCAGGATTAACCTCAAAACACATGGCCCATTGTATAAAAAAGGTGAGGAATCCAGCAGTTGGAACATCCCAGCAGGCGGCCCAGAGCACCGAGGCTATGGGATCCAGGCAGTGATGAACTCACAACAGAGGGCCCTCATCGTGATACTGTAAGCAACCCAGCCGTTGTAACCTCAGAGCACAAGGCCCACATCCCCATGGGGAAGGGAACCAAGCAGGAGTGTCATCGCACCAGTGGGCACACATCAGAAAAGGTGGGGAGCCCAGCAGTTAGGGCCGGACGCCAGAGGGCATTCATCACTGAGGAGAGGAGGCTCCCAGCAAGCTCCAACTGCTACCAGAAGGCCGACGTCGCCAATGCAGGGTGTGCCAGCCAGGCAGGAGTGACCTCAGGGCAGAGGGCCAACCACACAAAAGTGTGAGGAACCCAAAGAGGATCAGACTCTCACCGGAGGGCCCACATCACCAAGGGAATGGAAACCAGGCAGGAGTGTTCTCACACCAGTGTGGTCACATCACCGAAATGTGACGGACCCAGCACACGTGGCCTCAAACTACAGGACACACATCACCAAGGGGCTGGGAGTGAGGCAGGCAGGAGGAGCCTCCAAACAGAGGGCCCATAGTGTAAAAAAGGTGAGGAATCCCGCAGTTGGAACCTCCCAGCAGGTGGCCAGGAGCAGCGAGGCTATGGGGTGCAGGCCTGACTGAACTCAAAACAGAGGGCCCTCATTATGAAACTGTGAGCAACCCAGCCGTTGGGACCTTAGAGCAGAAGGCCCACATTCCCATGGGGTTGGGATCCTGGCAGGAGTGTACTCGCACCACAGGGCGCACATCAGAAAATTTTGGGAGCCCAGGAGTTAGGGTCTGACGCCAGAGGGCCCTCATTACCGAGGGGAGGAGACTCCCAGCAGGCACCAACTCCCAACTGAGGGCCCACGTCGCCACGTTGACGTGTGCCAGCCAGGCAGGAGTGACCTCACAGCAGAGGGCCTACCTCACAGAAGGGTGAGGAACCCAGCCAGGATAAGACTCTCACCAGAGGGCCCACATCACCAAGGGGATCGGAACAAGGCAGGAGTGTCCTCACACCAGTGTGGCCACATTATAGAAAGGTGAGGAACCCAGCACATGTGGCCTAAACCAGAGGACCCACATTTCCAAGGTGCTCCGAGTGAGGCAGGCAGGAGTAGCCTAACAACACAGGGCCCACAGAATAAAAAATGTGAGGAATCCAGCAGTTTGAACCTCCCAGCAGGTGGCCCAGAGCATGGAGTCTATGGGATCCAGGCCACAGTGAACTCACAGCAGAGGGCCCACATCATGAAACTGTGAGCAACCCAGCCAGTGGGACCTCAGAGCAGAAGGCCCACATCCCCATGGGGATGGGAACCTCGCAGGAGTGTCCTCGCACAACTTAGCACGTATCAGAAAATGTGGGAACCCAGCAGTTATGGCCTGGCGCCAGAGGGCCCTCATCACGGAGGAGAGGAGGCTACCAGCAGGCTCCAAATGCCACCAGAGGGCCGACGTCACCAAGGCAATGGGAGCAAGCCAGGCAGGAGTTACCTCACAGCAGAGGGCCCACCTCACAGAAGTGTGAGGAGCCCAAACAGGATCAGACTCTAACCAGAGCGCCCACATCACCAAGGGGATGGAAACCAGGCAGGAGTGTCCTCACACCAGTGGGGCCACATCAGCGAAAGGTGAGGAACACAGCACATGTGGCCTCAAACAAGGGGACACACATCACGAAAGGGCTTGGAGTGAGGCATGCAGGAGGAGACTCACAACAGAGCGCCCATAGAATAAAAAAGGTGAGGAACCCCGCAGTTGGAAGCTCCAAGCAGGTGGCCCAGAGCACCGAGGCTATGGGATCCATGCCGGAGTGAACTCACAGCAGAGAGCCCACATTCTGACACTGTGAGCAACCCAGACGTTGGGACCTCAGGGCAGAAAGCCCACATCCCCATGGGGATGGGACCCTGGCTGGAGTGTACTCGCACGACAGGGCGCACATCAGAAAATTTTGGGAGCCCATGAGTTAGGGCCTGACGCCAGAGAGCCCTCATTACCTAGGGGAGGAGACTCCCAGCAGGCACCAACTCCCAACTGAGGGCCACATCGCCAAGGTGACGTGTGCCAGCCAGGCAGGAGTGACCTCACAGCAGAGGGCCCACCTCCCAGAAGTGTGAGGAATCCAGACAGGATCAGACTCTCACCAGAGGGCCCCCATCACCAAGGGGATGGGAACCAGGCAGGAGTGTCCTCACACCAGTGGGGCCACATCAATAAAGGTGAGGAAACTGGTACATGTGGCCTTAAACCAGAGGACCTACATCACAAATGGGCTGGGAGTGAGTCAGGAAGTAGGAGCATGAAAACACAGGACCCAAAGAATAAAAAAGGTAAGGAATCCAGCAGTAGGACCCTCCCAGCAGGCCGCTCAGAGCACAGAGGCTATGGGATCTAGGCCTGGGTGAACTAACACCAGAGAGCCAACATCATGAAACGGTGAACAACACAGGTGTTGGGACCTTAGAGCAGAAGGCCCACATGCCCATGGGGATGGGAACCTCGCAGGAGTGTCCTCTCACCACTTAGCACGTATCAGAAAATGTGGGTACCCAGCAGTTAGGGCCTGAGGCAAGAGGGCCCCCATCACCGAGGGGAGGTTCCCAGCAGGCTCCAACTGCCACAAGAGGGCCGATGTTGCCCAGGTGGGGTGTGCCAGCCAGGCAGGAGTGACCTCACAGCAGAGGGCCCCCCTCACAGAAGGGTGAGGAACCCAGCCAGGATCAGACTCTCACCAGAGGGCCCACATCATCAAGGGGATAGGAACCAGGCAGGAGTGTCCTCACACCAGTGGGGCCACATCAGCGAAAGGCGAGGGACCCAGCACACGTGGCCTCACACCAGAGGACACACATCACCAAGGGACTGGGAATGAGGCAGGCAGGAGGAGTCTCAAAACAGAGGGTCCATAGAAGAAAAAAGGTGAGGAATCCCGCAGTTGTAACCTCCCAGCAGGTGGCCAGGAGCAGCGAGGCTATGGGATCCAGGCCGGAGAGAACTCACAGCAGAGGGCCCTCATCATGAAACTGAGCAACCCACGGTTGGGACCTCAGAGCAGAAGGCCCACATTCCCATGTGGTTGGGAACCTGGCAGGAGTGTACTCGAACCACAGGGCGCATATCAGAAAATATTGGGAGCCCAGGAGTTAGGGCCTGACGCCAGAGGGCCCTCATTACCAAGGGGAGGAGACACCCAGCAGGCACCAAATCCCACCAGAGAGCCGACGTCGCCAAGGCGGAGTGTGCCAGCCAGGCAGGAGTGACCTCAGAGAAGAGGGCCCACCTCACAGAAGTGTGAGGAACCCAACCAGGATCAGACTCTCACCGGAGGGCCCACATCACCAAGGGGATGGGAACCAGGCAGGAGTGTCCTCACACCAGTGGGGCCACATCAGCCAAAGGTGAGGAACCCAGCACATGTGGCCTCAAACCAGAGGACACATATCACCAAGAGGCTAGGAGTGAGGCAGGTGTCTGGAGGGGCACATTTAACTCTAATTTCCCACCAGGAAATGGAATGAACCAAAGTCTCAGAGTGCCGTGCCGGACCCTGATTACGGCCTGAAGCAAACCTGCGGTTCTGTGGCCAGTTTTCAAGGAAACGAGTTAAGAAAGGAAATCACGGGCACTGTAATTCACAAACCTGCAGTGTTATAAATGACAGCTAATGGCAAAATTATATGGAAGTAAGTCTGCAAAGAGGACTTGAAAACGAGGCAGAATTGCAGGAATCATATTTCAGGAGGTAGATTGGAATTGCATTTAAAGCATGTGAAAAGCGGCAGATCTTTGACAGTGATGCACTTGGCCAAATTGCGTAAACATTTTTTCCTGAATATATTCAGGAAAAAACACATATGCCCTTTTTGGCCAACCAAGCACTCGAGAAATGGAAATCCGCACTACAATGAAGTCTCATTTCCCATTCGTCAAAAGGGCCATCTGAAAAAAGTGTAAAAACCAGAAACACAGGACAGGCCATGGAGAACAGGGAGCCTTGTTATGCTGATGGGCGGGATGTAAATTGCCAACAGACACTCTGGAGATGTTTATGGTGTATCCTGAAACATCTGAAAAACAAAGCTACAGACCCTAGGGCACTTCCACTTTTGGCCCTATAGCTTAGGAAAATTAAAATCAACAAGACACAGCCAACACAAAATTTAGGGCTGCTGTGTTTACAAGAACCTTGAGTCCAGTACAAATTAAATATCCCAGAAAGAAAAAAATGGATAAAGGAGTTGTGCTACTTACGTACAACGGAATATCACTCAGCAATGAAATCAATGTCATCAGGCCTGTAGCAGCAAATTGAGTGGATTTAAGTATGATGATTCTAAGAGAAATAGGTCACACAGAGAAAGATAATTATCATAAGATATCACTAATAGAGAGAGTGTAAACTTGGCTACACATAAACTGAATTCCAAAACCGAACAGAGTCTCACATTTAGATAAAAACTTATGCTTGCTTAAGGGGAAAGTTGAGTTGGGGTGCTGTATAAAACCAGAGATTGAAATTAGCACACATACCGTTCCATAAGCCAAATATGTACTAGACAAGACCTACTCTTTGCTCAACGAAATAGACTCATCCATGGTGTATCACCTCACACCTGTTAGAATGGGCATCATCAGAAAATCTACAAACAACAAATGCTGGAAAGGGTGTGGAGATAAGGAACCCTCTTCCACTATTGTTGGGAATGTAAATTGATACAGTCACTGTGGAGAACATTATGGAGTTTCTTATAAAACTAAGAATAGAATTACCATATGATACAGCAATCCCACTACTGGGCATATACCCAGACAAAACCATAAATCAAAAAGAGACATTCACCGCAATGTTCATTGCATCACTATTTACAATATCCAGGTAATGGAAGCAACCTAAATGCCCACAGACAGACGAATGCATAAAGATGTGGTACATATATAAAATGGAATATTACTAAGCCATAAAAAGGAATGAAATTGGGTCATTTGTAGAGACGTTGATGGATCTAGAGACTGTCATACAGAGTGAAGTAAGTCAGAAAGAGAAAAACAAATCTTGTCTATTAATGCATATATGTGGAACCTAGAAAAATTGTACAGATGAACCGTGTGGCCAGGCAGAAATAGAGCAACAGATGTAGACAACAAACGTATGGACACCAAGGGGGGAAAGCTGTTGGGGGGTGGTGGTGGGAGGAGTTGAGAGATTGGGATTGGCATGTATACATTTATATGTATAAAATAGATAACCAAAAAGAACCTGCTGTATAAAAAAATAAAATAAAATTCAAATTACAAAAAGTAAAACAGAAAAAATATTCTTCCCTTCACATACATGTATTTATATGAATAAATTATTTCCATGCTTATATCTGTACATACAAAAAAGAGGAATAAAATCTACCTTGAACCAAAAACGAAAAAAAGAAAATAAAACAGAACCCACCAGTTACACAGAGGAAAACCGTATCAGGGCACTTGCTCCAGTTGTAAACTATTCTGAAGTTGGTCAGTGGTGGGGAATCATCTCCCATTCAGCCAGCAGGCCCCACGCAACAAGCGTCCTCATTGCAAAGCTGGGGGACCGTGCCGAGGCATCTGTGAGTAAACGTGGGCTGAGCCCCAGGCCAGCTGCTGCTGAAATGTTCCCACCCTTCCCAGGTAAAACACCTGAATATGTACAAGGACTTGAAAGCCTAGAGGAAGGGCCATGGAGCCACATGAGCGACAGCATGCCAGCCGACTTGGTGCCTGCAGGCCAGCCAGGATGGTCCTGGCCCTGGGTGCTCTTCTGGAAGCTTTCCATTTCCCTGCCTGAGATACCCCTGCTGTCCCGGCCACCACTGCTTTCTTCCTCACTCACCTCTGCCCAGGGAGAAATTCCAGCGGCAGGTATGGGTGACACATCCTCTTCTTTAGCAGGTGGCATCTTGGCAACTGCTGCAGAAAGTCCAGCAGAGCCCCACTCACACTGGGCCACCCACAAAGCCGTGGCCTCTCACTCCCTCCCACCAGTCCAGCCCCAAGACTGCTGACAGGGCAGAGAAAATGGCGTCAGGCACAGCTGCAGGGGCTCTTGCTGCCTGGAGCGGTGTTTATATTGATCTGAACCCAGGCACACCTGGGGAGGTCTGGCCGGCACGGTCGGGCTTCCCAGGCCAGCCAATAATCAGCCCTCAGGGGCTCACAGTTGCAGAAACTGGAACTTGCTGAATCGGCCAGGTCCAAGGAACAGGTGTGGGCTCCTGAGAGTCAGGATAGACAAGGGGCTGCAGCTCTGGCTTGTTTTCTAATTATATTATCTGGCCCATGAGTGGGAGACAACTTCAAGAAAACCCTCTCCTAATGAGAGGAACCCAGGAGTCAGGGAGAGGAGGGGTGGCTGGTGGGTGGAGACAGAGGCCTGGTGCCCCGGGTGCAGTGGAAGTCTCTGGAAGACCAGGTGGAGGGAGGCCACACAGAGTGATGCCCAGGGTCACAGACCTGTCGGAGCTGCTGTTTGTTAGTTCAAGCCCTGCTCTGAGGTGCTCTGTGTCAGATCTGAGTGACAGGTGAGCTGGGAGTGCTCTGCAATGAGGGCGATATGCACGGTTCCTGTGTTCCCAGCCCTGCCATGGTACCTGCAAGGGTAGCTCTGTATCCTGGGAGGGGCCTGACCACGAGAGCCCCATGGGCTGCAGGGGATCCTGCCCAGGGAACCCCATATCCTGGGAGGGGCCTGAACACGAGAGCCCCATGGGCTGGGGTGGGGGTGGGGTACCTGCCCAGGTGAGCTCCATATCCTGGGATTGGCCTGACCTCGAGAGCCCCATGGGCTGCTGGAGTCCTGGTAAAGGATGTCAGGACAGTCAGTGAAGCCACCGAGGATATACCTCCAGTAGTTCCTAAATCCTACACCCTGCTGGTCATTCTACCAACCACCAGGACATGGTATTCTGTATTAGTCTTCAATGATGCCTTCTTTTGTATTCTATTAGTCCCAGAGTCACAAGAAATTTTGGCTTGTGAGTGGCAGGACTCAACATACAACTAAAACAATACTTCCGGGCCGTGTTGCCCCAAGGGTTCAAAAATTCCCACACCATCTTTGGGGAAAGCTCAGCTAAAGAACTAAAAGTTCTACCTCTGGAAAAGGAAACACTCCTTCAATATGCAGACGACATTCTGATCGCCAGCCCTACTAAGGAGACCTCTGAACTACCAAGCCAATAAAGGATACAAGTTGTCCAAGAAAAAGCTCAAATATCACAGACTACGGTGACCTGCCTGGGCTTCATTCTCACAGAAGGTCGGAGAAGCCCATCCCAGGAAAGGGAAGAAACAATTTACAGCCTTACCCATTTCTGAAACTAGAAGACAGCTTAGGGGTTCCTGGGGAGGCCAGGGTTTGCTGCTTCTGGATCCCTAACTACAGTCTACTAGCTGGGCCTCTATATGAAACACTGAAAGGAAAAGATGATGATCCTTTTGAATAGAATGCAGAAGTGGCCTTTCAAGAATGGAAAGAGCAGTCAATTCAGACCCTTGCCCTGGAACTCCCTAATTTAGCTAAACCCTTTGACCTTTACATTCCTGGTGAACGGTGAATCGCCATTGGAGTATTAGTGCAAAACCTGGGACCACTTGAAATGGAACAATGCAAGAATGCGATCCAGGTAGGGTAAACTACGGTCACCAAGGGGCTTGGCCCACCGCCACATCTGGCCAAGATACTGGCAGTATCTGAAAACCTGGAAATCAGCAGCCCAAAAGGCCACCTCCCTCCTAAGGGAAAAGGACCCCACGTGGTGATCCTAACACCGAACCATGACCTGAAGTTGCAGGGTTGGCTCCATGGGCACACTGACCTTGAGCGAGGAGGCCCTCCAACTCCAACCTCCATAGAGATAACCGGGGCAAAGTGGCACCATGAAGACTCGTGTGAAGGTGTCTGCATGGGCAAATTTAACGCTCATTTCCCACCAGGAAGAGGAATTAACCAAAGGCTCAGCATGCCGTGCCGGAACCAGATTAGGGCCTGAAGCAATCCTGCGGGTTTGCGGCCAGGTCACAAGAAAGCGAGTTGAAGAAAGGAGCTCAGGGACACTGTAATTCACAAACCTGCAGAGTTATAAATGACAGCTATCACCCAAAAATATATTGAAGGAAGGCTGCGAAGAGGACTTGAAAGCGGGGCAGAATTGCAAGAAAACGATTTCAGGGGGTAGACTGGAATTGCATTTAAAGCATAGGAAAAGAGGCAGAACGTCGACAATGATGCACTTGGCCAAAAAGGGCGTATGCGTTTTTTCCTGAATATATTCAGGAAAAAACGCATACGCCCTTTTTGGCCAACCAAGCAAGCATGTTAAAGAAATCTGCACTACAATGAAGTCTCACTGCCCCCCTGTCAAAAGGGCCATCTGAAAAAAGTGTAAAATCCAGAAAGGCAGCACAGGCCATGGAGAACAGGGAGCCTTGTTATGCTGATGGGCGGGATGTAAATTGCCAACAGCCACTCTGGAGATGTGTATGGTGTTTCCTCAAAAACCTAAAAAACAAAGCAACGGAGCCTACGGCATTACCACTTATTTTCCTATAGCTTAGGGAAATTAAAATCAAAAACACACAGCCACCGCAAAGTTTCTGTTTACGGCTCTGTTTACAAGAACCTCGTCTACGGTACAAGTTAAATATCCCAGAAAGCGAAAAATGGATAAAGAAGTGTGGTACGTACGTACAAAGGAATATCACTCACCAATGAAATCTATGTCATCAGGCCCGTCGCGGCATAATGAGTGGATTCAGGTACGATGATTCTAAGTGAAATAAGTCACACAGAAAATGAAACATCATAAGATATCACTAATACACGGAATGTAAACTTGGCTACACATGAACTGAATTACAAAACAGAACAGGGTCTCAAATTTAGAAAACCACCTTATGCTTGCTTAAGGGGAAAAGTGAGTTGGGGTGCTGCATAAAACCAGAGATAGAAATTAGCACAGATACCTTTCCATAAGCCAAATATGTAATAGTCAAGACCTAGCCCTTGCTCAACGAAATGGACTAAACACCCCATATTCAACGCCTAGGAATACACCTGACTAGTAAGTATCTTCAAACCCATGGATTTATATGTCTCCATAAGAGACTCAAGTGTGTGTACAGCGGCATGAATGCAGCAGAGAAAATCCGATAAATCCCATTATCAAAATGAATTACAAAAACAAACACAATGACAGTGAAATAGAGAGCAATTCTTAAATAATTCATTCAGGGCTTGTGATGCAACCTGGATTTACCACATCTACAACCAGAGCTGAGTGAGACATAAGGATGTACACTTCAGCCTGATAGCATTGGTGAGGTTCGTTGAGAAAATGCAGGCCCTTTGAAGTCATACTGCATGGTACCCATTCCATGGGTCCCAACTCTCCAGGTTTAAGGGATTCTTCCTTCAGCTAAAACATGCATGGGAAACCCACAGTATGGTGCACCGTGTGACCGGGAAACCTTTTCAAATGCATCTCAGTTTTCGTCCCCTTTTACTCGGGTTCACGATTGAAGACCCTTTACTAATACTCTCCCCACTTAGAGAGTCAGTGCCTTTAACCTCCTGTTTGGCACAGTTTGCAATTTCTGCGCAAGATGAACAAGAATAGGGAGATCCAATGAGAGACTAGCTCTAGGTGTCTGCACGTTCAAATATAACACTCATTTCCCACCAGGAAGAGGAATTTACCAAAGGATCAGCATGCTGTGCCGGAACCAGATTAGGGCATGAAGCAATCCTGCGGGTTTGCGGCCAGCTCACAAGAAAGCGAGTAGAAGAAAGGAGCTCAGGCGCACTGTCATTCACAAACCTGCAGAGTTATAAATGTCAGCTATTGTCCAAAAATGTATTGAAGTAAGGCTGCGTAGAGGACTTGAAAGCGGGGCAGAATTGCAGGAAAACGAGTTCAGGGGCAGACTGGAATTGCATTTAAAGCATAAGGAAAGAGACAGAAAGTCGACAATGATGCATTTGGTCAAAAAGGGCGTATGCGTTTTTTCCTGAATATATTCAAGAAAAAACACATACGCCCTTTTTGGCCAAACAAGCAAGCCTGTAAAGAAATCTGCATTACAATGAAGTCTCACTGCCCCCCTGTCAAAAGGGACATCTGAAAAAAGTGAAAAATCCAGAAAGGCAGGACAGGCCATGGAGAACAGGGAGCCTTGTTATGCTGATGGGCGGGATGTAACTTGCCAACAGCCACTCTGGAGAAGTGTATGGTGTTTCCTCAAACACCTAAAAAACTAAGCAACGGAGCCTACGGCACTTCAACTTATGGTTCTATAGCTTAGGGAAATTAAAATCAAAAAGACACAGCCACCCATAAATTTTGGACGGCTCTGCTTACAAGAACCTCATTTACGGTACAATGAAATATCCCAGAAAGCAAAAAATGGATAAAGAAGTTGTTGTACGTACGTACAATGGAATATCACTCAGCAATGAAATCTATGTCATGAGGCCCGTCGCGGCATAATGAGTGGATTCAGGTACGATCATTCTAAGTTAACTAAGTCACACAGAAAAAGAAACACCATAAGATATCTCAAATACACGGAATGCAAACATGGCTGCACATGAACTCAATTACAAAACAGAAAAGGGTCTCAAATTTAGAAAACCAACTTATGCTTGCTTAAGGGGAAAGGTGAGTTGTGGGGCTGCATAAAACCAGAGATTGAAATTAGCACAGATACCTTTCCATAAGCAAATATGTAATAGTCAGGACCTACTCCTTGCTCCACGAAATGGACTCAACATCCCATATTCAATGCCTAGGAATATACCTGACTAGTAAGAATCTGAAAACCCATGGATTTATATGTCTCCATAAGAGAATCAAGCATGTGTACGGCGGCATAAACGCAGCAGTGAAAATCCGATAAATCCCATTATCAAAATAAATTACAAAAACAAAACACAACGACAGTGAAATAGAGAGCAATTCTTAAATAATTCATTCAGGGCTTGTGATGCAACGTGGATTTACCACATCTACACCCCGAGCTGAGTGAGACATAAGGCTGGACACTTTGGGCTGATAGCATTGGTGACGTTCGGTGAGCAAAGGCAACCCTTTGATGTCATACTGCGTGGTACCCATTCCATGGGTCCCAACTCTCCAGGTTGAAGGGATTCTTCCTTCAGGTAAAACATGCATGGGCAACCCAGAATATGGTCCACCGTGTGACCGTGAAAACTTTTTAAATGCGTCTCAGTTTTCGTCCCCTCGTACTCGGTTTTACCATTCCAGACGCTTTACTAACACTCTCCCCACTTGGAGAGTCAGTGCCTTTAACCTCCTGTTTGGCACAGTTTGGAAATTCTGCGCAAGATGAACAGGAATAGGGAGAACCAATGAGAGATTAGCTGTAGGTGTCGGCACGAACAAATTTAACGCTCATTTCCCACCAGGAAGAGGAATTAGCCAAAGGCTCAGCATGCCGTGTCGGAACCAGATTAGGGCCTGAAGCAATCCTGCGGTTTTGCGGCCAGCTCACAAGAAAGCGAGTTGAAGAAAGGAGCTCAGGGGCACTGTAATTCACAAACCTGCAGAGTTATAAATGACAGCTATCGTCCAAAAATATATTGAAGTAAGGCTGCAAAGAGGACTTGAACGCGGGGCAGAATTCCAGGAATACGATTTCAGGAGGTAGACGGGAAGTCCTCTGAAAGTATAGGAGAAGAGGCAGAACCTCGACAATGATGCACTTGGTCAAAAAGGGCATATGCGTTTCTTCCAGGGCCCTTATTAAAGAGGGTAGGAGGCTCCCAGCATGCTTCAGTGGCCAACAGAGGGCCTACGTCGCCAAGGCGACATGAGCCATCCAGGCAGGAGTGACCTCACATCAGAGGGCCCACCTCACAGAAGGGTAAGGAACCCAGTCAAGATCAGACTCTCACCAGAGTGCCCACATAAGCAAGGGGCTGGGAACCAGGCAGGAGTGTCCTCACACCCGTGGGGCCACATCATCGAAAGTTGAGGTACCCAGCACATGTGGCCTCAAACCAGAGGACCCACATCACCATGGGTCTCGGAGCGAGGCAGGCAGGATTAACCTCAAAACACATGGCCCATTGTATAAAAAAGGTGAGGAATCCAGCAGTTGGAACATCCCAGCAGGCGGCCCAGAGCACCGAGGCTATGGGATCCAGGCAGTGATGAACTCACAACAGAGGGCCCTCATCGTGATACTGTAAGCAACCCAGCCTTTGTAACCTCAGAGCACAAGGCCCACATCCCCATGGGGAAGGGAACCAAGCAGGAGTGTCATCGCACCAGTGGGCACACATCAGAAAAGGTGGGGAGCCCAGCAGTTAGGGCCGGACGCCAGAGGGCATTCATCACTGAGGAGAGGAGGCTCCCAGCAAGCTCCAACTGCTACCAGAAGGCCGACGTCGCCAATGCAGGGTGTGCCAGCCAGGCAGGAGTGACCTCAGGGCAGAGGGCCAACCACACAAAAGTGTGAGGAACCCAAAGAGGATCAGACTCTCACCGGAGGGCCCACATCACCAAGGGAATGGAAACCAGGCAGGAGTGTTCTCACACCAGTGTGGTCACATCACCGAAATGTGACGGACCCAGCACACGTGGCCTCAAACTACAGGACACACATCACCAAGGGGCTGGGAGTGAGGCAGGCAGGAGGAGCCTCCAAACAGAGGGCCCATAGCCTAAAAAAGGTGAGGGATCCCGCAGTTGGAACCTCCCAGCAGGTGGCCAGGAGCAGCGAGGCTATGGGATCCAGGCCTGACTGAACTCAAAACAGAGGGCCCTCATTATGAAACTGTGAGCAACCCAGCCGTTGGGACCTTAGAGCAGAAGGCCCACATTCCCATGGGGTTGGGATCCTGGCAGGAGTGTACTCGCACCACAGGGCGCACATCAGAAAATTTTGGGAGCCCAGGAGTTAGGGTCTGACGCCAGAGGGCCCTCATTACCGAGGGGAGGAGACTCCCAGCAGGCACCAACTCCCAACTGAGGGCCCACGTCGCCACGTTGACGTGTGCCAGCCAGGCAGGAGTGACCTCACAGCAGAGGGCCTACCTCACAGAAGGGTGAGGAACCCAGCCAGGATAAGACTCTCACCAGAGGGCCCACATCACCAAGGGGATCGGAACAAGGCAGGAGTGTCCTCACACCAGTGTGGCCACATTATAGAAAGGTGAGGAACCCAGCATATGTGGCCTAAACCAGAGGACCCACATTTCCAAGGTGCTCTGAGTGAGGCAGGCAGGAGTAGCCTAACAACACAGGGCCCACAGAATAAAAAATGTGAGGAATCCAGCAGTTTGAACCTCCCAGCAGGTGGCCCAGAGCATGGAGTCTATGGGATCCAGGCCACAGTGAACTCACAGCAGAGGGCCCACATCATGAAACTGTGAGCAACCCAGCCAGTGGGACCTCAGAGCAGAAGGCCCACATCCGCATGGGGATGGGAACCTCGCAGGAGTGTCCTCGCACAACTTAGCACGTATCAGAAAATGTGGGAACCCAGCAGTTATGGCCTGGCGCCAGAGGGCCCTCATCACGGAGGAGAGGAGGCTACCAGCAGGCTCCAAATGCCACCAGAGGGCCGACGTCACCAAGGCAATGGGAGCAAGCCAGGCAGGAGTTACCTCACAGCAGAGGGCCCACCTCACAGAAGTGTGAGGAGCCCAAACAGGATCAGACTCTAACCAGAGCGCCCACATCACCAAGGGGATGGAAACCAGGCAGGAGTGTCCTCACACCAGTGGGGCCACATCAGCGAAAGGTGAGGAACACAGCACATGTGGCCTCAAACAAGGGGACACACATCACGAAAGGGCTTGGAGTGAGGCATGCAGGAGGAGACTCACAACAGAGCGCCCATAGAATAAAAAAGGTGAGGAACCCCGCAGTTGGAAGCTCCAAGCAGGTGGCCCAGAGCACCGAGGCTATGGGATCCATGCCGGAGTGAACTCACAGCAGAGGGCCCACATTCTGACACTGTGAGCAACCCAGACGTTGGGACCTCAGGGCAGAAAGCCCACATCCCCATGGGGATGGGACCCTGGCTGGAGTGTACTCGCACGACAGGGCGCACATCAGAAAATTTTGGGAGCCCATGAGTTAGGGCCTGACGCCAGAGAGCCCTCATTACCTAGGGGAGGAGACTCCCAGCAGGCACCAACTCCCAACTGAGGGCCACATCGCCAAGGTGACGTGTGCCAGCCAGGCAGGAGTGACCTCACAGCAGAGGGCCCACCTCACAGAAGGGTAAGGAACCCAGTCAAGATCAGACTCTCACCAGAGTGCCCACATAAGCAAGGGGCTGGGAACCAGGCAGGAGTGTCCTCACACCCGTGGGGCCACATCATCGAAAGTTGAGGTACCCAGCACATGTGGCCTCAAACCAGAGGACCCACATCACCATGGGTCTCGGAGCGAGGCAGGCAGGATTAACCTCAAAACACATGGCCCATTGTATAAAAAAGGTGAGGAATCCAGCAGTTGGAACATCCCAGCAGGCCGCCCAGAGCACCGAGGCTATGGGATCCAGGCAGTGATGAACTCACAACAGAGGGCACTCATCGTGATACTGTAAGCAACCCAGCCGTTGTAACCTCGAGCACAAGGCCCACATCCCCATGGGGAAGGGAACCAAGCAGGAGTGTCATCGCACCAGTGGGCACACATCAGAAAAGGTGGGGAGCCCAGCAGTTAGGGCCGGACGCCAGAGGGCCCTCATCACTGAGGAGAGGAGGCTCCCAGCAAGCTCCAACTGCTACCAGAAGGCCGACGTCGCCAATGCAGGGTGTGCCAGCCAGGCAGGAGTGACCTCAGAGCAGAGGGCCAACCACACAAAAGTGTGAGGAACCCAAAGAGGATCAGACTCTCACCGGAGGGCCCACATCACCAAGGGAATGGAAACCAGGCAGGAGTGTTCTCACACCAGTGTGGTCACATCACCGAAATGTGACGGACCCAGCACACGTGGCCTCAAACTACAGGACACACATCACCAAGGGGCTGGGAGTGAGGCAGGCAGGAGGAGCCTCCAAACAGAGGGCCCATAGCGTAAAAAAGGTGAGGGATCCCGCAGTTGGAACCTCCCAGCAGGTGGCCAGGAGCAGCGAGGCTATGGGATCCAGGCCTGACTGAACTCAAAACAGAGGGCCCTCATTATGAAACTGTGAGCAACCCAGCCGTTGGGACCTTAGAGCAGAAGGCCCACATTCCCATGGGGTTGGGATCCTGGCAGGAGTGTACTCGCACCACAGGGCGCACATCAGAAAATTTTGGGAGCCCAGGAGTTAGGGTCTGACGCCAGAGGGCCCTCATTACCGAGGGGAGGAGACTCCCAGCAGGCACCAACTCCCAACTGAGGGCCCACGTCGCCACGTTGACGTGTGCCAGCCAGGCAGGAGTGACCTCACAGCAGAGGGCCTACCTCACAGAAGGGTGAGGAACCCAGCCAGGATAAGACTCTCACCAGAGGGCCCACATCACCAAGGGGATCGGAACAAGGCAGGAGTGTCCTCACACCAGTGTGGCCACATTATAGAAAGGTGAGGAACCCAGCACATGTGGCCTAAACCAGAGGACCCACATTTCCAAGGTGCTCTGAGTGAGGCAGGCAGGAGTAGCCTAACAACACAGGGCCCACAGAATAAAAAATGTGAGGAATCCAGCAGTTTGAACCTCCCAGCAGGTGGCCCAGAGCATGGAGTCTATGGGATACAGGCCACAGTGAACTCACAGCAGAGGGCCCACATCATGAAACTGTGAGCAACCCAGCCAGTGGGACCTCAGAGCAGAAGGCCCACATCCCCATGGGGATGGGAACCTCGCAGGAGTGTCCTCGCACAACTTAGCACGTATCAGAAAATGTGGGAACCCAGCAGTTATGGCCTGGCGCCAGAGGGCCCTCATCACGGAGGAGAGGAGGCTACCAGCAGGCTCCAAATGCCACCAGAGGGCCGACGTCACCAAGGCAATGGGAGCAAGCCAGGCAGGAGTTACCTCACAGCAGAGGGCCCACCTCCCAGAAGTGTGAGGAATCCAGACAGGATCAGACTCTCACCAGAGGGCCCCCATCACCAAGGGGATGGGAACCAGGCAGGAGTGTCCTCACACCAGTGGGGCCACATCAATAAAGGTGAGGAAACTGGTACATGTGGCCTTAAACAAGAGGACCTACATCAAAAATGGGCTGGGAGTGAGTCAGGAAGTAGGAGCATGAAAACACAGGACCCAAAGAATAAAAAAGGTAGGAATCCAGCAGTAAGAACCTCCCAGCAGGCCGCTCAGAGCACAGAGGCTATGGGATCTAGGCCTGGGTGAACTAACACCAGAGAGCCAACATCATGAAACGGTGAACAACACAGGTGTTGGGACCTTAGAGCAGAAGGCCCACATGCCCATGGGGATGGGAACCTCGCAGGAGTGTCCTCGCACCACTTAGCACGTATCAGAAAATGTGGGTACCCAGCAGTTAGGGCCTGAGGCAAGAGGGCCCCCATCACCGAGGGGAGGTTCCCAGCAGGCTCCAACAGCCACAAGAGGGCCGATATTGCCCAGGTGGGGTGTGCCAGCCAGGCAGGAGTGACCTCACAGCAGAGGGTCCCCCTCACAGAAGGGTGAGGAACCCAGCCAGGATCAGACTCTCACCAGAGGGCCCACATCATCAAGGGGATAGGAACCAGGCAGGAGTGTCCTCACACCAGTGGGGCCACATCATCGAAAGGCGAGGGACCCAGCATACGTGGCCTCAAACCAGAGGACACACATCACCAAGGGGCTGGGAGTGAGGCAGGCAGGAGGAGTCTCAAAACAGAGGGCCCATAGAAGCAAAAAGGTGAGGAATCCCGCAGTTGGAACCTCCCAGCAGGTGGCCAGGATCAGCGAGGCTATGGGATCCAGGCCGGAGAGAACTCACAGCAGAGGGCCCTCATCATGAAACTGAGCAACCCACGGTTGGGACCTCAGAGCAGAAGGCCCACATTCCCATGGGGTTGGGAACCTGGCAGGAGTGTACTCGAACCACAGGGCGCATATCAGAAAATATTGGGAGCCCAGGAGTTAGGGTCTGACGCCAGAGGGCCCTCATTACCGAGGGGAGGAGACACCCAGCAGGCACCAAATCCCACCAGAGGGCCGACGTCGCCAAGGCGGGGTGTGCCAGCCAGGCAGGAGTGACCTCAGAGAAGAGGGCCCACCTCACAGAAGTGTGAGGAACCCAACGAGGATCAGACTCTCACCGGAGGGCCCACATCACCAAGGGGATGGGAACCAGGCAGGAGTGTCCTCACACCAGTGGTGCCACATCAGCCAAAGGTGAGGAACCCAGCACATGTGGCCTCAAACCAGAGGACACACATCACCAAGGGGCTAGGAGTGAGGCAGGTGTCTGGAGGGGCACATTTAACTCTAATTTCCCACCAGGAAGTGGAATGAACCAAAGTCTCAGAGTGCCGTGCCGGACCCTGATTACGGCCTGAAGCAAACCTGCGGTTCTGTGGCCAGTTTTCAAGGAAACGAGTTAAGAAAGGAAATCACGGGCACTGTAATTCACAAACCTGCAGTGTTATAAATGACAGCTAATGGCAAAATTATATGGAAGTAAGTCTGCAAAGAGGACTTGAAAACGAGGCAGAATTGCAGGAATCATATTTCAGGAGGTAGATTGGAATTGCATTTAAAGCATGTGAAAAGCGGCAGATCTTTGACAGTGATGCACTTGGCCAAATTGCGTAAACATTTTTTCCTGAATATATTCAGGAAAAAACACATATGCCCTTTTTGGCCAACCAAGCACTCGAGAAATGGAAATCCGCACTACAATGAAGTCTCATTTCCCATTCGTCAAAAGGGCCATCTGAAAAAAGTGTAAAAACCAGAAACACAGGACAGGCCATGGAGAACAGGGAGCCTTGTTATGCTGATGGGCGGGATGTAAATTGCCAACAGACACTCTGGAGATGTTTATGGTGTATCCTGAAACATCTGAAAAACAAAGCTACAGACCCTAGGGCACTTCCACTTTTGGCCCTATAGCTTAGGAAAATTAAAATCAACAAGACACAGCCAACACAAAATTTAGGGCTGCTGTGTTTACAAGAACCTTGAGTCCAGTACAAATTAAATATCCCAGAAAGAAAAAAATGGATAAAGGAGTTGTGCTACTTACGTACAACGGAATATCACTCAGCAATGAAATCAATGTCATCAGGCCTGTAGCAGCAAATTGAGTGGATTTAAGTATGATGATTCTAAGAGAAATAGGTCACACAGAGAAAGATAATTATCATAAGATATCACTAATAGAGAGAGTGTAAACTTGGCTACACATAAACTGAATTCCAAAACCGAACAGAGTCTCACATTTAGATAAAAACTTATGCTTGCTTAAGGGGAAAGTTGAGTTGGGGTGCTGTATAAAACCAGAGATTGAAATTAGCACACATACCGTTCCATAAGCCAAATATGTAATAGACAAGACCTACTCTTTGCTCAACGAAATAGACTCATCCATGGTGTATCACCTCACACCTGTTAGAATGGGCATCATCAGAAAATCTACAAACAACAAATGCTGGAAAGGGTGTGGAGATAAGGAACCCTCTTCCACTATTGTTGGGAATGTAAATTGATACAGTCACTGTGGAGAACATTATGGAGTTTCTTATAAAACTAAGAATAGAATTACCATATGATACAGCAATCCCACTACTGGGCATATACCCAGACAAAACCATAAATCAAAAAGAGACATTCACCGCAATGTTCATTGCATCACTATTTACAATATCCAGGTAATGGAAGCAACCTAAATGCCCACAGACAGACGAATGCATAAAGACGTGGTACATATATAAAATGGAATATTACTAAGCCATAAAAAGGAATGAAATTGGGTCATTTGTAGAGACGTTGATGGATCTAGAGACTGTCATACAGAGTGAAGTAAGTCAGAAAGAGAAAAACAAATCTTGTCTATTAATGCATATATGTGGAACCTAGAAAAATTGTACAGATGAACCGTTTTGCCAGGCAGAAATAGAGCAACAGATGTAGACAACAAACGTATGGACACCAAGGGGGGAAAGCTGTTGGGGGGTGGTGGTGGGAGGAGTTGAGAGATTGGGATTGGCATGTATACATTTATATGTATAAAATAGATAACCAAAAAGAACCTGCTGTATAAAAAAATAAAATAAAATTCAAATTACAAAAAGTAAAACAGAAAAAATTTTCTTCCCTTCACATACATGTATTTATATGAATAAATTATTTCCATGCTTATATCTGTAAATACAAAAAAGAGGAATAAAATCTACCTTGAACCAAAAACGAAAAAAAGAAAAAAAAACAGAACCCACCAGTTACACAGAGGAAAACCGTATCAGGGCACTTGCTCCAGTTGTAAACAATTCTGAAGTTGGTCAGTGGTGGGGAATCATCTCCCATTCAGCCAGCAGGCCCCACGCAACAAGCGTCCTCATTGCAAAGCTGGGGGACCGTGCCGAGGCATCTGTGAGTAAACGTGGGCTGAGCCCCAGGCCAGCTGCTGCTGAAATGTTCCCACCCTTCCCAGGTAAAACACCTGAATATGTACAAGGACTTGAAAGCCTAGAGGAAGGGCCATGGAGCCACATGAGCGACAGCATGCCAGCCGACTTGGTGCCTGCAGGCCAGCCAGGATGGTCCTGGCCCTGGGTGCTCTTCTGGAAGCTTTCCATTTCCCTGCCTGAGATACCCCTGCTGTCCCGGCCACCACTGCTTTCTTCCTCACTCACCTCTGCCCAGGGAGAAATTCCAGCGGCAGGTATGGGTGACACATCCTCTTCTTTAGCAGGTGGCATCTTGGCAACTGCTGCAGAAAGTCCAGCAGAGCCCCACTCACACTGGGCCACCCACAAAGCCGTGGCCTCTCACTCCCTCCCACCAGTCCAGCCCCAAGACTGCTGACAGGGCAGAGAAAATGGCGTCAGGCACAGCTGCAGGGGCTCTTGCTGCCTGGAGCGGTGTTTATATTGATCTGAACCCAGGCACACCTGGGGAGGTCTGGCCGGCACGGTTGGGCTTCCCAGGCGAGCCAATAATCAGCCCTCAGGGGCTCACAGTTGCAGAAACTGGAACTTGCTGAATCGGCCAGGTCCAAGGAACAGGTGTGGGCTCCTGAGAGTCAGGATAGACAAGGGGCTGCAGCTCTGGCTTGTTTTCTAATTATATTATCTGGCCCATGAGTGGGAGACAACTTCAAGAAAACCCTCTCCTAATGAGAGGAACCCAGGAGTCAGGGAGAGGAGGGGTGGCTGGTGGGTGGAGACAGAGGCCTGGTGCCCCGGGTGCAGTAGAAGTCTCTGGAAGACCAGGTGGAGGGAGGCCACACAGAGTGATGCCCAGGGTCACAGACCTGTCGGAGCTGCTGTTTGTTAGTTCAAGCCCTGCTCTGAGGTGCTCTGTGTCAGATCTGAGTGACAGGTGAGCTGGGAGTGCTCTGCAATGAGGGCGATATGCACGGTTCCTGTGTTCCCAGCCCTGCCATGGTACCTGCAAGGGTAGCTCTGTATCCTGGGAGGGGCCTGACCACGAGAGCCCCATGGGCTGCAGGGGAACCTGCCCAGGGAACCCCATATCCTGGGAGGGGCCTGAACACGAGAGCCCCATGGGCTGGGGTGGGGTTGGGGTACCTGCCCAGGTGAGCTCCATATCCTGGGATTGGCCTGACCTCGAGAGCCCCATGGGCTGCTGGAGTCCTGGTAAAGGATGTCAGGACAGTCAGTGAAGCCACCGAGGATATACCTCCAGTAGTTCCTAAATCCTACACCCTGCTGGTCATTCTACCAACCACCAGGACATGGTATTCTGTATTAGTCTTCAATGATGCCTTCTTTTGTATTCTATTAGTCCCAGAGTCACAAGAAATTTTGGCTTGTGAGTGGCAGGACTCAACATACAACTAAAACAATACTTCCGGGCCGTGTTGCCCCAAGGGTTCAAAAATTCCCACACCATCTTTGGGGAAAGCTCAGCTAAAGAACTAAAAGTTCTACCTCTGGAAAAGGAAACACTCCTTCAATATGCAGACGACATTCTGATCGCCAGCCCTACTAAGGAGACCTCTGAACTACCAAGCCAATAAAGGATACAAGTTGTCCAAGACAAAGCTCAAATATCACAGACTACGGTGACCTGCCTGGGCTTCATTCTCACAGAAGGTCGGAGAAGCCCATCCCAGGAAAGGGAAGAAACAATTTACAGCCTTACCCATTTCTGAAACTAGAAGACAGCTTAGGGGTTCCTGGGGAGGCCAGGGTTTGCTGCTTCTGGATCCCTAACTACAGTCTACTAGCTGGGCCTCTATATGAAACACTGAAAGGAAAAGATGATGATCCTTTTGAATAGAATGCAGAAGTGGCCTTTCAAGAATGGAAAGAGCAGTCAATTCAGACCCTTGCCCTGGAACTCCCTAATTTAGCTAAACCCTTTGACCTTTACATTTCTGGTGAACGGTGAATCGCCATTGGAGTATTAGTGCAAAACCTGGGACCACTTGAAATGGAACAATGCAAGAATGCGATCCAGGTAGGGTAAACTACGGTCACCAAGGGGCTTGGCCCACCGCCACATCTGGCCAAGATACTGGCAGTATCTGAAAACCTGGAAATCAGCAGCCCAAAAGGCCACCTCCCTCCTAAGGGAAAAGGACCCCACGTGGTGATCCTAACACCCAACCATGCCCTGAAGTTGCAGGGTTGGCTCCATGGGCACACTGACCTTGAGCGAGGAGGCCCTCCAACTCCAACCTCCATAGAGATAACCGGGGCAAAGTGGCACAATGAAGACTCGTGTGAAGGTGTCTGCACGGGCAAATTTAACGCTCATTTCCCACCAGGAAGAGGAATTAACCAAAGGCTCAGCATGCCGTGCCGGAACCAGATTAGGGCCTGAAGCAATCCTGCGGGTTTGCGGCCAGCTCACAAGAAAGCGAGTTGAAGAAAGGAGCTCAGGGACACTGTAATTCACAAACCTGCAGAGTTATAAATGACAGCTATCACCCAAAAATATATTGAAGGAAGGCTGCGAAGAGGACTTGAAAGCGGGGCAGAATTGCAAGAAAACGATTTCAGGGGGTAGACTGGAATTGCATTTAAAGCATAGGAAAAGAGGCAGAACGTCGACAATGATGCACTTGGCCAAAAAGGGCGTATGCGTTTTTTCCTGAATATATTCAGGAAAAAACGCATACGCCCTTTTTGGCCAACCAAGCAAGCATGTTAAAGAAATCTGCACTACAATGAAGTCTCACTGCCCCCCTGTCAAAAGGGCCATCTGAAAAAAGTGTAAAATCCAGAAAGGCAGCACAGGCCATGGAGAACAGGGAGCCTTGTTATGCTGATGGGCGGGATGTAAATTGCCAACAGCCACTCTGGAGATGTGTATGGTGTTTCCTCAAAAACCTAAAAAACAAAGCAACGGAGCCTACGGCATTACCACTTATTTTCCTATAGCTTAGGGAAATTAAAATCAAAAACACACAGCCACCGCAAAGTTTCTGTTTACGGCTCTGTTTACAAGAACCTCGTCTACGGTACAAGTTAAATATCCCAGAAAGCGAAAAATGGATAAAGAAGTGTGGTACGTACGTACAAAGGAATATCACTCACCAATGAAATCTATGTCATCAGGCCCGTCGCGGCATAATGAGTGGATTCAGGTACGATGATTCTAAGTGAAATAAGTCACACAGAAAATGAAACATCATAAGATATCACTAATACACGGAATGTAAACTTGGCTACACATGAACTGAATTACAAAACAGAACAGGGTCTCAAATTTAGAAAACCACCTTATGCTTGCTTAAGGGGAAAAGTGAGTTGGGGTGCTGCATAAAACCAGAGATAGAAATTAGCACAGATACCTTTCCATAAGCCAAATATGTAATAGTCAAGACCTAGCCCTTGCTCAACGAAATGGACTAAACACCCCATATTCAACGCCTAGGAATACACCTGACTAGTAAGTATCTTCAAACCCATGGATTTATATGTCTCCATAAGAGACTCAAGTGTGTGTACAGCGGCATGAATGCAGCAGAGAAAATCCGATAAATCCCATTATCAAAATGAATTACAAAAACAAACACAATGACAGTGAAATAGAGAGCAATTCTTAAATAATTCATTCAGGGCTTGTGATGCAACCTGGATTTACCACATCTACAACCAGAGCTGAGTGAGACATAAGGCTGTACACTTCAGCCTGATAGCATTGGTGAGGTTCGTTGCGAAAATGCAGGCCCTTTGAAGTCATACTGCATGGTACCCATTCCATGGGTCCCAACTCTCCAGGTTTAAGGGATTCTTCCTTCAGCTAAAACATGCATGGGAAACCCACAGTATGGTGCACCGTGTGACCGGGAAACCTTTTCAAATGCATCTCAGTTTTCGTCCCCTTTTACTCGGGTTCACGATTGAAGACCCTTTACTAATACTCTCCCCACTTAGAGAGTCAGTGCCTTTAACCTCCTGTTTGGCACAGTTTGCAATTTCTGCGCAAGATGAACAAGAATAGGGAGATCCAATGAGAGACTAGCTCTAGGTGTCTGCACGTTCAAATATAACACTCATTTCCCACCAGGAAGAGGAATTTACCAAAGGATCAGCATGCTGTGCCGGAACCAGATTAGGGCATGAAGCAATCCTGCGGGTTTGCGGCCAGCTCACAAGAAAGCGAGTAGAAGAAAGGAGCTCAGGCGCACTGTCATTCACAAACCTGCAGAGTTATAAATGTCAGCTATTGTCCAAAAATGTATTGAAGTAAGGCTGCGTAGAGGACTTGAAAGCGGGGCAGAATTGCAGGAAAACGAGTTCAGGGGCAGACTGGAATTGCATTTAAAGCATAAGGAAAGAGACAGAAAGTCGACAATGATGCATTTGGTCAAAAAGGGCGTATGCGTTTTTTCCTGAATATATTCAAGAAAAAACACATACGCCCTTTTTGGCCAAACAAGCAAGCCTGTAAAGAAATCTGCATTACAATGAAGTCTCACTGCCCCCCTGTCAAAAGGGACATCTGAAAAAAGTGAAAAATCCAGAAAGGCAGGACAGGCCATGGAGAACAGGGAGCCTTGTTATGCTGATGGGCGGGATGTAAATTGCCAACAGCCACTCTGGAGAAGTGTATGGTGTTTCCTCAAACACCTAAAAAACTAAGCAACGGAGCCTACGGCACTTCAACTTATGGTTCTATAGCTTAGGGAAATTAAAATCAAAAAGACACAGCCACCCATAAATTTTGGACGGCTCTGCTTACAAGAACCTCATTTACGGTACAATGAAATATCCCAGAAAGCAAAAAATGGATAAAGAAGTTGTTGTACCTACGTACAATGGAATATCACTCAGCAATGAAATCTATGTCATGAGGCCCGTCGCGGCATAATGAGTGGATTCAGGTACGATCATTCTAAGTTAACTAAGTCACACAGAAAAAGAAACACCATAAGATATCTCAAATACACGGAATGCAAACATGGCTGCACATGAACTCAATTACAAAACAGAAAAGGGTCTCAAATTTAGAAAACCAACTTATGCTTGCTTAAGGGGAAAGGTGAGTTGTGGGGCTGCATAAAACCAGAGATTGAAATTAGCACAGATACCTTTCCATAAGCAAATATGTAATAGTCAGGACCTACTCCTTGCTCCACGAAATGGACTCAACATCCCATATTCAATGCCTAAGAATATACCTGACTAGTAAGAATCTGAAAACCCATGGATTTATATGTCTCCATAAGAGAATCAAGCATGTGTACGGCGGCATAAACGCAGCAGTGAAAATCCGATAAATCCCATTATCAAAATAAATTACAAAAACAAAACACAACGACAGTGAAATAGAGAGCAATTCTTAAATAATTCATTCAGGGCTTGTGATGCAACGTGGATTTACCACATCTACACCCCGAGCTGAGTGAGACATAAGGCTGGACACTTTGGGCTGATAGCATTGGTGACGTTCGGTGAGCAAAGGCAACCCTTTGATGTCATACTGCGTGGTACCCATTCCATGGGTCCCAACTCTCCAGGTTGAAGGGATTCTTCCTTCAGGTAAAACATGCATGGGCAACCCAGAATATGGTCCACCGTGTGACCGTGAAAACTTTTTAAATGCGTCTCAGTTTTCGTCCCCTCGTACTCGGTTTTACCATTCCAGACGCTTTACTAACACTCTCCCCACTTGGAGAGTCAGTGCCTTTAACCTCCTGTTTGGCACAGTTTGGAATTTCTGCGCAAGATGAACAGGAATAGGGAGAACCAATGAGAGATTAGCTGTAGGTGTCGGCACGAACAAATTTAACGCTCATTTCCCACCAGGAAGAGGAATTAGCCAAAGGCTCAGCATGCCGTGTCGGAACCAGATTAGGGCCTGAAGCAATCCTGCGGTTTTGCGGCCAGCTCACAAGAAAGCGAGTTGAAGAAAGGAGCTCAGGGGCACTGTAATTCACAAACCTGCAGAGTTATAAATGACAGCTATCGTCCAAAAATATATTGAAGTAAGGCTGCAAAGAGGACTTGAACGCGGGGCAGAATTCCAGGAATACGATTTCAGGAGGTAGACGGGAAGTCCTCTGAAAGTATAGGAGAAGAGGCAGAACCTCGACAATGATGCACTTGGTCAAAAAGGGCATATGCGTTTCTTCCAGGGCCCTTATTAAAGAGGGTAGGAGGCTCCCAGCATGCTTCAGTGGCCAACAGAGGGCCTACGTCGCCAAGGCGACATGAGCCATCCAGGCAGGAGTGACCTCACATCAGAGGGCCCACCTCACAGAAGGGTAAGGAACCCAGTCAAGATCAGACTCTCACCAGAGTGCCCACATAAGCAAGGGGCTGGGAACCAGGCAGGAGTGTCCTCACACCCGTGGGGCCACATCATCGAAAGTTGAGGTACCCAGCACATGTGGCCTCAAACCAGAGGACCCACATCACCATGGGTCTCGGAGCGAGGCAGGCAGGATTAACCTCAAAACACATGGCCCATTGTATAAAAAAGGTGAGGAATCCAGCAGTTGGAACATCCCAGCAGGCGGCCCAGAGCACCGAGGCTATGGGATCCAGGCAGTGATGAACTCACAACAGAGGGCCCTCATCGTGATACTGTAAGCAACCCAGCCTTTGTAACCTCAGAGCACAAGGCCCACATCCCCATGGGGAAGGGAACCAAGCAGGAGTGTCATCGCACCAGTGGGCACACATCAGAAAAGGTGGGGAGCCCAGCAGTTAGGGCCGGACACCAGAGGGCATTCATCACTGAGGAGAGGAGGCTCCCAGCAAGCTCCAACTGCTACCAGAAGGCCGACGTCGCCAATGCAGGGTGTGCCAGCCAGGCAGGAGTGACCTCAGGGCAGAGGGCCAACCACACAAAAGTGTGAGGAACCCAAAGAGGATCAGACTCTCACCGGAGGGCCCACATCACCAAGGGAATGGAAACCAGGCAGGAGTGTTCTCACACCAGTGTGGTCACATCACCGAAATGTGATGGACCCAGCACACGTGGCCTCAAACTACAGGACACACATCACCAAGGGGCTGGGAGTGAGGCAGGCAGGAGGAGCCTCCAAACAGAGGGCCCATAGCGTAAAAAAGGTGAGGGATCCCGCAGTTGGAACCTCCCAGCAGGTGGCCAGGAGCAGCGAGGCTATGGGATCCAGGCCTGACTGAACTCAAAACAGAGGGCCCTCATTATGAAACTGTGAGCAACCCAGCCGTTGGGACCTTAGAGCAGAAGGCCCACATTCCCATGGGGTTGGGATCCTGGCAGGAGTGCACTCGCACCACAGGGCGCACATCAGAAAATTTTGGGAGCCCAGGAGTTAGGGTCTGACGCCAGAGGGCCCTCATTACCGAGGGGAGGAGACTCCCAGCAGGCACCAACTCCCAACTGAGGGCCCACGTCGCCACGTTGACGTGTGCCAGCCAGGCAGGAGTGACCTCACAGCAGAGGGCCTACCTCACAGAAGGGTGAGGAACCCAGCCAGGATAAGACTCTCACCAGAGGGCCCACATCACCAAGGGGATCGGAACAAGGCAGGAGTGTCCTCACACCAGTGTGGCCACATTATAGAAAGGTGAGGAACCCAGCACATGTGGCCTAAACCAGAGGACCCACATTTCCAAGGTGCTCTGAGTGAGGCAGGCAGGAGTAGCCTAACAACACAGGGCCCACAGAATAAAAAATGTGAGGAATCCAGCAGTTTGAACCTCCCAGCAGGTGGCCCAGAGCATGGAGTCTATGGGATCCAGGCCACAGTGAACTCACAGCAGAGGGCCCACATCATGAAACTGTGAGCAACCCAGCCAGTGGGACCTCAGAGCAGAAGGCCCACATCCGCATGGGGATGGGAACCTCGCAGGAGTGTCCTCGCACAACTTAGCACGTATCAGAAAATGTGGGAACCCAGCAGTTATGGCCTGGCGCCAGAGGGCCCTCATCACGGAGGAGAGGAGGCTACCAGCAGGCTCCAAATGCCACCAGAGGGCCGACGTCACCAAGGCAATGGGAGCAAGCCAGGCAGGAGTTACCTCACAGCAGAGGGCCCACCTCACAGAAGTGTGAGGAGCCCAAACAGGATCAGACTCTAACCAGAGCGCCCACATCACCAAGGGGATGGAAACCAGGCAGGAGTGTCCTCACACCAGTGGGGCCACATCAGCGAAAGGTGAGGAACACAGCACATGTGGCCTCAAACAAGGGGACACACATCACGAAAGGGCTTGGAGTGAGGCATGCAGGAGGAGACTCACAACAGAGCGCCCATAGAATAAAAAAGGTGAGGAACCCCGCAGTTGGAAGCTCCAAGCAGGTGGCCCAGAGCACCGAGGCTATGGGATCCATGCCGGAGTGAACTCACAGCAGAGGGCCCACATTCTGACACTGTGAGCAACCCAGACGTTGGGACCTCAGGGCAGAAAGCCCACATCCCCATGGGGATGGGACCCTGGCTGGAGTGTACTCGCACGACAGGGCGCACATCAGAAAATTTTGGGAGCCCATGAGTTAGGGCCTGACGCCAGAGAGCCCTCATTACCTAGGGGAGGAGACTCCCAGCAGGCACCAACTCCCAACTGAGGGCCACATCGCCAAGGTGACGTGTGCCAGCCAGGCAGGAGTGACCTCACAGCAGAGGGCCCACCTCACAGAAGGGTAAGGAACCCAGTCAAGATCAGACTCTCACCAGAGTGCCCACATAAGCAAGGGGCTGGGAACCAGGCAGGAGTGTCCTCACACCCGTGGGGCCACATCATCGAAAGTTGAGGTACCCAGCACATGTGGCCTCAAACCAGAGGACCCACATCACCATGGGTCTCGGAGCGAGGCAGGCAGGATTAACCTCAAAACACATGGCCCATTGTATAAAAAAGGTGAGGAATCCAGCAGTTGGAACATCCCAGCAGGCCGCCCAGAGCACCGAGGCTATGGGATCCAGGCAGTGATGAACTCACAACAGAGGGCCCTCATCGTGATACTGTAAGCAACCCAGCCGTTGTAACCTCGAGCACAAGGCCCACATCCCCATGGGGAAGGGAACCAAGCAGGAGTGTCATCGCACCAGTGGGCACACATCAGAAAAGGTGGGGAGCCCAGCAGTTAGGGCCGGACGCCAGAGGGCCCTCATCACTGAGGAGAGGAGGCTCCCAGCAAGCTCCAACTGCTACCAGAAGGCCGACGTCGCCAATGCAGGGTGTGCCAGCCAGGCAGGAGTGACCTCAGAGCAGAGGGCCAACCACACAAAAGTGTGAGGAACCCAAAGAGGATCAGACTCTCACCGGAGGGCCCACATCACCAAGGGAATGGAAACCAGGCAGGAGTGTTCTCACACCAGTGTGGTCACATCACCGAAATGTGACGGACCCAGCACACGTGGCCTCAAACTACAGGACACACATCACCAAGGGGCTGGGAGTGAGGCAGGCAGGAGGAGCCTCCAAACAGAGGGCCCATAGCGTAAAAAAGGTGAGGGATCCCGCAGTTGGAACCTCCCAGCAGGTGGCCAGGAGCAGCGAGGCTATGGGATCCAGGCCTGACTGAACTCAAAACAGAGGGCCCTCATTATGAAACTGTGAGCAACCCAGCCGTTGGGACCTTAGAGCAGAAGGCCCACATTCCCATGGGGTTGGGATCCTGGCAGGAGTGTACTCGCACCACAGGGCGCACATCAGAAAATTTTGGGAGCCCAGGAGTTAGGGTCTGACGCCAGAGGGCCCTCATTACCGAGGGGAGGAGACTCCCAGCAGGCACCAACTCCCAACTGAGGGCCCACGTCGCCACGTTGACGTGTGCCAGCCAGGCAGGAGTGACCTCACAGCAGAGGGCCTACCTCACAGAAGGGTGAGGAACCCAGCCAGGATAAGACTCTCACCAGAGGGCCCACATCACCAAGGGGATCGGAACAAGGCAGGAGTGTCCTCACACCAGTGTGGCCACATTATAGAAAGGTGAGGAACCCAGCACATGTGGCCTAAACCAGAGGACCCACATTTCCAAGGTGCTCTGAGTGAGGCAGGCAGGAGTAGCCTAACAACACAGGGCCCACAGAATAAAAAATGTGAGGAATCCAGCAGTTTGAACCTCCCAGCAGGTGGCCAAGAGCATGGAGTCTATGGGATCCAGGCCACAGTGAACTCACAGCAGAGGGCCCACATCATGAAACTGTGAGCAACCCAGCCAGTGGGACCTCAGAGCAGAAGGCCCACATCCCCATGGGGATGGGAACCTCGCAGGAGTGTCCTCGCACAACTTAGCACGTATCAGAAAATGTGGGAACCCAGCAGTTATGGCCTGGCGCCAGAGGGCCCTCATCACGGAGGAGAGGAGGCTACCAGCAGGCTCCAAATGCCACCAGAGGGCCGACGTCACCAAGGCAATGGGAGCAAGCCAGGCAGGAGTTACCTCACAGCAGAGGGCCCACCTCCCAGAAGTGTGAGGAATCCAGACAGGATCAGACTCTCACCAGAGGGCCCCCATCACCAAGGGGATGGGTACCAGGCAGGAGTGTCCTCACACCAGTGGGGCCACATCAATAAAGGTGAGGAAACTGGTACATGTGGCCTTAAACAAGAGGACCTACATCACAAATGGGCTGGGAGTGAGTCAGGAAGTAGGAGCATGAAAACACAGGACCCAAAGAATAAAAAAGGTAAGGAATCCAGCAGTAAGAACCTCCCAGCAGGCCGCTCAGAGCACAGAGGCTATGGGATCTAGGCCTGGGTGAACTAACACCAGAGAGCCAACATCATGAAACGGTGAACAACACAGGTGTTGGGACCTTAGAGCAGAAGGCCCACATGCCCATGGGGATGGGAACCTCGCAGGAGTGTCCTCGCACCACTTAGCACGTATCAGAAAATGTGGGTACCCAGCAGTTAGGGCCTGAGGCAAGAGGGCCCCCATCACCGAGGGGAGGTTCCCAGCAGGCTCCAACAGCCACAAGAGGGCCGATATTGCCCAGGTGGGGTGTGCCAGCCAGGCAGGAGTGACCTCACAGCAGAGGGCCCCCCTCACAGAAGGGTGAGGAACCCAGCCAGGATCAGACTCTCACCAGAGGGCCCACATCATCAAGGGGATAGGAACCAGGCAGGAGTGTCCTCACACCAGTGGGGCCACATCATCGAAAGGCGAGGGACCCAGCATACGTGGCCTCAAACCAGAGGACACACATCACCAAGGGGCTGGGAGTGAGGCAGGCAGGAGGAGTCTCAAAACAGAGGGCCCATAGAAGAAAAAAGGTGAGGAATCCCGCAGTTGGAACCTCCCAGCAGGTGGCCAGGAGCAGCGAGGCTATGGGATCCAGGCCGGAGAGAACTCACAGCAGAGGGCCCTCATCATGAAACTGAGCAACCCACGGTTGGGACCTCAGAGCAGAAGGCCCACATTCCCATGGGGTTGGGAACCTGGCAGGAGTGTACTCGAACCACAGGGCGCATATCAGAAAATATTGGGAGCCCAGGAGTTAGGGTCTGACGCCAGAGGGCCCTCATTACCGAGGGGAGGAGACACCCAGCAGGCACCAAATCCCACCAGAGGGCCGACGTCGCCAAGGCGGGGTGTGCCAGCCAGGCAGGAGTGACCTCAGAGAAGAGGGCCCACCTCACAGAAGTGTGAGGAACCCAACCAGGATCAGACTCTCACCGGAGGGCCCACATCACCAAGGGGATGGGAACCAGGCAGGAGTGTCCTCACACCAGTGGGGCCACATCAGCCAAAGGTGAGGAACCCAGCACATGTGGCCTCAAACCAGAGGACACACATCACCAAGGGGCTAGGAGTGAGGCAGGTGTCTGGAGGGGCACATTTAACTCTAATTTCCCACCAGGAAGTGGAATGAACCAAAGTCTCAGAGTGCCGTGCCGGAACCTGATTACGGCCTGAAGCAAACCTGCGGTTCTGTGGCCAGTTTTCAAGGAAACGAGTTAAGAAAGGAAATCACGGGCACTGTAATTCACAAACCTGCAGTGTTATAAATGACAGCTATTGGCAAAATTATATGGAAGTAAGTCTGCAAAGAGGACTTGAAAACGAGGCAGAATTGCAGGAATCATATTTCAGGAGGTAGATTGGAATTGCATTTAAAGCATGTGAAAAGCGGCAGATCTTTGACAGTGATGCACTTGGACAAAAGTGCGTAAACATTTTTTCCTGAATATATTCAGGAAAAAACACATATGCCCTTTTTGGCCAACCAAGCACTCGAGAAATGGAAATCCGCACTACAATGAAGTCTCATTTCCCATTCGTCAAAAGGGCCATCTGAAAAAAGTGTAAAAACCAGAAACACAGGACAGGCCATGGAGAACAGGGAGCCTTGTTATGCTGATGGGCGGGATGTAAATTGCCAACAGACACTCTGGAGATGTATATGGTGTATCCTGAAACATCTGAAAAACAAAGCTACAGACCCTAGGGCACTTCCACTTTTGGCCCTATAGCTTAGGAAAATTAAAATCAACAAGACACAGCCAACACCAAATTTAGGGCTGCTGTGTTTACAAGAACCTTGAGTCCAGTACAAATTAAATATCCCAGAAAGAAAAAAATGGATAAAGGAGTTGTGCTACTTACGTACAACGGAATATCACTCAGCAATGAAATCAATGTCATCAGGCCTGTAGCAGCAAATTGAGTGGATTTAAGTATGATGATTCTAAGAGAAATAGGTCACACAGAGAAAGATAATTATCATAAGATATCACTAATAGAGAGAGTGTAAACTTGGCTACACATAAACTGAATTCCAAAACCGAACAGAGTCTCACATTTAGATAAAAACTTATGCTTGCTTAAGGGGAAAGTTGAGTTGGGGTGCTGTATAAAACCAGAGATTGAAATTAGCACACATACCGTTCCATAAGCCAAATATGTAATAGACAAGACCTACTCTTTGCTCAACGAAATAGACTCATCCATGGTGTATCACCTCACACCTGTTAGAATGGGCATCATCAGAAAATCTACAAACAACAAATGCTGGAAAGGGTGTGGAGAAAAGGAACCCTCTTCCACTATTGTTGGGAATGTAAATTGATACAGTCACTGTGGAGAACATTATGGAGTTTCTTATAAAACTAAGAATAGAATTACCATATGATACAGCAATCCCACTACTGGGCATATACCCAGACAAAACCATAAATCAAAAAGAGACATTCACCGCAATGTTCATTGCATCACTATTTACAATATCCAGGTAATGGAAGCAACCTAAATGCCCACAGACAGACGAATGCATAAAGATGTGGTACATATATAAAATGGAATATTACTAAGCCATAAAAAGGAATGAAATTGGGTCATTTGTAGAGACGTTGATGGATCTAGAGACTGTCATACAGAGTGAAGTAAGTCAGAAAGAGAAAAACAAATCTTGTCTATTAATGCCTATATGTGGAACCTAGAAAAATTTTACAGATGAACCGTTTTGCCAGGCAGAAATAGAGCAACAGATGTAGACAACAAACGTATGGACACCAAGGGGGGAAAGCTGTTGGGGGGTGGTGGTGGGAGGAGTTGAGAGATTGGGATTGGCATGTATACATTTATATGTATAAAATAGATAACCAAAAAGAACCTGCTGTATAAAAAATAAAATAAAATTCAAATTACAAAAAGTAAAACAGAAAAAATATTCTTCCCTTCACATACATGTATTTATATGAATAAATTATTTCCATGCTTATATCTGTAAATACAAAAAAGAGGAATAAAATCTACCTTGAACCAAAAACGAAAAAAAGAAAAAAGAACAGAACCCACCAGTTACACAGAGGAAAACCGTATCAGGGCACTTGCTCCAGTTGTAAACAATTCTGAAGTTGGTCAGTGGTGGGGAATCATCTCCCATTCAGCCAGCAGGCCCCACGCAACAAGCGTCCTCATTGCAAAGCTGGGGGACCGTGCCGAGGCATCTGTGAGTAAACGTGGGCTGAGCCCCAGGCCAGCTGCTGCTGAAATGTTCCCACCCTTCCCAGGTAAAACACCTGAATATGTACAAGGACTTGAAAGCCTAGAGGAAGGGCCATGGAGCCACATGAGTGACAGCATGCCAGCCGACTTGGTGCCTGCAGGCCAGCCAGGATGGTCCTGGCCCTGGGTGCTCTTCTGGAAGCTTTCCATTTCCCTGCCTGAGATACCCCTGCTGTCCCGGCCCCCACTGCTTTCTTCCTCACTCACCTCTGCCCAGGGAGAAATTCCAGCGGCAGGTATGGGTGACACATCCTCTTCTTTAGCAGGTGGCATCTTGGCAACTGCTGCAGAAAGTCCAGCAGAGCCCCACTCACACTGGGCCACCCACAAAGCCGTGGCCTCTCACTCCCTCCCACCAGTCCAGCCCCAAGACTGCTGACAGGGCAGAGAAAATGGCGTCAGGCACAGCTGCAGGGGCTCTTGCTGCCTGGAGCGGTGTTTATATTGATCTGAACCCAGGCACACCTGGGGAGGTCTGGCCGGCACGGTCGGGCTTCCCAGGCCAGCCAATAATCAGCCCTCAGGGGCTCACAGTTGCAGAAACTGGAACTTGCTGAATCGGCCAGGTCCAAGGAACAGGTGTGGGCTCCTGAGAGTCAGGATAGACAAGGGGCTGCAGCTCTGGCTTGTTTTCTAATTATATTATCTGGCCCATGAGTGGGAGACAACTTCAAGAAAACCCTCTCCTAATGAGAGGAACCCAGGAGTCAGGGAGAGGAGGGGTGGCTGGTGGGTGGAGACAGAGGCCTGGTGCCCCGGGTGCAGTGGAAGTCTCTGGAAGACCAGGTGGAGGGAGGCCACACAGAGTGATGCCCAGGGTCACAGACCTGTGGGAGCTGCTGTTTGTTAGTTCAAGTCCTGCTCTGAGGTGCTCTGTGTCAGATCTGAGTGACAGGTGAGCTGGGAGTGCTCTGCAATGAGGGCGATATGCACGGTTCCTGTGTTCCCAGCCCTGCCATGGTACCTGCAAGGGTAGCTCTGTATCCTGGGAGGGGCCTGACCACGAGAGCCCCATGGGCTGCAGGGGAACCTGCCCAGGGAACCCCATATCCTGGGAGGGGCCTGAACACGAGAGCCCCGTGGGCTGGGGTGGGGGTGGGTTACCTGCCCAGGTGAGCTCCATATCCTGGGATTGGCCTGACCTCGAGAGCCCCATGGGCTGCTGGAGTCCTGGTAAAGGATGTCAGGACAGTCAGTGAAGCCACCGAGGATATACCTCCAGTAGTTCCTAAATCCTACACCCTGCTGGTCATTCTACCAACCACCAGGACATGGTATTCTGTATTAGTCTTCAATGATGCCTTCTTTTGTATTCTATTAGTCCCAGAGTCACAAGAAATTTTGGCTTGTGAGTGGCAGGACTCAACATACAACTAAAACAATACTTCCGGGCCGTGTTGCCCCAAGGGTTCAAAAATTCCCACACCATCTTTGGGGAAAGCTCAGCTAAAGACCTAAAAGTTCTACCTCTGGAAAAGGAAACACTCCTTCAATATGCAGACGACATTCTGATCGCCAGCCCTACTAAGGAGACCTCTGAACTACCAAGCCAATAAAGGATACAAGTTGTCCAAGACAAAGCTCAAATATCACAGACTACGGTGACCTGCCTGGGCTTCATTCTCACAGAAGGTCGGAGAAGCCCATCCCAGGAAAGGGAAGAAACAATTTACAGCCTTACCCATTTCTGAAACTAGAAGACAGCTTAGGGGCTCCTGGGGAGGCCAGGGTATGCTGCTTCTGGATCCCTAACTACAGTCTACTAGCTCGGCCTCTATATGAAACACTGAAAGGAAAAGATGATGATCCTTTTGAATAGAATGCAGAAGTGGCCTTTCAAGAATGGAAAGAGCAGTCAATTCAGACCCTTGCCCTGGAACTCCCTAATTTAGCTAAACCCTTTGACCTTTACATTCCTGGTGAACGGTGAATCGCCATTGGAGTATTAGTGCAAAACCTGGGACCACTTGAAATGGAACAATGCAAGAATGCGATCCAGGTAGGGTAAACTACGGTCACCAAGGGGCTTGGCCCACCGCCACATCTGGCCAAGATACTGGCAGTATCTGAAAACCTGGAAATCAGCAGCCCAAAAGGCCACCTCCCTCCTAAGGGAAAAGGACCCCACGTGGTGATCCTAACACCCAACCATGCCCTGAAGTTGCAGGGTTGGCTCCATGGGCACACTGACCTTGAGCGAGGAGGCCCTCCAACTCCAACCTCCATAGAGATAACCGGGGCAAAGGGGCACCATGAAGACTCGTGTGAAGGTGTCTGCACGGGCATATTTAACACTCATTTCCCACCAGGAAGAGGAATTAACCAAATGCTCAGCATGCTGTGCCGGAACCAGATTAGGGCCTGAAGCAATCCTGCGGGTTTGCGGCCAGCTCACAAGAAAGCGAGTTGAAGAAAGGAGCTCAGGGACACTGTAATTCACAAACCTGCAGAGTTATAAATGACAGCTATCACCCAAAAATATATTGAAGGAAGGCTGCGAAGAGGACTTGAAAGCGGGGCAGAATTGCACGAAAACGATTTCAGGGGGTAGACTGGAATTGCATTTAAAGCATAGGAAATGAGGCAGAACGTCGACAATGATGCACTTGGCCAAAAAGGGCGTATGCGTTTTTTCCTGAATATATTCAGGAAAAAACGCATACGCCCTTTTTGGCCAACCAAGCAAGCATGTTAAAGAAATCTGCACTACAATGAAGTCTCACTGCCCCCCGTTCAAAAGGGCCATCTGAAAAAAGTGTAAAATCCAGAAAGGCAGCACAGGCCATGGAGAACAGGGAGCATTGTTATGCTGATGGGCGGGATGTAAATTGCCAACAGCCACTCTGGAGATGTGTATGGTGTTTCCTCAAAAACCTAAAAAACAAAGCAACGGAGCCTACGGCATTACCACTTATTTTCCTATAGCTTAGGGAAATTAAAATCAAAAACACACAGCCACCGCAAAGTTTCTGTTTACGGCTCTGTTTACAAGAACCTCGTCTACGGTACAAGTTAAATATCCCAGAAAGCGAAAAATGGATAAAGAAGTGTGGTACGTACGTACAAAGGAATATCACTCACCAATGAAATCTATGTCATCAGGCCCGTCGCGGCATAATGAGTGGATTCAGGTACGATGATTCTAAGTGAAATAAGTCACACAGAAAATGAAACATCATAAGATATCACTAATACACGGAATGTAAACTTGGCTACACATGAACTGAATTACAAAACAGAACAGGGTCTCAAATATAGAAAACCAACTTATGCTTGCTTAAGGGGAAAGGTGAGTTGTGGTGCTGCATAAAACCAGAGATAGAAATTAGCACAGATACCTTTCCATAAGCCAAATATATAATAGTCAAGACCTAGCCCTTGCTCAACGAAATGGACTAAACACCCCATATTCAACGCCTAGGATTACACATGACTAGTAAGAATCTTCAAACCCATGGATTTATATGTCTCCGTAAGAGACTCAAGTGTGTGTACAGCGGCATGAATGTAGCAGAGAAAATCCGATAAAACCCATTATCAAAATGAATTACAAAAACAAACACAATGACAGTGAAATAGAGAGCAATTCTTAAATAATTCATTCAGGGCTTGTGATGCAACCTGGATTTACCACATCTACACCCAGAGCTGAGTGAGACATAAGGCTGGACACTTCGGGCTGATAGCATTGGTGAGGTTCGATGAGCAAATGCAGACCCTTTGAAGTCATACTGCATGGTACCCATTCCATGGGTCCCAACTCTCCAGGTTTAAGGGATTCTTCCTTCAGCTAAAACATGCATGGGAAACCCACAGTACAGTGCACTGTGTGACCGGGAAACGTTTTCAAATGCATCTCAGTTTTCGTCCCCTTTTACTCGGGTTCACCATTCCAGACCGTTTACTAACACTCTCCCCACTTGGAGAGTCAGTGCCTTTAACCTCCTGTTTGGCACAGTTTGCAATTTCCGCGCAAGATGAACAGGAATAGGGAGAACCAATGAGAGACTACCTGTAGGTGTCTGCACGGGCAAATGGAACGCTCATTTCCCACCAAGAAGAGGAATTAACCAAAGGCTCAGCATGCCGTGCCGGTACCAGATTAGGGCCTGAAGCATTCTTGCGGGTTTGCGGCCAGCTCACAAGAAAGCGAGTTGAAGAAAGGAGCTCAGGGGCACTGTAATTCACAAACCTGCAGAGTTATAAATGACAGCTATCGTCCAAAAATATATTGAAGGAAGGCTGCGAAGAGGACTGGAGAGCGGGGCAGAATTGCAGGAAAACGATTTCAGGGGTTAGACTGGAATTGCACTTAAAGCATAGGAAAAGAGGCAGAATGTCGACAATGATGCACTTGGCCAAAAAGGGCGTATCCGTTTTTTCCTGAATATATTCAGTAAAAAACGCATACGCCCTTTTTGGCCAACCAAGCAAGCGTGTAAAGAAATCTGCACTACAATGAAGTCTCACTGCCCCCCGGTCAAAAGGGCCATCTGAAAAAAGTGTAAAATCCAGAAAGGCAGGACAGGTCATGGAGAACAGGGAGCCTTGTTATGCTGATGGGTGGGATGTAAATTGCCAACAGCCACTCTGGAGAAGTGTATGGTGTTTCCTGAAACACGTAGGAAACAAAGCAACACAGCCTATGGCACTTCCACTTATGGTCCTATAGATTATGGAAATTAAAATCAAAAACACACAGCCACCCCAATGTTTGGGACGTCTCTGTTTACAAAAACCTCGTCTACGGTACAAGTTAAATACCCGAGAAAGCAAAAAATTCATAAAGAAGTTGTGGTATGCAAGTACAATGGAATATCACTCAGCAATGAAATCTACGTCATCAGGCCCGTAGCGGCATAATGAGTGGATTCAGGTATGATGATTCTACGAGAAATAAGTCACACAGAAAAAGAAACCTCATAAGATATCACTAATACACGGAATGTAAACTTGGCTACACATGAACAGAAATACCAACAGAACAGGGTCTCAAATTTAGAAAACCAACTTATGCTTGCTTATGGGGAAAGGTGAGTTGGGGTGCTGCATAAAACCAGAGATTGAAATTAGCACAGATACCTTTCCATAAGCCAAATATATAATAGACAAGACCTACTCCTTGCTCCACGAAATGGACTCAACACTCCATATTCAATGCCTGGGAATATACTTGACAAGTAAGAATCTTAAAACCCATGGATTTATATGTCTCCACAAGGAAATAAAGCGTGTGTACAGCGGCATAAACGCAGCAGTGAAAATCCGATAAATCCCATTATCAAAATAAATGTCAAAAACAAAACACAATGACAGTGAAATAGAGAGCAATTCTTAAATAATTCATTCAGGGCTTGTGATGAAACCGGGATTTACCACATCTACACCCAGAGCTGGGTGACACATAAGGCTGGACACTTCGGGCTGATAGCTTTGGTGAGGTTCGGTGAGCAAACGCAGACCCTTTGAAGTCATACTGCATGGTACCCATTCCATGGGTCCCAACTCTCCAGGTTTAAGGGATTCTTCCTTCAGCTAAAACATGCATGGGAAACCCAGAGTATGGTCCACCGTGTGATTGGGAAACGTTTTCAAATGCATCTCAGTTTTCGAACGCTGGTACTCGGGTTCACCATTCCAGACGCTTTACTAACACTCTCCCCACTTGGAGAGTCAGTGCCTTTAAACTCCTGTTTGGCACAGTTTGCAATTTCTGCGCAAGATGAACAGGAATAGGGAGAACCAATGAGAGACTAGCTGTAGGTGTCTGCACGGGCAAATGGAACGCTCATTTCCCACCAGGAAGAGGAATTAACCAAAGGCTCAGCGTGCCCTGCCGGAAACAGATTAGGGCCTGAAGCAATCCTGCGGTTTTGCAGCCAGCTCACAAGAAAGTGAGTTGAAGAAAGGAGCTCAGGGCCACTGAAATTCACAAACCTGCAGAGTAATAAATGACAGCTATCGTCCAAAAATGTATTGAAGTAAGTCTTCGAAGAGAACTTGAAAGCGGGGCAGAATTTCTGGAAAACGATTTCAGGGGGTAGACTGGAATTGCACTTAAAGCATAGGAAAAGAGGCAGAATGTCGACAATGATGCACTTGGCCAAAAAGGGCGTATCCGTTTTTTCCTGAATATATTCAGGAAAAAACGCATACGCCCTTTTTGGCCAACCAAGCAAGCGTGTAAAGGAAATCTGCACTACAATGAAGTCTCACTGCCCCCCGGTCAAAAGGGCCATCTGAAAAAAGTGTAAAATCCAGAAAGGCAGGACAGGTCATGGAGAACAGGGAGCCTTGTTATGCTGATGGGTGGGATGTAAATTGCCAACAGCCACTCTGGAGAAGTGTATGGTGTTTCCTGAAACACGTAGGAAACAAAGCAACACAGCCTATGGCACTTCCACTTATGGTCCTATAGATTATGGAAATTAAAATCAAAAACACACAGCCACCCCAATGTTTGGGACGTCTCTGTTTACAAAAACCTCGTCTACGGTACAAGTTAAATATCCGAGAAAGCAAAAAATGGATAAAGAAGTAGTGCTACGTACGTACAATGGAATATCACACAGCAATGAAATCTATGTCATCAGGCCCATAGCGCCATAATGAGTGGATTCAGGTACGATGATTCTACGAGAAATAAGTCACACAGAAAAAGAAACATCATAAGATATGACTAATACACGGAATGTAAACTTGGCTACACATGAACTGAATTACAAAACAGAAAAGGGTCTCAAATTGAGACAACCAACTTATGCTTGCTTATGGGGAAAGGTGAGTTGGGGTGCTGCATAAAAACAGAGATTGAAATTAGCACAGATACCGTTCCATAAGCCAAATATATAATAGACAAGACCTACTCCTTGCTCAGTGAAATAGACTCAACACCCCATATTCAACGCCTGGGAATATACCTGACAAGTAAGAATCTTAAAACCCATGGATTTATATGTCTCCATAAGGAAATCAAATGTCTGTACATCAGCCTAAACGCAGCAGTGAAAATACGATAAATCCCATTATCAAGATAAATTTCGAAAACAAAACACAATGAGAGTGAAATAGAGAGCAATTCTTAAATAATTCATTCAGGGCTTGTGATGCAACCTGGATTTACCACATCTACATGCAGAGCTGTGTGAGACATAAGGCTGGACACTTCAGGCTGATAGTATTGGTGAGGTTCGGTGAGCAAACGCAGACCCTTTGAAGTCATACTGCCTGGTACCCATTCCATGGGTCCCAACTTTCAAGGTTTAAGGGATTCTTCCTTCAGCTAAATCATGCATGGGAAA
Organism: Delphinapterus leucas; assembly: GCF_059928025.1. Lineage (NCBI taxonomy): Eukaryota > Metazoa > Chordata > Mammalia > Artiodactyla > Monodontidae > Delphinapterus > Delphinapterus leucas. Next base: position 8,574,600 of record NW_028322237.1, read on the forward strand.
CCCAGAGTATGGTCCACCGTGTGATTGGGAAACGTTTTCAAATGCATCTCAGTTTTCGAACCCTGGTACTCGGGTGCACCATTCCAGACGCTTTACTAACATTCTCACCACTTGGAGAGTCAGTGCCTTTAACCTCCTGTTTGGCACAGTTTGCAATTTCTGCGCAAGATGAACAGGAATAGGGAGAACCAATGAGAGACTAGCTGTAGGTGTCTGCACTGGCAAATGGAACGCTCATTTCCCACCAGGAAGTGGAATTAACCAAAGGCTCAGCGTGCCCTGCCAGAAAGATATTAGGGCCTGAAGAAATCCTGTGGTTTTGCGGCCAGCTCACAAGAAAGCATGTTGAGGAAACGAGCTCAGGGGCACTGTAATTCACAAACCTGCAGAGTTATTAATGACAGTTATCGTCCAAAAATGTACTGAAGTAAGTCTTCGAAGAGGACTTGAAAGCGGGGAAGAATTTCAGGAAAACGATTTCAGGGGGTAGACAGGAATTGCACTTAAAGCATAGGAAAAGAGGCTGAATGTCGAAAATGATGCACTTGGCAAAAGGGACGTATGCGTTTTTTCCTGAATATATTCAGGAAAAAACGCATACGCGGTTTTTGGCCAACCAAGCAAGCGTGTAAAGGAAATCTGCACTACAATGAAGTCTCACTGCCCAGCGGTCAAAAGGCCCATCTGAACAAAGTGTAAAATCCAGAAAGGCAGGACAGGTCATCGAGAACAGGGAGCCTTGTTATGCTGATGGGCGGGATGTAAATTGCCAACAGCCACTCTGGAGAAGGGTATGGTGTTTCCAGAAACACGTAGGAAACAAAGCAACACAGCCTATGGCACTTCCACTTATGTTCCTATAGATTATGGAAATTAAAATCAAAAACACACAGCCACCCCAAAGTTTGGGACGGCTCTGTTTACAAGAACCTTGTCTACGGTATAAGTTAACTATCCGAGAAAGCAAAAAATGGATAAAGAAGTTGTGGTACTCACGTACAATGGAATATCACTCAGCAATGAAATCTATGTCATCAGGCCCGTAGCGGCATAATGAGTGGATTCAGGTACGATGATTCTACGAGAAATAAGTCACACAGAAAAAGAAACATCATAAGATATCACTAATACACCGAATGTAATCTTGGCTACACACGAACTGAATTACAAAACAGGACAGGGTCACAAATTTAGAAAACTAACTTATGTTTGCATATGGGGAACGGTGAGTTGGGGTGCTGCATAAAACCAGAGATTGAAATTGGCACAGATACCGTTCCATAAGCTAAATATATAATAGACAAGACCTACTCCTTGCTCAACGAAATGGACTCAACACCCCATATTCAACGCCTGGGAAGATACCTGACAAGTAAGAATCTTAAAACCCATGGATTTATATGTCTCCATAAGGAAATCAAGCATGTGTACAGCGGCCTAAACGCAGCAGTGAAAATCCGATAAATCCCATTATCAAAATAAATTTCAAAAACAAAACACAATGACAGTGAAATAGAGAGCAATTCTTAAATAATTCATTGAGGGCTTGTGATGCAACCTGGATTTACCACATCTACACCCAGAGCTGGGTGAGACATAAGGCTGGACACTTCGGGCTGATAGCATTGGTGAGGTTCGGTGAGCAAACGCAGACCCTTTGAAGTCATACTGCATTGTACCCATTCCATGGGTCCCAACTCTCAACGTTTAAGGGATTCTTCCTTCAGCTAAAACATGCATGGGAAACCCAGAGTATGGTCCACCGTGTGATTGGGAAACGTTTTCAAATGCATCTCAATTTTCGAACCCTGGTACTCGGGTTCACCATTCCAGACGCTTTACTAACACTCTCCCCACTTGGAGAGTCAGGGACATTAACCTCCTGTTTGGCACAGTTTGCAATTTCTGCACAAGATGAACAGGAATAGGGAGAACCAATGAGAGACTAGCTGTAGGTGTCTGCACGGGCAAATGGAACGCTCATTTCCCACCAGGAAGAGGAATTAACCAAAGGCTCAGCGTGCCCTGCCAGAAACAGATTAGGGCCTGAAGCAATCCTGCGGTTTTGCGGCCAGCTCACGAGAAAGCGAGTTGAGGAAAGGAGCTCAGGGGCACTGTAATTCACAAACCTGCAGAGTTATGAATGACAGCTATCGTCCAAAAATGTATTGAAGTAAGTCTTCGAAGACGACTTGAAAGCGGGGAAGAATTTCCGAAAACGATTTCAGGGGGTAAACTGGAATTGCACTTAAAGCATAGGAAAAGAGGCACAATGTCGACAATGATGCACTTGGCCAAAAAGGGCGTATGCGTTTTTTCCTGAATATATTCAGTAAAAAACGCATACGCCCTTTTTGGCCAACCAAGCAAGCGTGTAAAGGAAATCTGCACTACAATGAAGTCCCACTGCCCAACGGTCAAAAGGGTCATCTGAAAAAAGTGTAAAATCCAGAAAGGCAGGACAGGTCATGGAGAACAGGGAGCTTTGTTATGCTGATGTGCGGGATATAAATTGCCAACAGCCACTCTGGAGAAGTGTATGGTGTTTCCTGAAACACGTAGGAAACAAAGCAACACAGCCTATGGCACTTCCACTTATGGTCCTATAGCTTAGGGAAATTAAAATCAAAAACACACAGCCACCCCAAAGTTTCCGACGGCTCTGTTAACAAGAACCTTGTCTACGGTATAAGTTAACTATCCGAGAAAGCAAAAAACGGATAAAGAAGTTGTGGTACTCACGTACAATGGAATATCACACAGCAATGAAATCTATGTCATCAGGCCCGTAGCGCCATAATGAGTGGATTCAGGTACGATGATTCTACGAGAAATAAGTCACACAGAAAAAGAAACATCATAAGATATGACTAATACACGGAATGTAAACTTGGCTACACATGAACTGAATTACAAAACAGAAAAGGGTCTCAAATTGAGACAACCAACTTATGCTTGCTTATGGGGAAAGGTGAGTTGGGGTGCTGCATAAAAACAGAGATTGAAATTAGCACAGATACCGTTCCATAAGCCAAATATATAATAGACAAGACCTACTCCTTGCTCAGCGAAATAGACTCAACACCCCATATTCAACGCCTGGGAATATACCTGACAAGTAAGAATCTTAAAACCCATGGATTTATATGTCTCCATAAGGAAATCAAATGTCTGTACATCGGCCGAAACGCAGCAGTGAAAATACGATAAATCCCATTATCAAAATAAATTTCAAAAACAAAACACAATGACAGTGAAATAGAGAGCATTTCTTAAATAATTGATTCAGGGCTTGTGATGCAACCTGGATTTACCACATGTACAACCAGAGCTGGGTGAGACATAAGGCTGGGCACTTCGGGCTGATAGCATTGGTGAGGTTTGGTGAGCAAACGCAGACCCTTTGAAGTCATACTGCATGGTACCCATTCTATGGGTCACAACTCTCCAGGTTTAAGGGATTCTTCCTTCAGCTAAAACATGCATGGGAAACCCAGAGTATGGACCACCGTGTGATTGGGAAACGTTTTCAAATGCATCTCAGTTTTTGCCCCTGGTACTCGGGTTCACCATTCCAGACGCTTTACTAACACTCTCCCCACTTGGAGACTCAGTGCCTTTAACCTCCTGTTTGGCACAGTTTGCAATTTCTGCGCAAGATGAACAGGAATAGGGAGAACCAATGAGAGACTAGATGTAGGTGTCTGCACGTGCAAATGGAACGCTCATTTCCCACCAGGAAGAGGAATTAACCAAAGGCTCAGCGTGCCCTGCCAGAAAGAGATTATGGTGTGAAGCAATCCTGCGGTTTTGAGGCGAGCTCACAAGAAAGCGAGTTGAAGAACGGAGCTCAGGGGCAGTGTAATTCAGAAACCTGCAGAGTTATGAATGACAGCTATCGTCCAAAAATGTATTGAAGTAAGTCTTCGAAGAGGACTTGAAAGCAGGGCAGAATTTCAGGAACACGATTTCAGGGGGTAGACTGGAATTGCACTTAAAGCATAGGAAAAGAGGCAGAATGTCGACAATGATGCACTTGGCCAAAAAGGGCGTATGCGTTTTTTCCTGAATATATTCAGGAAAAAACGCATACGCCCTTTTTGGCCAACCAAGCAAGCGTGTAAAGGAAATCTGCACTACAATGAAGTCTCACTGCCCCCCGGTCAAAAGGGCCATCTGAAAAAAGTGTAAAATCCAGAAAGGCAGGACAGGTCATGGAGAACAGGGAGCCTTCTCATGCTGATGGTCGGGATGTAAATTGCCAACAACCACTCTAGAGAAGTGTATGGTGTTTCCAGAAACACGTAGGAAACAAAGCGACACAGCCTATGGCACTTCCACTTATGGTCCTATAGATTAGGGAAATTAAAATCAAAAACACACAGCCACCCCAAAGTTTGAGACAGCTCTGTTTACAAGAATCTCGTCTACGGTACAAGTTAAATATCCGAGAAAGCAAAAAATGGATAAAGAAGTTGTGGTACGCACGTACAATGGAATATCACTCAGCAATGAAATCTACGTCTTCAGGCCCGTAGCGGCATAATGAGTGGATTCAGGTACGATGATTCTACGAAAAATAAGTCACAAAAAAAAGAAACATCATAAGATATCACTAATACACGGAATGTAAATTGGTTACACATGAACTGAATTACAAAACAGAACAGGGTCTCAAATTTAGAAAACCAGCTTCTGCTTGCTTATGGGGAAAGGTGAGTTGGGGTGCTGCATAAAACCAGAGATTGAAATTAGCACAGATACCGTTCCATAAGCCAAATATATAATAGACAAGACCTACTCCTTGCTCAACGAAATGGACTCAACACCCCATATTCAACGCCTGGGAAGAAACCTGACAAGTAAGAATCTTAAAACCCATGGATTTATATGTCTCTGTAAGGAAATCAAGCATGTGTACAGCGGCCTAAATGCAGCAGTGAAAATCCGATAAATCCCATTATCAAAATAAATTTCAGAAACAAAACACAATGACAGTGAAATAGAGAGCAATGCTTAAATAATTCATTCAGGACTTGTGATGCAACCTGGATTTACCACATCTACACCCAGAGCTGTGTGAGACATAAGGCTGGACACTTCGGGCTGATAGAATTGGTGAGGTTCGGTGAGCAAATGCAGACCCTTTGAAGTCATACTGCATGGTACCCATTCCATGGTTCCCAACTCTCCAGGTTTAAGGGATTCTTCCTTCAGCTAAAACATGCATGGGAAACACAGAGTATGGTCCACCATGTGACTGGGAAACGTTTTCAGATGCATCTCAGTTTTCGTCCCCTGGTACTCGGGTTCACCATTCCAGACGCTTTACTAACACTCTCCCCACTTGGAGAGTCAGTGCATTTAACCTCCTGTTTGGCAAAGTTTGCAATTTCTGCGCAAGATGAACAGGAATAGGGAGAACCAATGAGAGACTAGCTGTAGGTGTCTGCACGGGCAAATTGAACGCTCATTTCCCACCAGGAAGAGGAATTAACCAAAGGCTCAGCGTGCCCTGCCGGAAAGAGATTAGGGCCTGAAGCAATCCTGCGGTTTTGCGGCCAGCTCACAAGAAAGCGAGTTGAAGAAAGGAGCTCAAGGGCACTGTAATTCACAAACCTGCAGAGTTATGAATGACAGCTATCGTCCAAAAATGTATAGAAGTAAGTCTTCGAAGAGGACTTGAAAGCGGGGCAGAATTTCAGGAAAACGATTTCAGGGGGTAGACTGGAATTGCACTTAAAGCAGAGGAGAAGAGGCAGAATGTTGACAATGATGCACTTGGCCAAAAAGGGCGTATGCGTTTTGTCCTGAATATATTCAGGAAAAAACGCATACGCCCTTTTTGGCCAACCAAGCGAGCGTGTAAAGGAAATCTGCACTACAATGAAGTCTCACTGCCCCCCAGTCAAAAGGGCCATCTGAAAAAAGTGTAAAATCCAGAAAGGCAGGACAGGTCATGGAGAACAGGGCGCCTTGTTATGCTGATGGGCGGATTAAATTTCCAACAGCCACTCTGGAAAAGTGTATGGTGTTTCCTGAAACACGTAGGAAACAAAGCAACACAGCCTATGGCATTTCCACTTATGTTCCTATAGCATAGGGAAATTAAAATCAAAAACACACAGCCACCCCAAAGTTTGGGATGGCTCTGTTTACAAGAACCTCATCTACGGTAGAAGTTAAATATCCGAGAAAGCATAAAATAGATAAAGAAGTTGTGGTACGCACGTAAAATGGAATATCACTCAGCAATGAAATTTACGTCATCAGGACCGTAGCGGCATAATGAGTGGATTCAGGTACGATGATTCTATGAGAAATAAGTCAGACAGAAAAAGAAACATCATAAGTTATCACTAATACACGGAATGTAAACTTGGCTCCCATGAACTGAATTACAAAACAGAACAGGGTCTCAAATTTAGCAAACCAACTTATGCTTGCTAATGGGGAAAGGTCAGTTGGGATGCTGAATAAAACCAGAGATTGAAATAAGCACAGATACCGTTCCATAAGCCAAATATGTAATAGTCAAGACCTACTCCTTGTTCAACGACATGGACTCAACACCACATATTCAACGCCTAGGAATATACCTGACTAGTAAGAATCTTAAAACCCGTGGATTTATATTTCTCTGTAGGAGAATCAAGCGTTTGTACAGCGGCATGAACGCAGCAGTGAAAATCCGATAAATCCCATTATCAAACTAAATTACAAAAACAAAACACAATGACAGTGAAAGAGACAGCAATTCTTAAATAATTGATTCAGGGCTTGTGATGAAACCTGGATTTACCACATCTACACCCAGAGCTGGGTGAGGCATAAGGCTGGACACTTTGAACTGATAGCATTGGTGAGGTTCGGTGAGCAAATTCAGACCCTTTTTAGTCATACTGCATGGTACCCATTCCATGGGTCAATAATCTCCAGGTTTAAGGAATTCTTCCTTCAGCTAAAACATGCATGGGAAACCCAGAGTATTGTCCACTGTGAGACTGGGAAACCATTTTAAATGGCTCTCAGGTTTCGTTCCCTGGTACTCGGGTTCACCATTCCAGATGCTTTACTAAACCTCTACCCACTTGGAGAGTCAGTGCCTTTAACCTCCTGTTTGGCACAGTTTGCAATTTCTGCACAAGATGAACAGGAATAGGGAGAACCAATGAGAGACTAGCTGTAGGTGTCTCCACGGGCAAATTGAATGCTCATTTCTCACCAGAAAGAGGAATTTACCAAAGGCTCAGCGTGCCGTGCCGAAACCAGATTACGGCCTGAAGCAATCCTGCGGTTTTGCGGCCAGCTCACAAGAAAGCATGTTGAAGAAAGGAGCTCAGGGACACTGTATTTAACAAACCTGCAGAGTTATTAATGACAGGTATCATACAAAAATATATTGAAGTAAGGCTGCGAGGAGGACTTGAAAGCGGGGCAGTATTCCTGGAATATGATTTCAGGACGTAGACGGGAAGTGCTCTGAAAGCATAGGAGAAGAGGCAGATCCTGGACAATGATGCACTTGGTCAAAATGTGCATATGCGTTTTTTCCAGGGCCCTCATTAAAGAGGGTAGGAGGCTCCCAGAATGCTTTAGTGGCCAACAGAGGGCCCACATCATCAAGGCGACGTGAGCCAGCCAGGCAGGAGTGACCTCACATCAGAGGGCCCACCTCACAGAAGGGTAAGGAACCCAGCCAGGATCAGACTCTCACCAGAGTGCCCACATCAGCAAGGGGCTGTGAACCAGGCAGGAGTGTCCTCACACCCGTGGGGCCATATCATCAAAAGTTGAGGTAACAAGAAAATGTGGCCTCAAACCAGAGGACCCACATCACCATGGGTCTTGGAGCGAGGCAGGCAGGATTAACCTCACAACACATGGCCCATTGTATAAAAAAGGTGAGGAATCCAGCAGTTGGAACATCCCAGCAGGTGGCCCAGAGCACCGAGGCTATGGGATCCAGGCAGTGATGAACTCACAACAGAGGGCCCTCATCATGAAACTGTGAGCAAACCAGCCGTTGTGACCTCAGAGCACAAGGCCCACATCCCCATGGGGAAGGGAACCAAGTAGGAGTGTCATCGCACCAGTGGGCACACATCAGAAAATGTGGGGAGCCCAGCAGTTAGGGCCTGACACCAGAGGGCTCTCATCACCGAGGAGAGGAGGCTCCCAGCAGGCTCCAACTGCTACCAGTGGGCCGCCGTCGCCAATGCGGGGTGTGCCAGCCAGGCAAGAGTGACCTCAGAGCAGAGGGCCCACCTCACAAAAGTGTGAGGAACCCAAGGAGGATCAGACTCTCACCAGAGGGCCCACATCACCAAGAGAATGGGAACCAGGCTGGAGTGTCCTCACACCAGTGGGACCTCATCAACGAATTGTGAGTGACCCAGCACACGTGGCCTCAAACCAGAGGACACACATCACCAAGGGGCTGGGAGTGAGGCAGGCAGGAGGAGTCTCAAAACAGAGGGCCCATAGAAGAAAAAAGGTGAGGAATCCCGCAGTTGGAACCTCCCAGCAGGCGGCCAGGAACAGCGAGGCTATGGGATCCAGACCTGACTGAACTCAAAACAGAGGGCCCTCATCATGAAACTGTGAGCAACCCAGGCTTTGGGACCTCAGAGCAGAAGGCCCACATTCCTATGTGGTTGGGAACATGACATAAGTGTACTCGCACCACAGGGCGCACATCAGAAAATTTTGGGAGCCCAGGAGTTAGGGTCTGACGCCAGAGGGCCCTCATTACCGAGGGGAGGAGACTCCAAGCAGGCACCAACTCCCAACTGAGGGCCCATGTCGACAAGGTGACGTGTGACAGCCAGGCAGGAGTGACCTCACAGCAGAGGGCCTACCTCACAGAAGGGTGAGGAACCCAGCCAGGATAAGACTCTCACCAGAGGGCCCACATCACCAAGGGGATCAGAACCAGGCAGGACTGTCTTCACACCAGGGTGACCACATCATAGAAAGGTGAGGAAACCAGCACATGAGGCCTAAACCAGAGGACCCACATCTCCAAGGGGCTCGGATTGAGGCAGGCATGAGTAGCCTCACAACACAGGGCCAATAGAATAAAAAAGGTGAGGAATCCTGCAGTGGGAACCTCCCAGCAGGCGGCCCAGAGCACCGAGTCTATGTGATCCAGGCCACAGTGAACTCACAGCAGAGGGCCCACATCATGAAACTGTGAGCAACCCAGCCATTGGGACCTCAGAGCAGAAGGTCCACATCCCCATGGGGATGGGAACCTCGCAGGAGTGTCCTCGCACCACTTAGCACGTATCAGAAAATGTGGGTACCCAGCAGTTAGGGCCTGACGCAAGAGGGCCCTCATCACCGAGGGGAGGAGGCTCCCAGCATGCTCCAACTGCCACAAGAGGGCCGATGTTGCCCAGGTGGGGTGTGCCAGCCAGGAAGGAGTGACCTCACAGCAGAGGGCCCACCTCACAGAAGGGTGAGGAACCCAGCCAGGATCAGACTCTCACCAGAGAGCCCACATCTTCAAAGGGATAGGAACCAGGCAAGAGTGTCCTCACACCAGTGGGGCCACATCATCGAAAGGGGAGGGACCCAGAACACGTGGCCTCAAACCAGAGGACACACATCACCAAGGGGCTGGGAGTGAGGCAGGCAGGAGGAGTCTCAAAACAGAGGGCCCATAGAAGAAAAAAGGTGAGGAATCCCGCAGTTGTAACCTCCCCGCAGGTGGCCAGGAGCAGCGAGGCTATGGGATCCAGGCCGGAGTGAACTCACACCAGAGGGCCCTCATCATGAAACTGAGCAACCCATCGTTGGGACCTCAGAGCAGAAGGCCCACATTCCCATGGGGTTGGGAACCTGGCAGGAGTGTACTCGAACCACAGGGCGCATATCAGAAAATATTGGGAGCCCAGGAGTTAGGGCCTGACGCCAGAGGGCCCTCATTACCAAGGGGAGGAGACACCCAGCAGGCACCAAATCCCACCAGAGAGCCGACGTCGCCAAGGCGGGGTGTGCCAGCCAGGCAGGAGTGACCTCAGAGAAGAGGGCCCACCTCACAGAAGTGTGAGGAACCCAACCAGGATCAGACTCTGAGGGCCCACATCACCAAGGGGATGGGAACCAGGCAGGAGTGTCCTCACACCAGTGGTGCCACATCAGCCAAAGGTGAGGAACCCAGCACATGTGGCCTCAAACCAGAGGACACACATCACCAAGGGGCTAGGAGTGAGGCAGGTGTCTGGAGGGGCACATTTAACTCTAATTTCCCACCAGGAAATGGAATGAACCAAAGTCTCAGAGTGCCGTGCCGGACCCTGATTACGGCCTGAAGCAAACCTGCGGTTCTGTGGCCAGTTTTCAAGGAAACGAGTTAAGAAAGGAAATCACGGGCACTGTAATTCACAAACCTGCAGTGTTATAAATGACAGCTAATGGCAAAATTATATGGAAGTAAGTCTGCAAAGAGGACTTGAAAACGAGGCAGAATTGCAGGAATCATATTTCAGGAGGTAGATTGGAATTGCATTTAAAGCATGTGAAAAGCGGCAGATCTTTGACAGTGATGCACTTGGACAAAAGTGCGTAAACATTTTTTCCTGAATATATTCAGGAAAAAACACATATGCCCTTTTTGGCCAACCAAGCACTCGAGAAATGGAAATCCGCACTACAATGAAGTCTCATTTCCCATTCGTCAAAAGGGCCATCTGAAAAAAGTGTAAAAACCAGAAACACAGGACAGGCCATGGAGAACAGGGAGCCTTGTTATGCTGATGGGCGGGATGTAAATTGCCAACAGACACTCTGGAGATGTTTATGGTGTATCCTGAAACATCTGAAAAACAAAGCTACAGACCCTAGGGCACTTCCACTTTTGGCCCTATAGCTTAGGAAAATTAAAATCAACAAGACACAGCCAACACAAAATTTAGGGCTGCTGTGTTTACAAGAACCTTGAGTCCAGTACAAATTAAATATCCCAGAAAGAAAAAAATGGATAAAGGAGTTGTGCTACTTACGTACAACGGAATATCACTCAGCAATGAAATCAATGTCATCAGGCCTGTAGCAGCAAATTGAGTGGATTTAAGTATGATGATTCTAAGAGAAATAGGTCACACAGAGAAAGAGAATTATCATAAGATATCACTAATAGAGAGAGTGTAAACTTGGCTACACATAAACTGAATTCCAAAACCGAACAGAGTCTCACATTTAGATAAAAACTTATGCTTGCTTAAGGGGAAAGTTGAGTTGGGGTGCTGTATAAAACCAGAGATTGAAATTAGCACACATACCGTTCCATAAGCCAAATATGTAATAGACAAGACCTACTCTTTGCTCAACGAAATAGACTCATCCATGGTGTATCACCTCACACCTGTTAGAATGGGCATCATCAGAAAATCTACAAACAACAAATGCTGGAAAGGGTGTGGAGATAAGGAACCCTCTTCCACTATTGTTGGGAATGTAAATTGATACAGTCACTGTGGAGAACATTATGGAGTTTCTTATAAAACTAAGAATAGAATTACCATATGATACAGCAATCCCACTACTGGGCATATACCCAGACAAAACCATAAATCAAAAAGAGACATTCACCGCAATGTTCATTGCATCACTATTTACAATATCCAGGTAATGGAAGCAACCTAAATGCCCACAGACAGACGAATGCATAAAGACGTGGTACATATATAAAATGGAATATTACTAAGCCATAAAAAGGAATGAAATTGGGTCATTTGTAGAGACGTTGATGGATCTAGAGACTGTCATACAGAGTGAAGTAAGTCAGAAAGAGAAAAACAAATCTTGTCTATTAATGCATATATGTGGAACCTAGAAAAATTGTACAGATGAACCGTTTTGCCAGGCAGAAATAGAGCAACAGATGTAGACAACAAACGTATGGACACCAAGGGGGGAAAGCTGTTGGGGGGTGGTGGTGGGAGGAGTTGAGAGATTGGGATTGGCATGTATACATTTATATGTATAAAATAGATAACCAAAAAGAACCTGCTGTATAAAAAAATAAAATAAAATTCAAATTACAAAAAGTAAAACAGAAAAAATATTCTTCCCTTCACATACATGTATTTATATGAATAAATTATTTCCATGCTTATATCTGTAAATACAAAAAAGAGGAATAAAATCTACCTTGAACCAAAAACGAAAAAAAGAAAAAAAAACAGAACCCACCAGTTACACAGAGGAAAACCGTATCAGGGCACTTGCTCCAGTTGTAAACAATTCTGAAGTTGGTCAGTGGTGGGGAATCATCTCCCATTCAGCCAGCAGGCCCCACGCAACAAGCGTCCTCATTGCAAAGCTGGGGGACCGTGCCGAGGCATCTGTGAGTAAACGTGGGCTGAGCCCCAGGCCAGCTGCTGCTGAAATGTTCCCACCCTTCCCAGGTAAAACACCTGAATATGTACAAGGACTTGAAAGCCTAGAGGAAGGGCCATGGAGCCACATGAGTGACAGCATGCCAGCCGACTTGGTGCCTGCAGGCCAGCCAGGATGGTCCTGGCCCTGGGTGCTCTTCTGGAAGCTTTCCATTTCCCTGCCTGAGATACCCCTGCTGTCCCGGCCCCCACTGCTTTCTTCCTCACTCACCTCTGCCCAGGGAGAAATTCCAGCGGCAGGTATGGGTGACACATCCTCTTCTTTAGCAGGTGGCATCTTGGCAACTGCTGCAGAAAGTCCAGCAGAGCCCCACTCACACTGGGCCACCCACAAAGCCGTGGCCTCTCACTCCCTCCCACCAGTCCAGCCCCAAGACTGCTGACAGGGCAGAGAAAATGGCGTCAGGCACAGCTGCAGGGGCTCTTGCTGCCTGGAGCGGTGTTTATATTGATCTGAACCCAGGCACACCTGGGGAGGTCAGGCCGGCACGGTCGGGCTTCCCAGGCAGAGCCAATAATCACCCCTCAGGGGCTCACAGTTGCAGAAACTGGAACTTGCTGAATCGGCCAGGTCCAAGGAACAGGTGTGGGCTCCTGAGAGTCAGGATAGACAAGGGGCTGCAGCTCTGGCTTGTTTTCTAATTATATTATCTGGCCCATGAGTGGGAGACAACTTCAAGAAAACCCTCTCCTAATGAGAGGAACCCAGGAGTCAGGGAGAGGAGGGGTGGCTGGTGGGTGGAGACAGAGGCCTGGTGCCCCGGGTGCAGTGGAAGTCTCTGGAAGACCAGGTGGAGGGAGGCCACACAGAGTGATGCCCAGGGTCACAGACCTGTGGGAGCTGCTGTTTGTTAGTTCAAGTCCTGCTCTGAGGTGCTCTGTGTCAGATCTGAGTGACAGGTGAGCTGGGAGTGCTCTGCAATGAGGGCGATATGCACGGTTCCTGTGTTCCCAGCCCTGCCATGGTACCTGCAAGGGTAGCTCTGTATCCTGGGAGGGGCCTGACCACGAGAGCCCCATGGGCTGCAGGGGAACCTGCCCAGGGAACCCCATATCCTGGGAGGGGCCTGAACACGAGAGCCCCGTGGGCTGGGTTGGGGTACCTGCCCAGGTGAGCTCCATATCCTGGGATTGGCCTGACCTCGAGAGCCCCATGGGCTGCTGGAGTCCTGGTAAAGGATGTCAGGACAGTCAGTTAAGCCACTGAGGATATACCTCCAGTAGTTCCTAAACCCTACACCCTGCTGGTCATTCTACCAACCACCAGGACATGGTATTCTGTATTAGTCTTCAATGATGCCTTCTTTTGTATTCTATTAGTCCCAGAGTCACAAGGAATTTTGGCTTGTGAGTGGCAGGACTCAACATACAACTAAAACAATACTTCCGGGCCGTGTTGTCCCAAAGGTTCAAAAATTCCCACACCATCTTTGGGGAAAGCTCAGCTAAAGACCTAAAAGTTCTACCTCTGGAAAAGGAAACACTCCTTCAATATGCAGACGACATTCTGATCGCCAGCCCTACTAAGGAGACCTCTGAACTACGAAGCCAATAAAGGATACAAGTTGTCCAAGAAAAAGCTCAAATATCACAGACTACGGTGACCTGCCAGGGCTTCATTCTCACAGAAGGTCGGAGATGCCCATCCCAGGAAAAGGAAGAAACAATTTACAGCCTTACCCATTTCTAAAACTAGAAGACAGCTTAGGGGTTCCTGGGGAGGCCGGGGTTTGCTGCTTCTGGATCTCTAACTACAGTCTACTAGCTCGGCCTCTATATGAAACACTGAAAGGAAAAGGTGATGATCCTTTTGAATAGAATGCAGAAGTGGCCTTACAAGAATGGAAAGAGCAGTCAATTCAGACCCTTGCACAGGAACTCCCTAATTTAGCTAAACCCTTTGACCTTTACATTCCTGGTGAACGGTGAATCGCCATTGGAGTATTAGTGCAAAACCTGGGACCACTTGAAATGGAACAATGCAAGAATGCGATCCAGGTAGGATAAACTACGGTCACCAAGGGGCTTGGCCCACCGCCACATCTGGCCAAGATACTGGCAGTATCCGAAAACCTGGAAATCAGCAGCCCAAAAGGCCACCTCCCTCCTAAGGGAAAAGGACCCCACGTGGTGATCCTAACCACCAAACATGCCCTGAAGTTGCAGGGTTGGCTCCGTGGGCACACTGACCTTGAGTGAGGAGGCCCTCCAACTCCAACCTCCATAGAGATAACCGGGGCAAAGTGGCACCATGACGACTCGTGTGAAGGTGTCTGCACGGGCAAATTTAACGCTCATTTCCCACCAGGAAGAGGAATTAACCAAAGGCTCAGCATGCCGTGCCAGAACCAGATTAGGGCCTGAAGCATTCTTGCGGGTTTGCGGCCAGCTCACAAGAAAGCGAGTTGAAGAAAGGAGCTCAGGGGCACTGTAATTCACAAACCTGCAGAGTTATAAATGACAGCTATGGTCTAAAAATATATTGAAGGAAGGCTGCGAAGAGGACTTGAAAGTGGGGCAGAATTTCAAGAAAACGATTTCAGGGGGTAGACTGGAATTGCATTTAAAGCATAGGAAAAGAGGCAGAACGACGACAATGATGCACTTGGACAAAAAGGGCGTATGCGTTTTTTCCTGAATATATTCAGGAAAAAACGCATACGCCCTTTTTGGACAACCAAGCAAGCGTGTAAAGGAAATCTGAACTACAATGAAGTCTCACTGCCCCCAGTACAAAAGGGCCATCTGAAAAAAGTGTAAAATCCAGAAAGGCAGCACAGACCATGGAGAAGAGGGAGCCTTGTCATGCTGATGGGCGGGATGTAATTTGCCAACAGCCACTCTGGAGAAGTGTATGGTGTTTCCTCACACAGCTAAAAAACCAAGCAACGGAGCCTACAGCACTTCCACTTATGGTCCTATAGCTTAGTGAAATTAAAATCAAAAACACACAGCCACCCCAAAGTTTCGGACGGCTCTGTTTACAAGAACCTCGTCTATGGTACAAGTTAAATATTCAAGAAAGCGAAAAATGGATAAAGAAATTGTGGTACGTACGTACAATGGAATATCACTCACCAATGAAATCTATGTCATCAGGCCCATTGCGGCATAATGAGTGGATTCAGGTACGATGATTCTAAGTGAAATAAGTCACACAGAAAAAGAAACATCATAAGATATCACTAATACAAGGAATGTAAACTTGGCTACACATGAACTGAATTACAAAACAGAACAGGGTCTCAAATTTAGAAAACCAACTTATGCTTGCTTAAGGGGAAATGTGAGTTGGGGTGCTGCATAAAACCAGAGATAGAAATTAGCACAGATACCTTTCCATAAGCCAAATATGTAATACTCAAGACCTACCCCTTGCTCAACGATATGGACTAAACACCCCATATTCAAAGCCTAGGAATACACCTGACTGATCAGAATCTTCAAACCCATGGATTTATATGTCTCCATAAGAGAATCAAGCGTGTGTACAGCTGCAAGAATGCAGCAGAGAAAATCCGATAAATCCCATTATCAAAATGAATTACAGAAACAAAACACAATGACAGTGAAATAGAGAGCAATTTTTAAATAATTCATTCAGGGCTTGTGATGCAACCTGGATTTACCACATCTACACCCAGAGCTGAGTGAGACATAAGGTTGGACACTTCGGGCTGATAGCATTGGTGAGGTTCGATGAGCAAGTGCAGACCCTTTGAAGTCATACTGCATGGTACCCATTCCATGGGTCCCAACTCTCCAGGTTTGAGGGATTCTTCCTTCAGCTAAAACATGCATGGAAAACCCAAGTATGGTGCACCATGTGACCGGGAAACGTTTTCAAATGCATCTCAGTTTTCGTCCCCTTTTACTCGGGTTCACCATTCCAGACCCTTTACTAACACTCTCCCCACTTGGAGACTCAGTGCCTTTAACCTCCTGTTTGGCACAGTTTGCAATATCTGCGCAAGATGAACAGGAATAGGGGGAATCAATGAGAGACTAGCTGGAGGTGTCTGCACAGGCAAATTTAACGCTCATTTCCCACCAGGAAGAGGAATTCACCAAAGGCTCAGCATGCCGTGCCGGAACCAGATTAGGGCCTGAAGCAATCATGTGTGTTTGCGGCCAGCTCACAAGAAAGCGAGTTGAAGAAAGGACCTCAGGGGCACTGTAATTCACAAAACTGCAGAGTTATAAATGACAGCTATCGTCCAAAAATATATTGAAGGAAGGCTGCGAAGAGGACTTGTAAGTGGGCAGAATTGCAAGAAAACGATTTCAGGGGGTAGACTGGAATTGTATTTAAAGCATAGGAAAAGAGGCAGAACGTCGACAATGATGCACTTGGCCAAAAAGGGCGTATGCGTTTTTTCCTGAATATATTCAGGAAAAAACGCATACGCCCTTTTTGGCCAACCATGCAAGCATGTTAAAGAATTATACACTACAATGAAGTCTCACAGCCCCCTGGTCCAAAGGGCCATCTAAAAAAAGTGTAAAATCCAGAAAGACAGCACAGGCCATGGAGAACAGGGAGCCTTGTTATGCTGATGGGCGGGATGTAAATTGCCAAAAGCCACCCTGGAGAAGTGTATGGTGTTTCCTGAAACACGTAAAAAACAAAGCAACGGAGCCTACGGCACTTCCAGTTATGGTCCTATAGCTTAGGGAAATTAAAATCAAAAACACACAGCCACCCCAAATTTTCGGACGGCTCTGTTTACAAGAACCTCATCTACGGTACAAGTTAAATATCCCAGAATGTGAAAAATGGATAAAGAAGTTGTGGTTCGTACGTACAATGGAATATCACTCAGCAATGAAATCTATGTCATCAGGCCCATCACGGCATAATGAGTGGATTCAGCTACAGTGATTCTAAGTGAAATAAGTCACACAGAAAATGAAACATCATAAGATATCACTAATACACGGAATGTAAACTTGGCTACACATGAACTGAATTACAAAACAGAACAGGGACTCAAATTTAGAAAACCAACTTATGCTTGCTTAAGGGCAAAGGTGAGTTGGGGTGCTGCATAAAACCAGAGATTGAAAATAGCACAGATACCGTTCCATAAGCCAAATATGTAATAGTCAAGACCTACTCCTTGTTCAACGACATGGACTCAACACCACATATTCAACGCCTAGGAATATACCTGACTAGTAAGAATCTTAAAACCCGTGGATTTATATTTCTCTGTAGGAGAATCAAGCGTTTGTACAGCGGCATGAACGCAGCAGTGAAAATCCGATAAATCCCATTATCAAACTAAATTACAAAAACAAAACACAATGACAGTGAAAGAGAGAGCAATTCTTAAATAATTGATTCAGGGCTTGTGATGAAACCTGGATTTACCACATCTACACCCAGAGCTGGGTGAGGCATAAGGCTGGACACTTCCAACTGATAGCATTGGTGAGTTTCGGTGAGCAAATTCAGACCCTTTTTAGTCATACTGCATGGTACCCATTCCATGGGTCAATAATCTCCAGGTTTAAAGAATTCTTCCTTCAGCTAAAACATGCATGGGAAACCCAGAGTATTGTCCACTGTCAGACTGGGAAACCATTTTAAATGGCTCTCAGGTTTCGTTCCCTGGTACTCGGGTTCACCATTCCAGATGTTTTACTAACCCTCTACCCACTTGGAGAGTCAGTGCCTTTAACCTCCTGTTTGGCACAGTTTGCAATTTCTGCACAAGATGAACAGGAATAGGGAGAACCAATGAGAGACTAGCTGTAGGTGTCTCCACGGGCAAATTGAATGCTCATTTCTCACCAGAAAGAGGAATTTACCAAAGGCTCAGCATGCCGTGCCGGAACCAGATTAGGGCCTGAAGCATTCCTGCGGGTTTGCGGCCAGCTCACAAGAAAGCGAGTTGAAGAAAGGAGCTCAGGGGCACTGTAATTCACAAACCTGCAGATTTATAAATGACAGCTATCGTCCAAAAATATATTGAAAGAAGGCTGCGAAGAGGACTGGAAAGCGGGGCAGAATTGCAGGAAAACGATTTCAGGGGGTAGACTGGAATTGCATTTAAAGCATAGGAAAAGAGGCAGAACGTCGACAATGATGCACTTGGCCAAAAAGGGCGTATGCGTTTTTTCCTGAATATATTCAGGAAAAAACGCATACGCCCTTTTTGGCCAACCAAGCCAGCATGTTAAAGAAATCTGCACTACAAAGAAGTCTCACTGCCCCCAGGTCAAAAGGGCCATCTGAAAAAAGTGTAAAATCCAGAAAGACAGCACAGGCCATGGAGAACAGGGAGCCTTGTTATGCTGATGGGCGGGATGTAAATTGCCAACAGCCACTCTGGAGAAGTGTATGGTGTTTCCTGAAACACCTAAGAAACAAAGCAACGGAGACTACGGCACTTCCACTTATGGTCTTATAGATCACGGAAATTAAAATCAAAAACAGACAGCCACCCCAAAGTTTCAGACGGCTCTGTTTACAGGAATCTCGTCTACGGTACAAGTTAAATATCCCAGAATGTGAAAAATGGATAAAGAAGTTGTGGTACACACATTCAATTGAATATCACTCAGCAATGAAATCTATGTCATCAGGCCCATCGTGGCATAATGAGTGGATTCAGGTACGATGATTCTAAGTGAAATAAGTCACACAGAAAATGAAACATCATAAGATATCACTAATACACGGAATGTAAACTTGGCTACACATGAACTGAATTACAAAACAGAACAGGGTCTCAAATTTAGAAAACCACCTTATGCTTGCTTAAGGGGAAAAGTGAGTTGGGGTGCTGCATAAAACCAGAGATAGAAATTAGCACAGATACCTTTCCATAAGCCAAATATGTAATAGTCAAGACCTAGCCCTTGCTCAACGAAATGGACTAAACACCCCATATTCAACGCCTAGGAATACACCTGACTAGTAAGTATCTTCAAACCCATGGATTTATATGTCTCCATAAGAGACTCAAGTGTGTGTACAGCGGCATGAATGCAGCAGAGAAAATCCGATAAATCCCATTATCAAAATGAATTACAAAAACAAACACAATGACAGTGAAATAGAGAGCAATTCTTAAATAATTCATTCAGGGCTTGTGATGCAACCTGGATTTACCACATCTACAACCAGAGCTGAGTGAGACATAAGGCTGTACACTTCGGCCTGATAGCATTGGTGAGGTTCGTTGAGAAAATGCAGGCCCTTTGAAGTCATACTGCATGGTACCCATTCCATGGGTCCCAACTCTCCAGGTTTAGGGGATTCTTCCTTCAGCTAAAACATGGATGGGAAACCCACAGTATGGTGCACCGTGTGACCGGGAAACCTTTTCAAATGCATCTCAGTTTTCGTCCCCTTTTACTCGGGTTCACGATTGAAGACCCTTTACTAATACTCTCCCCACTTAGAGAGTCAGTGCCTTTAACCTCCTGTTTGGCACAGTTTGCAATTTCTGCGCAAGATGCACAAGAATAGCGAGAACTAATGAGAGACTAGCTCTAGGTGTCTGCACGTTCAAATATAACACTCATTTCCCACCAGGAAGAGGAATTTACCAAAGGATCAGCATGCTGTGCCGGAACCAGATTAGGGCATGAAGCAATGCTGCGGGTTTGTGGCCAGCTCACAAGAAAGCGAGTAGAAGAAAGGAGCTCAGGCGCACTGTCATTCACAAACCTGCAGAGTTATAAATGTCAGCTAATGTCCAAAAATGTATTGAAGTAAGGCTGCGTAGAGGACTTGAAAGCGGGGCAGAATTGCAGGAAAACGAGTTCAGGGGCAGACTGGAATTGCATTTAAAGCATAAGGAAAGAGACAGAAAGTCGACAATGATGCACTTGGTCAAAAAGGGCGTATGCGTTTTTTCCTGAATATATTCAAGAAAAAACACATACGCCCTTTTTGGCCAAACAAGCAAGCCTGTAAAGAAATCTGCATTCCAATGAAGTCTCACTGCCCCCCTGTCAAAAGGGACATCTGAAAAAAGTGAAAAATCCAGAAAGGCAGTACAGGCCATGGAGAACAGGGAGCCTTGTTATGCTGATTGGCGGGATGTAAATTGCCAACAGCCACTCTGGAGAAGTGTATGGTGTTTCCTCAAACACCTAAAAAACTAAGCAACGGAGCCTACGGCACTTCAACTTATGGTTCTATAGCTTAGGGAAATTAAAATCAAAAAGACACAGCCACCCATAAATTTTGGACGGCTCTGCTTACAAGAACCTCATTTATGGTACAAGTGAAATATCCCAGAAAGCAAAAAATGGATAAAGAAGTTGTTGTACCTACGTACAATGGAATATCACTCAGCAATGAAATCTATGTCATGAGGCCCGTCGCGGCATAATGAGTGGATTCAGGTACGATCATTCTAAGTTAACTAAGTCACACAGAAAAAGAAACACCATAAGATATCTCAAATACACGGAATGCAAACATGGCTGCACATGAACTCAATTACAAAACAGAAAAGGGTCTCAAATTTAGAAAACCAACTTATGCTTGCTTAAGGGGAAAGGTGAGTTGTGGTGCTGCATAAAACCAGAGATTGAAATTAGCACAGATACCTTTCCATAAGCAAATATGTAATAGTCAGGACCTACTCCTTGCTCCACGAAATGGACTCAACACCCCATATTCAATGCCTAGGAATATACCTGACTAGTAAGAATCTGAAAACCCATGGATTTATATGTCTCCATAAGAGAATCAAGCCTGTGTACAGCGGCATAAACGCAGCAGTGAAAATCCGATAAATCCCATTATCAAAATAAATTACAAAAACAAAACACAATGACAGTGAAATAGAGAGCAATTCTTAAATAATTCATTCAGGGCTTGTGATGCAACGTGGATTTACCACATCTACACCCCGAGCTGAGTGAGACATAAGGCTGGACACTTCGGGCTGATAGCATTGGTGACGTTTGGTGAGCAAAGGCAACCCTTTGAAGTCATACTGCGTGGTACCCATTCCAAGGGTCCCAACTCTCCAGGTTGAAGGGATTCTTCCTTCAGGTAAAACATGCATGGGCAACCCAGAATATGGTCCACCGTGTGACCGTGAAAACTTTTTAAATGCATCTCAGTTTTCATCCCCTCGTACTCGGTTTTACCATTCCAGACGCTTTACTAACACTCTCCCCACTTGGAGAGTCAGTGCCTTTAACCTCCTGTTTGGCACAGTTTGGAATTTCTGCGCAAGATGAACAGGAATAGGGAGAACCAATGAGAGATTAGCTGTAGGTGTCTGCACGAACAAATTTAACGCTCATTTCCCACCAGGAAGAGGAATTAGCCAAAGGCTCAGCATGCCGTGTGGGAACCAGATTAGGGCCTGAAGCAATCCTGCGGTTTTGCGGCCAGCTCACAAGAAAGCGAGTTGAAGAAAGGAGCTCAGGGGCACTGTAATTCACAAACCTGCAGAGTTATAAATGACAGCTATCGTCCAAAATTATATTGAAGTAAGGCTGCAAAGAGGACTTGAACGCGGGGCAGAATTCCAGGAATATGATTTCAGGAGGTAGACGGGAAGTCCTCTGAAAGTATAGGAGAAGAGGCAGAACCTCGACAATGATGCACTTGGTCAAAAAGGGCATATGCGTTTCTTCCAGGGCCCTTATTAAAGAGGGTAGGAGGCTCCCAGCATGCTTCAGTGGCCAACAGAGGGCCTACGTCGCCAAGGCGACATGAGCCATCCAGGCAGGAGTGACCTCACATCAGAGGGCCCACCTCACAGAAGGGTAAGGAACCCAGTCAAGATCAGACTCTCACCAGAGTGCCCACATAAGCAAGGGGCTGGGAACCAGGCAGGAGTGTCCTCACACCCATAGGGCCAAATCATCGAAAGTTGAGGTACCCAGCACATGTGGCCTCAAACCAGAGGACCCACATCACCATGGGTCTCGGAGCGAGGCAGGCAGGATTAACCTCAAAACACATGGCCCATTGTATAAAAAAGGTGAGGAATCCAGCAGTTGGAACATCCCAGCAGGCGGCCCAGAGCACCGAGGCTATGGGATCCAGGCAGTGATGAACTCACAACAGAGGGCCCTCATCGTGATACTGTAAGCAACCCAGCCGTTGTAACCTCAGAGCACAAGGCCCACATCCCCATGGGGAAGGGAACCAAGCAGGAGTGTCATCGCACCAGTGGGCACACATCAGAAAAGGTGGGGAGCCCAGCAGTTAGGGCCGGACGCCAGAGGGCCCTCATCACTGAGGAGAGGAGGCTCCCAGCAAGCTCCAACTGCTACCAGAAAGCCGACGTCGCCAATGCAGGGTGTGCCAGACAGGCAGGGGTGACCTCAGAGCAGAGGGCCAACCACACAAAAGTGTGAGGAACCCAAAGAGGATCAGACTCTCACCGGAGGGCCCACATCACCAAGGGAATGGAAACCAGGCAGGAGTGTTCTCACACCAGTGTGGCCACATCACCGAAATGTGACGGACCCAGCACACGTGGCCTCAAACTACAGGACACACATCACCAAGGGGCTGGGAGTGAGGCAGGCAGGAGGAGCCTCCAAACAGAGGGCCCATAGCGTAAAAAAGATGAGGAATCCCGCAGTTGGAACCTCCCAGCAGGTGGCGAGGAGCAGCGAGGCTATGGGATCCAGGCCTGACTGAACTCAAAACAGAGGGCCCTCATTATGAAACTGTGAGCAACCCAGCCGTTGGGACCTTAGAGCAGAAGGCCCACATTCCCATGGGGTTGGGATCCTGGCAGGAGTGTACTCGCACCACAGGGCGCACATCAGAAACTTTTGGGAGCCCAGGAGTTAGGGTCTGACGCCAGAGGGCCCTCATTACCGAGGGGAGGAGACTCCCAGCAGGCACCAACTCCCAACTGAGGGCCCACGTCGCCACGTTGACGTGTGCCAGCCAGGCAGGAGTGACCTCACAGCAGAGGGCCTACCTCACAGAAGGGTGAGGAACCCAGCCAGGATAAGACTCTCACCAGAGGGCCCACATCACCAAGGGGATCGGAACAAGGCAGGAGTGTCCTCACACCAGTGTGGCCACATTATAGAAAGGTGAGGAACCCAGCACATGTGGCCTAAACCAGAGGACCCACATTTCCAAGGTGCTCCGAGTGAGGCAGGCAGGAGTAGCCTAACAACACAGGGCCCACAGAATAAAAAATGTGAGGAATCCAGCAGTTTGAACCTCCCAGCAGGTGGCCCAGAGCATGGAGTCTATGGGATCCAGGCCACAGTGAACTCACAGCAGAGGGCCCACATCATGAAACTGTGAGCAACCCAGCCAGTGGGACCTCAGAGCAGAAGGCCCACATCCCCATGGGGATGGGAACCTCGCAGGAGTGTCCTCGCACAACTTAGCACGTATCAGAAAATGTGGGAACCCAGCAGTTATGGCCTGGCGCCAGAGGGCCCTCATCACGGAGGAGAGGAGGCTACCAGCAGGCTCCAAATGCCACCAGAGGGCCGACGTCACCAAGGCAATGGGAGCAAGCCAGGCAGGAGTTACCTCACAGCAGAGGGCCCACCTCACAGAAGTGTGAGGAGCCCAAACAGGATCAGACTCTAACCAGAGCGCCCACATCACCAAGGGGATGGAAACCAGGCAGGAGTGTCCTCACACCAGTGGGGCCACATCAGCGAAAGGTGAGGAACACAGCACATGTGGCCTCAAACAAGGGGACACACATCACGAAAGGGCTGGGAGTGAGGCATGCAGGAGGAGACTCACAACAGAGCGCCCATAGAATAAAAAAGTGAGGAACCCCGCAGTTGGAAGCTCCAAGCAGGTGGCCCAGAGCACCGAGGCTATGGGATCCATGCCGGAGTGAACTCACAGCAGAGGGCCCACATTCTGACACTGTGAGCAACCCAGACGTTGGGACCTCAGGGCAGAAAGCCCACATCCCCATGGGGATGGGATCCTGGCTGGAGTGTACTCGCACGACAGGGCGCACATCAGAAAATTTTGGGAGCCCATGAGTTAGGGCCTGACGCCAGAGAGCCCTCATTACCTAGGGGAGGAGACTCCCAGCAGGCACCAACTCCCAACTGAGGGCCACATCGCCAAGGTGACGTGTGCCAGCCAGGCAGGAGTGACCTCACAGCAGAGGGCCCACCTCCCAGAAGTGTGAGGAATCCAGACAGGATCAGACTCTCACCAGAGGGCCCCCATCACCAAGGGGATGGGAACCAGGCAGGAGTGTCCTCACACCAGTGGGGCCACATCAATAAAGGTGAGGAAACTGGTACATGTGGCCTTAAACCAGAGGACCTACATCACAAATGGGCTGGGAGTGAGTCAGGAAGTAGGAGCATGAAAACACAGGACCCAAAGAATAAAAAAGGTAAGGAATCCAGCAGTAGGAACCTCCCAGCAGGCCGCTCAGAGCACAGAGGCTATGGGATCTAGGCCTGGGTGAACTAACACCAGAGAGCCAACATCATGAAACGGTGAACAACACAGGTGTTGGGACCTTAGAGCAGAAGGCCCACATCCCCATGGGGATGGGAACCTCGCAGGAGTGTCCTGGCACCACTTAGCACGTATCAGAAAATGTGGGTACCCAGCAGTTAGGGCCTGAGGCAAGAGGGCCCCCATCACCGAGGGGAGGTTCCCAGCAGGCTCCAACTGCCACAAGAGGGCCGATGTTGCCCAGGTGGGGTGTGCCAGCCAGGCAGGAGTGACCTCACAGCAGAGGGCCCCCCTCACAGAAGGGTGAGGAACCCAGCCAGGATCAGACTCTCACCAGAGGGCCCACATCATCAAGGGGATAGGAAGCAGGCAGGAGTGTCCTCACACCAGTGGGGCCACATCATCGAAAGGCGAGGGACCCAGCACACGTGGCCTCACACCAGAGGACACACATCACCAAGGGACTGGGAATGAGGCAGGCAGGAGGAGTCTCAAAACAGAGGGTCCATAGAAGAAAAAAGGTGAGGAATCCCGCAGTTGGAACCTCCCAGCAGGTGGCCAGGAGCAGCGAGGCTATGGGATCCAGGCCGGAGAGAACTCACAGCAGAGGGCCCTCATCATGAAACTGAGCAACCCACGGTTGGGACCTCAGAGCAGAAGGCCAACATTCCCATGGGGTTGGGAACCTGGCAGGAGTGTACTCGAACCACAGGGCGCATATCAGAAAATATTGGGAGCCCAGGAGTTAGGGCCTGACCCCAGAGGGCCCTCATTACCAAGGGGAGGAGACACCCAGCAGGCACCAAATCCCACCAGAGAGCCGACGTCGCCAAGGCGGGGTGTGCCAGCCAGGCAGGAGTGACCTCAGAGAAGAGGACCCACCTCACAGAAGTGTGAGGAACACAACCAGGATCAGACTCTGAGGGCCCACATCACCAAGGGGATGGGAACCAGGCAGGAGTGTCCTCACACCAGTGGGGCCACATCAGCCAAAGGTGAGGAACCCAGCACATGTGGCCTCAAACCAGAGGACACACATCACCAAGGGGCTAGGAGTGAGGCAGGTGTCTGGAGGGGCACATTTAACTCTAATTTCCCACCAGGAAGTGGAATGAACCAAAGTCTCAGAGTGCCGTGCCGGACCCTGATTACGGCCTGAAGCAAACCTGCGGTTCTGTGGCCAGTTTTCAAGGAAACGAGTTAAGAAAGGAAATCACGGGCACTGTAATTCACAAACCTGCAGTGTTATAAATGACAGCTATTGGCAAAATTATATGGAAGTAAGTCTGCAAAGAGGACTTGAAAACGAGGCAGAATTGCAGGAATCATATTTCAGGAGGTAGATTGGAATTGCATTTAAAGCATGTGAAAAGCGGCAGATCTTTGACAGTGATGCACTTGGACAAAAGTGCGTAAACATTTTTTCCTGAATATATTCAGGAAAAAACACATATGCCCTTTTTGGCCAACCAAGCACTCGAGAAATGGAAATCCGCACTACAATGAAGTCTCATTTCCCATTCGTCAAAAGGGCCATCTGAAAAAAGTGTAAAAACCAGAAACACAGGACAGGCCATGGAGAACAGGGAGCCTTGTTATGCTGATGGGCGGGATGTAAATTGCCAACAGACACTCTGGAGATGTTTATGGTGTATCCTGAAACATCTGAAAAACAAAGCTACAGACCCTAGGGCACTTCCACTTTTGGCCCTATAGCTTAGGAAAATTAAAATCAACAAGACACAGCCAACACAAAATTTAGGGCTGCTGTGTTTACAAGAACCTTGAGTCCAGTGCAAATTAAATATCCCAGAAAGAAAAAAATGGATAAAGGAGTTGTGCTACTTACGTACAACGGAATATCACTCAGCAATGAAATCAATGTCATCAGGCCTGTAGCAGCAAATTGAGTGGATTTAAGTATGATGATTCTAAGAGAAATAGGTCACACAGAGAAAGAGAATTATCATAAGATATCACTAATAGAGAGAGTGTAAACTTGGCTACACATAAACTGAATTCCAAAACCGAACAGAGTCTCACATTTAGATAAAAACTTATGCTTGCTTAAGGGGAAAGTTGAGTTGGGGTGCTGTATAAAACCAGAGATTGAAATTAGCACACATACCGTTCCATAAGCCAAATATGTAATAGACAAGACCTACTCTTTGCTCAACGAAATAGACTCATCCATGGTGTATCACCTCACACCTGTTAGAATGGGCATCATCAGAAAATCTACAAACAACAAATGCTGGAAAGGGTGTGGAGATAAGGAACCCTCTTCCACTATTGTTGGGAATGTAAATTGATACAGTCACTGTGGAGAACATTATGGAGTTTCTTATAAAACTAAGAATAGAATTACCATATGATACAGCAATCCCACTACTGGGCATATACCCAGACAAAACCATAAATCAAAAAGAGACATTCACAGCAATGTTCATTGCATCACTATTTACAATATCCAGATAATGGAAGCAACCTAAATGCCCACAGACAGACGAATGCATAAAGACGTGGTACATATATAAAATGGAATATTACTAAGCCATAAAAAGGAATGAAATTGGGTCATTTGTAGAGACGTTGATGGATCTAGAGACTGTCATACAGAGTGAAGTAAGTCAGAAAGAGAAAAGCAAATCTTGTCTATTAATGCATATATGTGGAACCTAGAAAAATTGTACAGATGAACCGTTTTGCCAGGCAGAGATAGAGCAACAGATGTAGACAACAAACGTATGGACACCAAGGGGGGAAAGCTGTTGGGGGGTGGTGGTGGGAGGAGTTGAGAGATTGGGATTGGCATGTATACATTTATATGTATAAAATAGATAACCAAAAAGAACCTGCTGTATAAAAAAATAAAATAAAATTCAAATTACAAAAAGTAAAACAGAAAAAATATTCTTCCCTTCACATACATGTATTTATATGAATAAATTATTTCCATGCTTATATCTGTAAATACAAAAAAGAGGAATAAAATCTACCTTGAACCAAAAACGAAAAAAAGAATAAAAAACAGAACCCACCAGTTACACAGAGGAAAACCGTATCAGGGCACTTGCTCCAGTTGTAAACAATTCTGAAGTTGGTCAGTGGTGGGGAATCATCTCCCATTCAGCCAGCAGGCCCCACGCAACAAGCGTCCTCATTGCAAAGCTGGGGGACCGTGCCGAGGCATCTGTGAGTAAACGTGGGCTGAGCCCCAGGCCAGCTGCTGCTGAAATGTTCCCACCCTTCCCAGGTAAAACACCTGAATATGTACAAGGACTTGAAAGCCTAGAGGAAGGGCCATGGAGCCACATGAGTGACAGCATGCCAGCCGACTTGGTGCCTGCAGGCCAGCCAGGATGGTCCTGGCCCTGGGTGCTCTTCTGGAAGCTTTCCATTTCCCTGCCTGAGATACCCCTGCTGTCCCGGCCCCCACTGCTTTCTTCCTCACTCACCTCTGCCCAGGGAGAAATTCCAGCGGCAGGTATGGGTGACACATCCTCTTCTTTAGCAGGTGGCATCTTGGCAACTGCTGCAGAAAGTCCAGCAGAGCCCCACTCACACTGGGCCACCCACAAAGCCGTGGCCTCTCACTCCCTCCCACCAGTCCAGCCCCAAGACTGCTGACAGGGCAGAGAAAATGGCGTCAGGCACAGCTGCAGGGGCTCTTGCTGCCTGGAGCGGTGTTTATATTGATCTGAACCCAGGCACACCTGGGGAGGGCTGGCCGGCACGGTCGGGCTTCCCAGGCCAGCCAATAATCAGCCCTCAGGGGCTCACAGTTGCAGAAACTGGAACTTGCTGAATCGGCCAGGTCCAAGGAACAGGTGTGGGCTCCTGAGAGTCAGGATAGACAAGGGGCTGCAGCTCTGGCTTGTTTTCTAATTATATTATCTGGCCCATGAGTGGGAGACAACTTCAAGAAAACCCTCTCCTAATGAGAGGAACCCAGGAGTCAGGGAGAGGAGGGGTGGCTGGTGGGTGGAGACAGAGGCCTGGTGCCCCGGGTGCAGTGGAAGTCTCTGGAAGACCAGGTGGAGGGAGGCCACACAGAGTGATGCCCAGGGTCACAGACCTGTGGGAGCTGCTGTTTGTTAGTTCAAGTCCTGCTCTGAGGTGCTCTGTGTCAGATCTGAGTGACAGGTGAGCTGGGAGTGCTCTGCAATGAGGGCGATATGCAGGGTTCCTGTGTTCCCAGCCCTGCCATGGTACCTGCAAGGGTAGCTCTGTATCCTGGGAGGGGCCTGACCACGAGAGCCCCATGGGCTGCAGGGGAACCTGCCCAGGGAACCCCATATCCTGGGAGGGGCCTGAACACGAGAGCCCCGTGGGCTGGGGTGGGGGTGGGGTACCTGCCCAGGTGAGCTCCATATCCTGGGATTGGCCTGACCTCGAGAGCCCCATGGGCTGCTGGAATCCTGGTAAAGGATGTCAGGACAGTCAGTGAAGCCACCGAGGATATACCTCCAGTAGTTCCTAAATCCTACACCCTGCTGGTCATTCTACCAACCACCAGGACATGGTATTCTGTATTAGTCTTCAATGATGCCTTCTTTTGTATTCTATTA
This sequence comes from Delphinapterus leucas, assembly GCF_059928025.1. NCBI lineage: Eukaryota > Metazoa > Chordata > Mammalia > Artiodactyla > Monodontidae > Delphinapterus > Delphinapterus leucas. The sequence continues at coordinate 8,603,978 of NW_028322237.1, forward strand.
GTCCCAGAGTCACAAGAAATTTTGGCTTGTGAGTGGCAGGAGTCAACATACAACTAAAACAATACTTCCGGGCCGTGTTGCCCCAAGGGTTCAAAAATTCCCACACCATCTTTGGGGAAAGCTCAGCTAAAGAACTAAAAGTTCTACCTCTGGAAAAGGAAACACTCCTTCAATATGCAGACGACATTCTGATCGCCAGCCCTACTAAGGAGACCTCTGAACTACCAAGCCAATAAAGGATACAAGTTGTCCAAGAAAAAGCTCAAATATCACAGACTACGGTGACCTGCCTGGGCTTCATTCTCACAGAAGGTCGGAGAAGCCCATCCCAGGAAAGGGAAGAAACAATTTACAGCCTTACCCATTTCTGAACCTAGAAGACAGCTTAGGGGTTCCTGGTGAGGCCAGGGTTTGCTGCTTCTGGATCCCTAACTACAGTCTACTAGCTGGGCCTCTATATGAAACACTGAAAGGAAAAGATGATGATCCTTTTGAATAGAATGCAGAAGTGGCCTTTCAAGAATGGAAAGAGCAGTCAATTCAGACCCTTGCCCTGGAACTCCCTAATTTAGCTAAACCCTTTGACCTTTACATTCCTGGTGAACGGTGAATCGCCATTGGAGTATTAGTGCAAAACCTGGGACCACTTTAGAAGGAACAATGCAAGAATGCGATCCAGGTAGGATAAACTACGGTCACCAAGGGGCTTGGCCCACCGCCACATCTGGCCAAGATACTGGCAGTATCTGAAAACCTGGAAATCAGCAGCCCAAAAGGCCACCTCCCTCCGAAGGGAAAAGGACCCCACGTGGTGATCCTAACACCCAACCATGCCCTGAAGTTGCAGGGTTGGCTCCATGGGCACACTGACCTTGAGCGAGGAGGCCCTCCAACTCCAACCTCCATAGAGATAACCGGGGCAAAGGGGCACCATGAAGACTCGTGTGAAGGTGTCTGCACGGGCAAATTTAACGCTCATTTCCCACCAGGAAGAGGAATTAACCAAAGGCTCAGCATGCCGTGCCGGAACCAGATTAGGGCCTGAAACATACCTGCGTGTTTGCGGCCAGCTCACAAGAAAGCGAGTTGAAGAAAGGAGCTCAGGGGCACTGTAATTCACAAACCTGCAGAGTTATAAATGACAGCTATCGTCCAAAAATATATTGAAGGAAGGCTGCGAAGAGGACTGGAAAGCGGGGCAGAATTGCAGGAAAACGATTTCAGGGGGTAGACTGGAATTGCATTTAAAGCATAGGAAAAGAGGCAGAACGTCGACAATGATGCACTTGGCCAAAAAGGGCATATGCATTTTTTCCTGAATATATTCAGGAAAAAACGTATACGCCCTTCTTGGCCAACCAAGCCAGCATGTTAAAGAAATCTGCACTACAAAGAAGTCTCACTGCCCCCAGGTCAAAAGGGCCATCTGAAAAAAGTGTAAAATCCAGAAAGACAGCACAGGCCATGGAGAACAGGGAGCCTTGTTATGCTGATGGGCGGGATGTAAATTGCCAAGAGCCACTCTGGAGAAGTGTAGGGTGTTTCCTGAAACACCTAAGAAACAAAGCAACGGAGACTACGGCACTTCCACTTATGGTCTTATAGATCACGGAAATTAAAATCAAAAACAGACAGCCACCCCAAAGTTTCAGACGGCTCTGTTTACAGGAATCTCGTCTACGGTACAAGTTAAATATCCCAGAATGTGAAAAATGGATAAAGAAGTTGTGGTACACACATTCAATGGAATATCACTCAGCAATGAAATCTATGTCATCAGGCCCATCGTGGCATAATGAGTGGATTCAGGTACGATGATTCTAAGTGAAATAAGTCACACAGAAAATGAAACATCATAAGATATCACTAATACACGGAATGTAAACTTGGCTACACATGAACTGAATTACAAAACAGAACAGGGTCTCAAATTTAGAAAACCACCTTATGCTTGCTTAAGGGGAAAAGTGAGTTGGGGTGCTGCATAAAACCAGAGATAGAAATTAGCACAGATACCTTTCCATAAGCCAAATATGTAATAGTCAAGACCTAGCCCTTGCTCAACGAAATGGACTAAACACCCCATATTCAACGCCTAGGAATACACCTGACTAGTAAGTATCTTCAAACCCATGGATTTATATGTCTCCATAAGAGACTCAAGTGTGTGTACAGCGGCATGAATGCAGCAGAGAAAATCCGATAAATCCCATTATCAAAATGAATTACAAAAACAAACACAATGACAGTGAAATAGAGAGCAATTCTTAAATAATTCATTCAGGGCTTGTGATGCAACCTGGATTTACCACATCTACAACCAGAGCTGAGTGAGACATAAGGCTGTACACTTCGGCCTGATAGCATTGGTGAGGTTCGTTGAGAAAATGCAGGCCCTTTGAAGTCATACTGCATGGTACCCATTCCATGGGTCCCAACTCTCCAGGTTTAAGGGATTCTTCCTTCAGCTAAAACATGCATGGGAAACCCACAGTATGGTGCACCGTGTGACCGGGAAACCTTTTCAAATGCATCTCAGTTTTCGTCCCCTTTTACTCGGGTTCACGATTGAAGACCCTTTACTAATACTCTCCCCACTTAGAGAGTCAGTGCCTTTAACCTCCTGTTTGGCACAGTTTGCAATTTCTGCGCAAGATGAACAAGAATTGGGAGAACCAATGAGAGACTAGCTCTAGGTGTCTGCACGTTCAAATATAACACTCATTTCCCACCAGGAAGAGGAATTTACCAAAGGATCAGCATGCTGTGCCGGAACCAGATTAGGGCATGAAGCAATGCTGCGGGTTTGCGGCCAGCTCACAAGAAAGCGAGTAGAAGAAAGGAGCTCAGGCGCACTGTCATTCACAAACCTGCAGAGTTATAAATGTCAGCTAATGTCCAAAAATGTATTGAAGTAAGGCTGCGTAGAGGACTTGAAAGCGGGGCAGAATTGCAGGAAAACGAGTTCAGGGGCAGACTGGAATTGCATTTAAAGCATAAGGAAAGAGACAGAAAGTCGACAATGATGCACTTGGTCAAAAAGGGCGTATGCGTTTTTTCCTGAATATATTCAAGAAAAAACACATACGCCCTTTTTGGCCAAACAAGCAAGCCTGTAAAGAAATCTGCATTCCAATGAAGTCTCACTGCCCCCCTGTCAAAAGGGACATCTGAAAAAAGTGAAAAATCCAGAAAGGCAGTACAGGCCATGGAGAACAGGGAGCCTTGTTATGCTGATTGGCGGGATGTAAATTGCCAACAGCCACTCTGGAGAAGTGTATGGTGTTTCCTCAAACACCTAAAAAACTAAGCAACGGAGCCTACGGCACTTCAACTTATGGTTCTATAGCTTAGGGAAATTAAAATCAAAAAGACACAGCCACCCATAAATTTTGGACGGCTCTGCTTACAAGAACCTCATTTATGGTACAAGTGAAATATCCCAGAAAGCAAAAAATGGATAAAGAAGTTGTTGTACCTACGTACAATGGAATATCACTCAGCAATGAAATCTATGTCATGAGGCCCGTCGCGGCATAATGAGTGGATTCAGGTACGATCATTCTAAGTTAACTAAGTCACACAGAAAAAGAAACACCATAAGATATCTCAAATACACGGAATGCAAACATGGCTGCACATGAACTCAATTACAAAACAGAAAAGGGTCTCAAATTTAGAAAACCAACTTATGCTTGCTTAAGGGGAAAGGTGAGTTGTGGTGCTGCATAAAACCAGAGATTGAAATTAGCACAGATACCTTTCCATAAGCAAATATGTAATAGTCAGGACCTACTCCTTGCTCCACGAAATGGACTCAACACCCCATATTCAATGCCTAGGAATATACCTGACTAGTAAGAATCTGAAAACCCATGGATTTATATGTCTCCATAAGAGAATCAAGCCTGTGTACAGCGGCATAAACGCAGCAGTGAAAATCCGATAAATCCCATTATCAAAATAAATTACAAAAACAAAACACAATGACAGTGAAATAGAGAGCAATTCTTAAATAATTCATTCAGGGCTTGTGATGCAACGTGGATTTACCACATCTACACCCCGAGCTGAGTGAGACATAAGGCTGGACACTTCGGGCTGATAGCATTGGTGACGTTTGGTGAGCAAAGGCAACCCTTTGAAGTCATACTGCGTGGTACCCATTCCAAGGGTCCCAACTCTCCAGGTTGAAGGGATTCTTCCTTCAGGTAAAACATGCATGGGCAACCCAGAATATGGTCCACCGTGTGACCGTGAAAACTTTTTAAATGCGTCTCAGTTTTCGTCCCCTCGTACTCGGTTTTACCATTCCAGACGCTTTACTAACACTCTCCCCACTTGGAGAGTCAGTGCCTTTAACCTCCTGTTTGGCACAGTTTGGAATTTCTGCGCAAGATGAACAGGAATAGGGAGAACCAATGAGAGATTAGCTGTAGGTGTCTGCACGAACAAATTTAACGCTCATTTCCCACCAGGAAGAGGAATTAGCCAAAGGCTCAGCATGCCGTGTGGGAACCAGATTAGGGCCTGAAGCAATCCTGCGGTTTTGCGGCCAGCTCACAAGAAAGCGAGTTGAAGAAAGGAGCTCAGGGGCACTGTAATTCACAAACCTGCAGAGTTATAAATGACAGCTATCGTCCAAAAATATATTGAAGTAAGGCTGCAAAGAGGACTTGAACGCGGGGCAGAATTCCAGGAATATGATTTCAGGAGGTAGACGGGAAGTCCTCTGAAAGTATAGGAGAAGAGGCAGAACCTCGACAATGATGCACTTGGTCAAAAAGGGCATATGCGTTTCTTCCAGGGCCCTTATTAAAGAGGGTAGGAGGCTCCCAGCATGCTTCAGTGGCCAACAGAGGGCCTACGTCGCCAAGGCGACATGAGCCATCCAGGCAGGAGTGACCTCACATCAGAGGGCCCACCTCACAGAAGGGTAAGGAACCCAGTCAAGATCAGACTCTCACCAGAGTGCCCACATAAGCAAGGGGCTGGGAACCAGGCAGGAGTGTCCTCACACCCATAGGGCCAAATCATCGAAAGTTGAGGTACCCAGCACATGTGGCCTCAAACCAGAGGACCCACATCACCATGGGTCTCGGAGCGAGGCAGGCAGGATTAACCTCAAAACACATGGCCCATTGTATAAAAAAGGTGAGGAATCCAGCAGTTGGAACATCCCAGCAGGCGGCCCAGAGCACCGAGGCTATGGGATCCAGGCAGTGATGAACTCACAACAGAGGGCCCTCATCGTGATACTGTAAGCAACCCAGCCGTTGTAACCTCAGAGCACAAGGCCCACATCCCCATGGGGAAGGGAACCAAGCAGGAGTGTCATCGCACCAGTGGGCACACATCAGAAAAGGTGGGGAGCCCAGCAGTTAGGGCCGGACGCCAGAGGGCATTCATCACTGAGGAGAGGAGGCTCCCAGCAAGCTCCAACTGCTACCAGAAAGCCGACGTCACCAATGCAGGGTGTGCCAGCCAGGCAGGAGTGACCTCAGGGCAGAGGGCCAACCACACAAAAGTGTGAGGAACCCAAAGAGGATCAGACTCTCACCGGAGGGCCCACATCACCAAGGGAATGGAAACCAAGCAGGAGTGTTCTCACACCAGTGTGGTCACATCACCGAAATGTGACGAACCCAGCACACGTGGCCTCAAACTACAGGACACACATCACCAAGGGGCTGGGAGTGAGGCAGGCAGGAGGAGCCTCCAAACAGAGGGCCCATAGCGTAAAAAAGGTGAGGGATCCCGCAGTTGGAACCTCCCAGCAGGTGGCCAGAAGCAGCGAGTCTATGGGATCCAGGCCTGACTGAACTCAAAACAGAGGGCCCTCATTATGAAACTGTGAGCAACCCAGCCGTTGGCACCTTAGAGCAGAAGGCCCACATTCCCATGGGGTTGGGATCCTGGCAGGAGTGCACTCGCACCACAGGGCGCACATCAGAAAATTTTGGGAGCCCAGGAGTTAGGGTCTGACGCCAGAGGGCCCTCATTACCGAGGGGAGGAGACTCCCAGCAGGCACCAACTCCCAACTGAGGGCCCACGTCGCCACGTTGACGTGTGCCAGCCAGGCAGGAGTGACCTCACAGCAGAGGGCCTACCTCACAGAAGGGTGAGGAACCCAGCCAGGATAAGACTCTCACCAGAGGGTCCACATCACCAAGGGGATCGGAACAAGGCAGGAGTGTCCTCACACCAGTGTGGCCACATTATAGAAAGGTGAGGAACCCAGCACATGTGGCCTAAACCAGAGGACCCACATTTCCAAGGTGCTCCGAGTGAGGCAGGCAGGAGTAGCCTAACAACACAGGGCCCACAGAATAAAAAATGTGAGGAATCCAGCAGTTTGAACCTCCCAGCAGGTGGCCCAGAGCATGGAGTCTATGGGATCCAGGCCACAGTGAACTCACAGCAGAGGGCCCACATCATGAAACTGTGAGCAACCCAGCCAGTGGGACCTCAGAGCAGAAGGCCCACATCCCCATGGGGATGGGAACCTCGCAGGAGTGTCCTCGCACAACTTAGCACGTATCAGAAAATGTGGGAACCCAGCAGTTATGGCCTGGCGCCAGAGGGCCCTCATCACGGAGGAGAGGAGGCTACCAGCAGGCTCCAAATGCCACCAGAGGGCCGACGTCACCAAGGCAATGGGAGCAAGCCAGGCAGGAGTTACCTCACAGCAGAGGGCCCACCTCACAGAAGTGTGAGGAGCCCAAACAGGATCAGACTCTAACCAGAGCGCCCACATCACCAAGGGGATGGAAACCAGGCAGGAGTGTCCTCACACCAGTGGGGCCACATCAGCGAAAGGTGAGGAACACAGCACATGTGGCCTCAAACAAGGGGACACACATCACGAAAGGGCTTGGAGTGAGGCATGCAGGAGGAGACTCACAACAGAGCGCCCATAGAATAAAAAAGGTGAGGAACCCCGCAGTTGGAAGCTCCAAGCAGGTGGCCCAGAGCACCGAGGCTATGGGATCCATGCCGGAGTGAACTCACAGCAGAGGGCCCACATTCTGACACTGTGAGCAACCCAGACGTTGGGACCTCAGGGCAGAAAGCCCACATCCCCATGGGGATGGGACCCTGGCTGGAGTGTACTCGCACGACAGGGCGCACATCAGAAAATTTTGGGAGCCCATGAGTTAGGGCCTGACGCCAGAGAGCCCTCATTACCTAGGGGAGGAGACTCCCAGCAGGCACCAACTCCCAACTGAGGGCCACATCGCCAAGGTGACGTGTGCCAGCCAGGCAGGAGTGACCTCACAGCAGAGGGCCCACCTCCCAGAAGTGTGAGGAATCCAGACAGGATCAGACTCTCACCAGAGGGCCCCCATCACCAAGGGGATGGGAACCAGGCAGGAGTGTCCTCACACCAGTGGGGCCACATCAATAAAGGTGAGGAAACTGGTACATGTGGCCTTAAACCAGAGGACCTACATCACAAATGGGCTGGGAGTGAGTCAGGAAGTAGGAGCATGAAAACACAGGACCCAAAGAATAAAAAAGGTAAGGAATCCAGCAGTAGGAACCTCCCAGCAGGCCGCTCAGAGCACAGAGGCTATGGGATCTAGGCCTGGGTGAACTAACACCAGAGAGCCAACATCATGAAACGGTGAACAACACAGGTGTTGGGACCTTAGAGCAGAAGGCCCACATGCCCATGGGGATGGGAACCTCGCAGGACTGTCCTCGCACCACTTAGCACGTATCAGAAAATGTGGGTACCCAGCAGTTAGGGCCTGAGGCAAGAGGGCCCCCATCACCGAGGGGAGGTTCCCAGCAGGCTCCAACTGCCACAAGAGGGCCGATGTTGCCCAGGTGGGGTGTGCCAGCCAGGCAGGAGTGACCTCACAGCAGAGGGCCCCCCTCACAGAAGGGTGAGGAACCCAGCCAGGATCAGACTCTCACCAGAGGGCCCACATCATCAAGGGGATAGGAACCAGGCAGGAGTGTCCTCACACCAGTGGGGCCACATCATCGAAAGGCGAGGGACCCAGCATTCGTGGCCTCAAACCAGAGGACACACATCACCAAGGGGCTGGGAGTGAGGCAGGCAGGAGGAGTCTCAAAACAGAGGGCCCATAGAAGAAAAATGTGAGGAATCCCGCAGTTGGAACCTCCCAGCAGGTGGCCAGGAGCAGCGAGGCTATGGGATCCAGGCCTGACTGAACTCAAAACAGAGGGCCCTCATTATGAAACTGTGAGCAACCCAGCCGTTGGGACCTTAGAGCAGAAGGCCCACATTCCCATGGGGTTGGGATCCTGGCAGGAGTGTACTCGCACCACAGGGCACACATCAGAAACTTTTGGGAGCCCAGGAGTTAGGGTCTGACGCCAGAGGGCCCTCATTACCGAGGGGAGGAGACTCCCAGCAGGCACCAACTCCCAACTGAGGGCCCACGTCGCCACGTTGACGTGTGCCAGCCAGGCAGGAGTGACCTCACAGCAGAGGGCCTACCTCACAGAAGGGTGAGGAACCCAGCCAGGATAAGACTCTCACCAGAGGGCCCACATCACCAAGGGGATCGGAACAAGGCAGGAGTGTCCTCACACCAGTGTGGCCACATTATAGAAAGGTGAGGAACCCAGCACATGTGGCCTAAACCAGAGGACCCACATTTCCAAGGTGCTCCGAGTGAGGCAGGCAGGAGTAGCCTAACAACACAGGGCCCACAGAATAAAAAATGTGAGGAATCCAGCAGTTTGAACCTCCCAGCAGGTGGCCCAGAGCATGGAGTCTATGGGATCCAGGCCACAGTGAACTCACAGCAGAGGGCCCACATCATGAAACTGTGAGCAACCCAGCCAGTGGGACCTCAGAGCAGAAGGCCCACATCCCCATGGGGATGGGAACCTCGCAGGAGTGTCCTCGCACCACTTAGCACGTATCAGAAAATGTGGGTACCCAGCAGTTAGGGCCTGAGGCAAGAGGGACCCCATCACCGAGGGGAGGTTCCCAGCAGGCTCCAACTGCCACAAGAGGGCCGATGTTGCCCAGGTGGGGTGTGCCAGCCAGGCAGGAGTGACCTCACAGCAGAGGGCCCCCCTCACAGAAGGATGAGGAACCCAGCCGGGATCAGACTCTCACCAGAGGGCCCACATCATCAAGGGGATAGGAACCAGGCAGGAGTGTCCTCACACCAGTGGGGCCACATCATCGAAAGGCGAGGGACCCAGCATACGTGGCCTCAAACCAGAGAACACACATCTCCAAGGGGCTGGGAGTGAGGCAGCCCGGAGGAGTCTCAAAACTGAGGGCCCATAGAAGAAAAAAGGTGAGGAATCCCGCAGTTGTAACCTCCCAGCAGGTGGCCAGGAACAGCGAGGCTATGGGATCCAGGCCGGAGAGAACTCACAGCAGAGGGCCCTCATCATGAAACTGAGCAACCCACGGTTGGGACCTCAGAGCAGAAGGCCCACATTCCCATGGGGTTGGGAACCTGGCAGGAGTGTACTCGAACCACAGGGCGCATATCAGAAAATATTGGGAGCCAGGAGTTAGGGTCTGACTCCAGAGGGCCCTCATTACCGAGGGGAGGAGACACCCAGCAGGCACCAAATCCCACCAGAGGGCCGACGTCGCCAAGGCGGGGTGTGCCAGCCAGGCAGGAGTGACCTCAGAGAAGAGGGCCCACCTCACAGAAGTGTGAGGAACCCAACCAGGATCAGACTCTCACCGGAGGGCCCACATCACCAAGGGGATGGGAACCAGGCAGGAGTGTCCTCACACCAGTGGGGCCACATCAGCCAAAGGTGAGGAACCCAGCACATGTGGCCTCAAACCACAGGACACACATCACCAAGGGGCTAGGAGTGAGGCAGGTGTCTGGAGGGGCACATTTAACTCTAATTTCCCACCAGGAAGTGGAATGAACCAAAGTCTCAGAGTGCCGTGCCGGAACCTGATTACGGCCTGAAGCAAACCTGCGGTTCTGTGGCCAGTTTTCAAGGAAACGAGTTAAGAAAGGAAATCACGGGCACTGTAATTCACAAACCAGCAGTGTTATAAATGACAGCTATTGGCAAAATTATATGGAAGTAAGTCTGCAAAGAGGACTTGAAAACGAGGCAGAATTGCAGGAATCATATTTCAGGAGGTAGATTGGAATTGCATTTAAAGCATGTGAAAAGCGGCAGATCTTTGACAGTGATGCACTTGGACAAAAGTGCGTAAACATTTTTTCCTGAATATATTCAGGAAAAAACACATATGCCCTTTTTGGCCAACCAAGCACTCGAGAAATGGAAATCCGCACTACAATGAAGTCTCATTTCCCATTCGTCAAAAGGGCCATCTGAAAAAAGTGTAAAAACCAGAAACACAGGACAGGCCATGGAGAACAGGGAGCCTTGTTATGCTGATGGGCGGGATGTAAATTGCCAACAGACACTCTGGAGATGTTTATGGTGTATCCTGAAACATCTGAAAATCAAAGCTACAGACCCTAGGGCACTTCCACTTTTGGCCCTATAGCTTAGGAAAATTAAAATCAACAAGACACAGCCAACACAAAATTTAGGGCTGCTGTGTTTACAAGAACCTTGAGTCCAGTGCAAATTAAATATCCCAGAAAGAAAAAAATGGATAAAGGAGTTGTGCTACTTACGTACAACGGAATATCACTCAGCAATGAAATCAATGTCATCAGGCCTGTAGCAGCAAATTGAGTGGATTTAAGTATGATGATTCTAAGAGAAATAGGTCACACAGAGAAAGATAATTATCATAAGATATCACTAATAGAGAGAGTGTAAACTTGGCTACACATAAACTGAATTCCAAAACCGAACAGAGTCTCACATTTAGATAAAAACTTATGCTTGCTTAAGGGGAATGTTGAGTTGGGGTGCTGTATAAAACCAGAGATTGAAATTAGCACACATACCGTTCCATAAGCCAAATATGTAATAGACAAGACCTACTCTTTGCTCAACGAAATAGACTCATCCATGGTGTATCACCTCACACCTGTTAGAATGGGCATCATCAGAAAATCTACAAACAACAAATGCTGGAAAGGGTGTGGAGATAAGGAAGCCTCTTCCACTATTGTTGGGAATGTAAATTGATACAGTCACTGTGGAGAACATTATGGAGTTTCTTATAAAACTAAGAATAGAATTACCATATGATACAGCAATCCCACTACTGGGCATATACCCAGACAAAACCATAAATCAAAAAGAGACATTCACCGCAATGTTCATTGCATCACTATTTACAATATCCAGGTAATGGAAGCAACCTAAATGCCCACAGACAGACGAATGCATAAAGATGTGGTACATATATAAAATGGAATATTACTAAGCCATAAAAAGGAATGAAATTGGGTCATTTGTAGAGACGTTGATGGATCTAGAGACTGTCATACAGAGTGAAGTAAGTCAGAAAGAGAAAAACAAATCTTGTCTATTAATGCATATATGTGGAACCTAGAAAAATTGTACAGATGAACCGTTTTGCCAGGCAGAGATAGAGCAACAGATGTAGACAACAAACGTATGGACACCAAGGGGGGAAAGCTGTTGGGGGGTGGTGGTGGGAGGAGTTGAGAGATTGGGATTGGCATGTATACATTTATATGTATAAAATAGATAACCAAAAAGAACCTGCTGTATAAAAAATTAAAATAAAATTCAAATTACAAAAAGTAAAACAGAAAAAATATTCTTCCCTTCACATACATGTATTTATATGAATAAATTATTTCCATGCTTATATCTGTAAATACAAAAAAGAGGAATAAAATCTACCTTGAACCAAAAACGAAAAAAAGAATAAAAAACAGAACCCACCAGTTACACAGAGGAAAACCGTATCAGGGCACTTGCTCCAGTTGTAAACAATTCTGAAGTTGGTCAGTGGTGGGGAATCATCTCCCATTCAGCCAGCAGGCCCCACGCAACAAGCGTCCTCATTGCAAAGCTGGGGGACCGTGCCGAGGCATCTGTGAGTAAACGTGGGCTGAGCCCCAGGCCAGCTGCTGCTGAAATGTTCCCACCCTTCCCAGGTAAAACACCTGAATATGTACAAGGACTTGAAAGCCTAGAGGAAGGGCCATGGAGCCACATGAGTGACAGCATGCCAGCCGACTTGGTGCCTGCAGGCCAGCCAGGATGGTCCTGGCCCTGGGTGCTCTTCTGGAAGCTTTCCATTTCCCTGCCTGAGATACCCCTGCTGTCCCGGCCCCCACTGCTTTCTTCCTCACTCACCTCTGCCCAGGGAGAAATTCCAGCGGCAGGTATGGGTGACACATCCTCTTCTTTAGCAGGTGGCATCTTGGCAACTGCTGCAGAAAGTCCAGCAGAGCCCCACTCACACTGGGCCACCCACAAAGCCGTGGCCTCTCACTCCCTCCCACCAGTCCAGCCCCAAGACTGCTGACAGGGCAGAGAAAATGGCGTCAGGCACAGCTGCAGGGGCTCTTGCTGCCTGGAGCGGTGTTTATATTGATCTGAACCCAGGCACACCTGGGGAGGTCTGGCCGGCACGGTCGGGCTTCCCAGGCCAGCCAATAATCACCCCTCAGGGGCTCACAGTTGCAGAAACTGGAACTTGCTGAATCGGCCAGGTCCAAGGAACAGGTGTGGGCTCCTGAGAGTCAGGATAGACAAGGGGCTGCAGCTCTGGCTTGTTTTCTAATTATATTATCTGGCCCATGAGTGGGAGACAACTTCAAGAAAACCCTCTCCTAATGAGAGGAACCCAGGAGTCAGGGAGAGGAGGGGTGGCTGGTGGGTGGAGACAGAGGCCTGGTGCCCCGGGTTCAGTGGAAGTCTCTGGAAGACCAGGTGGAGGGAGGCCACACAGAGTGATGCCCAGGGTCACAGACCTGTGGGAGCTGCTGTTTGTTAGTTCAAGTCCTGCTCTGAGGTGCTCTGTGTCAGATCTGAGTGACAGGTGAGCTGGGAGTGCTCTGCAATGAGGGCGATATGCACGGTTCCTGTGTTCCCAGCCCTGCCATGGTACCTGCAAGGGTAGCTCTGTATCCTGGGAGGGGCCTGACCACGAGAGCCCCATGGGCTGCAGGGGAACCTGCCCAGGGAACCCCATATCCTGGGAGGGGCCTGAACACGAGAGCCCCATGGGCTGGGGTGGGGGTGGGGTACCTGCCCAGGTGAGCTCCATATCCTGGGATTGGCCTGACCTCGAGAGCCCCATGGGCTGCTGGAGTCCTGGTAAAGGATGTCAGGACAGTCAGTGAAGCCACCGAGGATATACCTCCAGTAGTTCCTAAATCCTACACCCTGCTGGTCATTCTACCAACCACCAGGACATGGTATTCTGTATTAGTCTTCAATGATGCCTTCTTTTGTATTCTATTAGTCCCAGAGTCACAAGAAATTTTGGCTTGTGAGTGGCAGGACTCAACATACAACTAAAACAATACTTCCGGGCCGTGTGGCCCCAAGGGTTCAAAAATTCCCACACCATCTTTGGGGAAAGCTCAGCTAAAGAACTAAAAGTTCTACCTCTGGAAAAGGAAACACTCCTTCAATATGCAGACGACATTCTGATCGCCAGCCCTACTAAGGAGACCTCTGAACTACCAAGCCAATAAAGGATACAAGTTGTCCAAGACAAAGCTCAAATATCACAGACTACGGTGACCTGCCTGGGCTTCATTCTCACAGAAGGTCGGAGAAGCCCATCCCAGGAAAGGGAAGAAACAATTTACAGCCTTACCCATTTCTGAAACTAGAAGACAGCTTAGGGGTTCCTGGGGAGGCCAGGGTTTGCTGCTTCTGGATCCCTAACTACAGTCTACTAGCTGGGCCTCTATATGAAACACTGAAAGGAAAAGATGATGATCCTTTTGAATAGAATGCAGAAGTGGCCTTTCAAGAATGGAAAGAGCAGTCAATTCAGACCCTTGCCCTGGAACTCCCTAATTTAGCTAAACCCTTTGACCTTTACATTCCTGGTGAACGGTGAATCGCCATTGGAGTATTAGTGCAAAACCTGGGACCACTTGAAATGGAACAATGCAAGAATGCGATCCAGGTAGGATAAACTACGGTCACCAAGGGGCTTGGCCCACCGCCACATCTGGCCAAGATACTGGCAGTATCTGAAAACCTGGAAATCAGCAGCCCAAAAGGCCACCTCCCTCCTAAGGGAAAAGGACCCCACGTGGTGATCCTAACACCCAACCATACCCTGAAGTTGCAGGGTTGGCTCCATGGGCACACTGACCTTGAGCGAGGAGGCCCTCCAACTCCAACCTCCATAGAGATAACCGGGGCAAAGTGGCACCATGAAGACTCGTGTGAAGGTGTCTGCACGGGCAAACTTAACGCTCATTTCCAACCAGGAAGAGGAATTAACCAAAGGCTCAGCATGCCGTGTCGGAACCAGATTAGGGCCTGAAGCAAACCTGCGGGTTTGCGGCCAGCTCACAAGAAAGCGAGTTGAAGAAAGGAGCTCAGGGACACTGTAATTCACAAACCTGCAGAGTTATAAATGACAGCTATCGTCCAAAAATATATTGAAGTAAGGCTGCAAAGAGGACTTGAACGCGGGGCAGAATTCCAGGAATACGATTTCAGGAGGTAGACGGGAAATGCTCTGAAAGTATAGGAGAAGAGGCAGAACCTCGACAATGATGCACTTGGTCAAAAAGGGCATATGCGTTTCTTCCAGGGCCCTTATTAAAGAGGGTAGGAGGCTCCCAGCATGCTTCAGTGGCCAACAGAGGGCCTACGTCGCCAAGGCGACATGAGCCATCCAGGCAGGAGTGACCTCACATCAGAGGGCCCACCTCACAGAAGGGTAAAGAACCCAGTCAAGATCAGACTCTCACCAGAGTGCCCACATAAGCAAGGGGCTGGGAACCAGGCAGGAGTGTCCTCACACCCGTGGGGCCACATCATCGAAAGTTGAGGTACCCAGCACATGTGGCCTCAAACCAGAGGACCCACATCACCATGGGTCTCGGAGCGAGGCAGTCAGGATTAACCTCAAAACACATGGCCCATTGTATAAAAAAGGTGAGGAATCCAGCAGTTGGAACATCCCAGCAGGCGGCCCAGAGCACCGAGGCTATGGGATCCAGGCAGTGATGAACTCACAACAGAGGGCCCTCATCGTGATACTGTAAGCAACCCAGCCGTTGTAACCTCAGAGCACAAGGCCCACATCCCCATGGGGAAGGGAACCAAGCAGGAGTGTCATTGCACCAGTGGGCACACATCAGAAAAGGTGGGGAGCCCAGCAGTTAGGGCCGGACGCCAGAGGGCCCTCATCACTGAGGAGAGGAGGTTCCCAGCAAGCTCCAACTGCTACCAGAAGGCCGATGTCGCCAATGCAGGGTGTGCCAGCCAGGCAGGAGTGACCTCAGAGCAGAGGGCCAACCACACAAAAGTGTGAGGAACCCAAAGAGGATCAGACTCTCACCAGAGGGCCCACATCACCAAGGGAATGGAAACCAGGCAGGAGTGTTCTCACACCAGTGTGGTCACATCACCGAAATGTGACGGACCCAGCACACGTGGCCTCAAACTACAGGACACACATCACCAAGGGGCTGGGAGTGAGGCAGGCAGGAGGAGCCTCCAAACAGAGGGCCCATAGCGTAAAAAAGGTGAGGAATCCCGCAGTTGGAACCTCCCAGCAGGTGGCCAGGAGCAGCGAGGCTATGGGATCCAGGCCTGACTGAACTCAAAACAGAGGGCCCTCATTATGAAACTGTGAGCAACCCAGCCGTTGGGACCTTAGAGCAGAAGGCCCACATTCCCATGGGGTTGGGATCCTGGCAGGAGTGTACTCGCACCACAGGGCGCACATCAGAAAATTTTGGGAGCCCAGGAGTTAGGGTCTGACGCCAGAGGGCCCTCATTACCGAGGGGAGGAGACTCCCAGCAGGCACCAACACCCAACTGAGGGCCCACGTCGCCACGTTGACGTGTGCCAGCCAGGCAGGAGTGACCTCACAGCAGAGGGCCTACCTCACAGAAGGGTGAGGAACCCAGCCAGGATAAGACTCTCACCAGAGGGCCCACATCACCAAGGGGATCGGAACAAGGCAGGAGTGTCCTCACACCAGTGTGGCCACATTATAGAAAGGTGAGGAACCCAGCACATGTGGCCTAAACCAGAGGACCCACATTTCCAAGGTGCTCCGAGTGAGGCAGGCAGGAGTAGCCTAACAACACAGGGCCCACAGAATAAAAAATGTGAGGAATCCAGCAGTTTGAACCTCCCAGCAGGTGGCCCAGAGCATGGAGTCTATGGGATCCAGGCCACAGTGAACTCACAGCAGAGGGCCCACATCATGAAACTGTGAGCAACCCAGCCAGTGGGACCTCAGAGCAGAAGGCCCACATCCCCATGGGGATGGGAACCTCGCAGGAGTGTCCTCGCACAACTTAGCACGTATCAGAAAATGTGGGAACCCAGCAGTTATGGCCTGACGCCAGAGGGCCCTCATCACGGAGGAGAGGAGGCTACCAGCAGGCTCCAAATACCACCAGAGGGCCGACGTCACCAAGGCAATGGGAGCAAGCCAGGCAGGAGTTACCTCACAGCAGAGGGCCCACCTCCCAGAAGTGTGAGGAATCCAGACAGGATCAGACTCTCACCAGAGGGCCCCCATCACCAAGGGAATGGGAACCAGGCAGGAGTGTCCTCACACCAGTGGGGCCACATCAATAAAGGTGAGGAAACCGGTACATGTGGCCTTAAACCAGAGGACCTACATCACAAATGGGCTGGGAGTGAGTCAGGAAGTAGGAGCATGAAAACACAGGACCCAAAGAATAAAAAAGGTAAGGAATCCAGCAGTAGGAACCTCCCAGCAGGCCGCTCAGAGCACAGAGGCTATGGGATCTAGGCCTGGGTGAACTAACACCAGAGAGCCAACATCATGAAACGGTGAACAACACAGGTGTTGGGACCTTAGAGCAGAAGGCCCACATGCCCATGGGGATGGGAACCTCGCAGGAGTGTCCTGGCACCACTTAGCACGTATCAGAAAATGTGGGTACCCAGCAGTTAGGGCCTGAGGCAAGAGGGCCCCCATCACCGAGGGGAGGTTCCCAGCAGGCTCCAACTGCCACAAGAGGGCCGATGTTGCCCAGGTGGGGTGCGCCAGCCAGGCAGGAGTGACCTCACAGCAGAGGGCCCCCCTCACAGAAGGGTGAGGAACTCAGCCAGGATCAGACTCTCACCAGAGGGCCCACATCATCAAGGGGATAGGAACCAGGCAGGAGTGTCCTCACACCAGTGGGGCCACATCATCGAAAGGCGAGGGACCCAGCATACGTGGCCTCAAACCAGAGGACACACATCACCAAGGGGCTGGGAGTGAGGCAGGCAGGAGGAGTCTCAAAACAGAGGGCCCATAGAAGAAAAAAGGTGAGGAATCCCGCAGTTGTAACCTCCCAGCAGGTGGCCAGGAGCAGCGAGGCTATGGGATCCAGGCCGGAGAGAACTCACAGCAGAGGGCCCTCATCATGAAACTGAGCAACCCACGGTTGGGACCTCAGAGCAGAAGGCCCACATTCCCATGGGGTTGGGAACCTGGCAGGAGTGTACTCGAACCACAGGGCGCATATCAGAAAATATTGGGAGCCCAGGAGTTAGGGTCTGACGCCAGAGGGCCCTCATTACCGAGGGGAGGAGACACCCAGCAGGCACCAAATCCCACCAGAGGGCCGACGTCGCCAAGGCGGGGTGTGCCAGCCAGGCAGGAGTGACCTCAGAGAAGAGGGCCCACCTCACAGAAGTGTGAGGAACCCAACCAGGATCAGACTCTCACCGGAGGGCCCACATCACCAAGGGGATGGGAACCAGGCAGGAGTGTCCTCACACCAGTGGGGCCACATCAGCCAAAGGTGAGGAACCCAGCACATGTGGCCTCAAACCACAGGACACACATCACCAAGGGGCTAGGAGTGAGGCAGGTGTCTGGAGGGGCACATTTAACTCTAATTTCCCACCAGGAAGTGGAATGAACCAAAGTCTCAGAGTGCCGTGCCGGACCCTGATTACGGCCTGAAGCAAACCTGCGGTTCTGTGGCCAGTTTTCAAGGAAACGAGTTAAGAAAGGAAATCACGGGCACTGTAATTCACAAACCTGCAGTGTTATAAATGACAGTTATTGGCAAAATTATATGGAAGTAAGTCTGCAAAGAGGACTTGAAAACGAGGCAGAATTGCAGGAATCATATTTCAGGAGGTAGATTGGAATTGCATTTAAAGCATGTGAAAAGCGGCAGATCTTTGACAGTGATGCACTTGGACAAAAGTGCGTAAACATCTTTTCCTGAATATATTCAGGAAAAAACACATATGCCCTTTTTGGCCAACCAAACACTCGAGAAATGGAAATCCGCACTACAATGAAGTCTCATTTCCCATTCGTCAAAAGGGCCATCTGAAAAAAGTGTAAAAACCAGAAACACAGGACAGGCCATGGAGAACAGGGAGCCTTGTTATGCTGATGGGCGGGATGTAAATTGCCAACAGACACTCTGGAGATGTTTATGGTGTATCCTGAAACATCTGAAAAACAAAGCTACAGACCCTAGAGCACTTCCACTTTTGGCCCTATAGCTTAGGAAAATTAAAATCAACAAGACACAGCCAACACAAAATTTAGGGCCGCTGTGTTTACAAGAACCTTGAGTCCAGTACAAATTAAATATCCCAGAAAGAAAAAAATGGATAAAGGAGTTGTGCTACTTACGTACAACGGAATATCACTCAGCAATGAAATCAATGTCATCAGGCCTGTAGCAGCAAATTGAGTGGATTTAAGTATGATGATTCTAAGAGAAATAGGTCACACAGAGAAAGATAATTATCATAAGATATCACTAATAGAGAGAGTGTAAACTTGGCTACACATAAACTGAATTCCAAAACCGAACAGAGTCTCACATTTAGATAAAAACTTATGCTTGCTTAAGGGGAAAGTTGAGTTGGGGTGCTGTATAAAACCAGAGATTGAAATTAGCACACATACCGTTCCATAAGCCAAATATGTAATAGACAAGACCTACTCTTTGCTCAACGAAATAGACTCATCCATGGTGTATCACCTCACACCTGTTAGAATGGGCATCATCAGAAAATCTACAAACAACAAATGCTGGAAAGGGTGTGGAGATAAGGAACCCTCTTCCACTATTGTTGGGAATGTAAATTGATACAGTCACTGTGGAGAACATTATGGAGTTTCTTATAAAACTAAGAATAGAATTACCATATGATACAGCAATCCCACTACTGGGCATATACCCAGACAAAACCATAAATCAAAAAGAGACATTCACCGCAATGTTCATTGCATCACTATTTACAATATCCAGGTAATGGAAGCAACCTAAATGCCCACAGACAGACGAATGCATAAAGATGTGGTACATATATAAAATGGAATATTACTAAGCCATAAAAAGGAATGAAATTGGGTCATTTGTAGAGACGTTGATGGATCTAGAGACTGTCATACAGAGTGAAGTAAGTCAGAAAGAGAAAAACAAATCTTGTCTATTAATGCATATATGTGGAACCTAGAAAAATTGTACAGATGAACCGTTTTGCCAGGCAGAGATAGAGCAACAGATGTAGACAACAAACGTATGGACACCAAGGGGGGAAAGCTGTTGGGGGGTGGTGGTGGGAGGAGTTGAGAGATTGGGATTGGCATATATACATTTATATGTATAAAATAGATAACTAAAAAGAACCTGCTGTATAAAAAAATAAAATAAAATTCAAATTACAAAAAGTAAAACAGAAAAAATATTCTTCCCTTCACATACATGTATTTATATGAATAAATTATTTCCATGCTTATATCTGTAAATACAAAAAAGAGGAATAAAATCTACCTTGAACCAAAAACGAAAAAAAGAAAAAAAAACAGAACTCACCAGTTACACAGAGGAAAACCGTATCAGGGCACTTGCTCCAGTTGTAAACAATTCTGAAGTTGGTCAGTGGTGGGGAATCATCTCCCATTCAGCCAGCAGGCCCCACGCAACAAGCGTCCTCATTGCAAAGCTGGGGGACCGTGCCGAGGCATCTGTGAGTAAACGTGGGCTGAGCCCCAGGCCAGCTGCTGCTGAAATGTTCCCACCCTTCCCAGGTAAAACACCTGAATATGTACAAGGACTTGAAAGCCTAGAGGAAGGGCCATGGAGCCACATGAGTGACAGCATGCCAGCC
The DNA here is from genome assembly GCF_059928025.1 of Delphinapterus leucas. Taxonomy (NCBI): domain Eukaryota; kingdom Metazoa; phylum Chordata; class Mammalia; order Artiodactyla; family Monodontidae; genus Delphinapterus; species Delphinapterus leucas. The sequence continues at coordinate 8,624,173 of NW_028322237.1, forward strand.
GACTTGGTGCCTGCAGGCCAGCCAGGATGGTCCTGGCCCTGGGTGCTCTTCTGGAAGCTTTCCATTTCCCTGCCTGAGATACCCCTGCTGTCCCGGCCCCCACTGCTTTCTTCCTCACTCACCTCTGCCCAGGGAGAAATTCCAGCGGCAGGTATGGGTGACACATCCTCTTCTTTAGCAGGTGGCATCTTGGCAACTGCTGCAGAAAGTCCAGCAGAGCCCCACTCACACTGGGCCACCCACAAAGCCGTGGCCTCTCACTCCCTCCCACCAGTCCAGCCCCAAGACTGCTGACAGGGCAGAGAAAATGGCGTCAGGCACAGCTGCAGGGGCTCTTGCTGCCTGGAGCGGTGTTTATATTGATCTGAACCCAGGCACACCTGGGGAGGTCTGGCCGGCAAGGTCGGGCTTCCCAGGCCAGCCAATAATCACCCCTCAGGGGCTCACAGTTGCAGAAACTGGAACTTGCTGAATCGGCCAGGTCCAAGGAACAGGTGTGGGCTCCTGAGAGTCAGGATAGACAAGGGGCTGCAGCTCTGGCTTGTTTTCTAATTATATTATCTGGCCCATGAGTGGGAGACAACTTCAAGAAAACCCTCTCCTAATGAGAGGAACCCAGGAGTCAGGGAGAGGAGGGGTGGCTGGTGGGTGGAGACAGAGGCCTGGTGCCCCGGGTGCAGTGGAAGTCTCTGGAAGACCAGGTGGAGGGAGGCCACACAGAGTGATGCCCAGGGTCACAGACCTGTGGGAGCTGCTGTTTGTTAGTTCAAGTCCTGCTCTGAGGTGCTCTGTGTCAGATCTGAGTGACAGGTGAGCTGGGAGTGCTCTGCAATGAGGGCGATATGCACGGTTCCTGTGTTCCCAGCCCTGCCATGGTACCTGCAAGGGTAGCTCTGTATCCTGGGAGGGGCCTGACCACGAGAGCCCCATGGGCTGCAGGGGAACCTGCCCAGGGAACCCCATATCCTGGGAGGGGCCTGAACACGAGAGCCCCATGGGCTGGGGTGGGGGTGGGGTACCTGCCCAGGTGAGCTCCATATCCTGGGATTGGCCTGACCTCGAGAGCCCCATGGGCTGCTGGAGTCCTGGTAAAGGATGTCAGGACAGTCAGTGAAGCCACCGAGGATATACCTCCAGTAGTTCCTAAATCCTACACCCTGCTGGTCATTCTACCAACCACCAGGACATGGTATTCTGTATTAGTCTTCAATGATGCCTTCTTTTGTATTCTATTAGTCCCAGAGTCACAAGAAATTTTGGCTTGTGAGTGGCAGGACTCAACATACAACTAAAACAATACTTCCGGGCCGTGTGGCCCCAAGGGTTCAAAAATTCCCACACCATCTTTGGGGAAAGCTCAGCTAAAGAACTAAAAGTTCTACCTCTGGAAAAGGAAACACTCCTTCAATATGCAGACGACATTCTGATCGCCAGCCCTACTAAGGAGACCTCTGAACTACCAAGCCAATAAAGGATACAAGTTGTCCAAGACAAAGCTCAAATATCACAGACTACGGTGACCTGCCTGGGCTTCATTCTCACAGAAGGTCGGAGAAGCCCATCCCAGGAAAGGGAAGAAACAATTTACAGCCTTACCCATTTCTGAAACTAGAAGACAGCTTAGGGGTTCCTGGGGAGGCCAGGGTTTGCTGCTTCTGGATCCCTAACTACAGTCTACTAGCTGGGCCTCTATATGAAACACTGAAAGGAAAAGATGATGATCCTTTTGAATAGAATGCAGAAGTGGCCTTTCAAGAATGGAAAGAGCAGTCAATTCAGACCCTTGCCCTGGAACTCCCTAATTTAGCTAAACCCTTTGACCTTTACATTCCTGGTGAACGGTGAATCGCCATTGGAGTATTAGTGCAAAACCTGGGACCACTTGAAATGGAACAATGCAAGAATGCGATCCAGGTAGGATAAACTACGGTCACCAAGGGGCTTGGCCCACCGCCACATCTGGCCAAGATACTGGCAGTATCTGAAAACCTGGAAATCAGCAGCCCAAAAGGCCACCTCCCTCCTAAGGGAAAAGGACCCCACGTGGTGATCCTAACACCCAACCATACCCAGAAGTTGCAGGGTTGGCTCCATGGGCACACTGACCTTGAGCGAGGAGGCCCTCCAACTCCAACCTCCATAGAGATAACCGGGGCAAAGTGGCACCATGAAGACTCGTGTGAAGGTGTCTGCACGGGCAAACTTAACGCTCATTTCCCACCAGGAAGAGGAATTAGCCAAAGGCTCAGCATGCCGTGTCGGAACCAGATTAGGGCCTGAAGCAATCCTGCGGTTTTGCGGCCAGCTCACAAGAAAGCGAGTTGAAGAAAGGAGCTCAGGGGCACTGTAATTCACAAACCTGCAGAGTTATAAATGACAGCTATCGTCCAAAAATATATTGAAGTAAGGCTGCAAAGAGGACTTGAACGCGGGGCAGAATTCCAGGAATACGATTTCAGGAGGTAGACGGGAAATGCTCTGAAAGTATAGGAGAAGAGGCAGAACCTCGACAATGATGCATTTGGTCAAAAAGGGCATATGCGTTTCTTCCAGGGCCCTTATTAAAGAGGGTAGGAGGCTCCCAGCATGCTTCAGTGGCCAACAGAGGGCCTACGTCGCCAAGGCGACATGAGCCATCCAGGCAGGAGTGACCTCACATCAGAGGGCCCACCTCACAGAAGGGTAAGGAACCCAGTCAAGATCAGACTCTCACCAGAGTGCCCACATAAGCAAGGGGCTGGGAACCAGGCAGGAGTGTCCTCACACCCGTGGGGCCACATCATCGAAAGTTGAGGTACCCAGCACATGTGGCCTCAAACCAGAGGACCCACATCACCATGGGTCTCGGAGCGAGGCAGGCAGGATTAACCTCAAAACACATGGCCCATTGTATAAAAAAGGTGAGGAATCCAGCAGTTGGAACATCCCAGCAGGCGGCCCAGAGCACCGAGGCTATGGGATCCAGGCAGTGATGAACTCACAACAGAGGGCACTCATCGTGATACTGTAAGCAACCCAGCCGTTGTAACCTCAGAGCACAAGGCCCACATCCCCATGGGGAAGGGAACCAAGCAGGAGTGTCATCGCACCAGTGGGCACACATCCGAAAAGGTGGGGAGCCCAGCAGTTAGGGCCGGACGCCAGAGGGCCCTCATCACTGAGGAGAGGAGGTTCCCAGCAAGCTCCAACTGCTACCAGAAGGCCGACGTCGCCAATGCAGGGTGTGCCAGCCAGGCAGGAGTGACCTCAGAGCAGAGGGCCAACCACACAAAAGTGTGAGGAACCCAAAGAGGATCAGACTCTCACCAGAGGGCCCACATCACCAAGGGAATGGAAACCAGGCAGGAGTGTTCTCACACCAGTGTGGTCACATCACCGAAATGTGACGGACCCAGCACACGTGGCCTCAAACTACAGGACACACATCACCAAGGGGCTGGGAGTGAGGCAGGCAGGAGGAGCCTCCAAACAGAGGGCCCATAGCGTAAAAAAGGTGAGGAATCCCGCAGTTGGAACCTCCCAGCAGGTGGCCAGGAGCAGCGAGGCTATGGGATCCAGGCCTGACTGAACTCAAAACAGAGGGCCCTCATTATGAAACTGTGAGCAACCCAGCCGTTGGGACCTTAGAGCAGAAGGCCCACATTCCCATGGGGTTGGCATCCTGGCAGGAGTGTACTCGCACCACAGGGCGCACATCAGAAAATTTTGGGAGCCCAGGAGTTAGGGTCTGACGCCAGAGGGCCCTCATTACCGAGGGGAGGAGACTCCCAGCAGGCACCAACTCCCAACTGAGGGCCCACGTCGCCACGTTGACGTGTGCCAGCCAGGCAGGAGTGACCTCACAGCAGAGGGCCTACCTCACAGAAGGGTGAGGAACCCAGCCAGGATAAGACTCTCACCAGAGGGCCCACATCACCAAGGGGATCGGAACAAGGCAGGAGTGTCCTCACACCAGTGTGGCCACATTATAGAAAGGTGAGGAACCCAGCACATGTGGCCTAAACCAGAGGACCCACATTTCCAAGGTGCTCCGAGTGAGGCAGGCAGGAGTAGCCTAACAACACAGGGCCCACAGAATAAAAAATGTGAGGAATCCAGCAGTTTGAACCTCCCAGCAGGTGGCCCAGAGCATGGAGTCTATGGGATCCAGGCCACAGTGAACTCACAGCAGAGGGCCCACATCATGAAACTGTGAGCAACCCAGCCAGTGGGACCTCAGAGCAGAAGGCCCACATCCCCATGGGGATGGGAACCTCGCAGGAGTGTCCTCGCACAACTTAGCACGTATCAGAAAATGTGGGAACCCAGCAGTTATGGCCTGACGCCAGAGGGCCCTCATCACGGAGGAGAGGAGGCTACCAGCAGGCTCCAAATACCACCAGAGGGCCGACGTCACCAAGGCAATGGGAGCAAGCCAGGCAGGAGTTACCTCACAGCAGAGGGCCCACCTCCCAGAAGTGTGAGGAATCCAGACAGGATCAGACTCTCACCAGAGGGCCCCCATCACCAAGGGGATGGGAACCAGGCAGGAGTGTCCTCACACCAGTGGGGCCACATCAATAAAGGTGAGGAAACCGGTACATGTGGCCTTAAACCAGAGGACCTACATCACAAATGGGCTGGGAGTGAGTCAGGAAGTAGGAGCATGAAAACACAGGACCCAAAGAATAAAAAAGGTAAGGAATCCAGCAGTAGGAACCTCCCAGCAGGCCGCTCAGAGCACAGAGGCTATGGGATCTAGGCCTGGGTGAACTAACACCAGAGAGCCAACATCATGAAACGGTGAACAACACAGGTGTTGGGACCTTAGAGCAGAAGGCCCACATGCCCATGGGGATGGGAACCTCGCAGGAGTGTCCTGGCACCACTTAGCACGTATCAGAAAATGTGGGTACCCAGCAGTTAGGGCCTGAGGCAAGAGGGCCCCCATCACCGAGGGGAGGTTCCCAGCAGGCTCCAACTGCCACAAGAGGGCCGATGTTGCCCAGGTGGGGTGTGCCAGCCAGGCAGGAGTGACCTCACAGCAGAGGGCCCCCCTCACAGAAGGGTGAGGAACCCAGCCAGGATCAGACTCTCACCAGAGGGCCCACATCATCAAGGGGATAGGAACCAGGCAGGAGTGTCCTCACACCAGTGGGGCCACATCATCGAAAGGCGAGGGACCCAGCATACGTGGCCTCAAACCAGAGGACACACATCACCAAGGGGCTGGGAGTGAGGCAGGCAGGAGGAGTCTCAAAACAGAGGGCCCATAGAAGAAAAAAGGTGAGGAATCCCGCAGTTGTAACCTCCCAGCAGGTGGCCAGGAGCAGCGAGGCTATGGGATCCAGGCCGGAGAGAACTCACAGCAGAGGGCCCTCATCATGAAACTGAGCAACCCATGGTTGGGACCTCAGAGCAGAAGGCCCACATTCCCATGGGGTTGGGAACCTGGCAGGAGTGTACTCGAACCACAGGGCGCATATCAGGAAATATTGGGAGCCCAGGAGTTAGGGTCTGACGCCAGAGGGCCCTCATTACCGAGGGGAGGAGACACCCAGCAGGCACCAAATCCCACCAGAGGGCCGACGTCGCCAAGGCGGGGTGTGCCAGCCAGGCAGGAGTGACCTCAGAGAAGAGGGCCCACCTCACAGAAGTGTGAGGAACCCAACCAGGATCAGACTCTCACCGGAGGGCCCACATCACCAAGGGGATGGGAACCAGGCAGGAGTGTCCTCACACCAGTGGGGCCACATCAGCCAAAGGTGAGGAACCCAGCACATGTGGCCTCAAACCACAGGACACACATCACCAAGGGGCTAGGAGTGAGGCAGGTGTCTGGAGGGGCACATTTAACTCTAATTTCCCACCAGGAAGTGGAATGAACCAAAGTCTCAGAGTGCCGTGCCGGAACCTGATTACGGCCTGAAGCAAACCTGCGGTTCTGTGGCCAGTTTTCAAGGAAACGAGTTAAGAAAGGAAATCACGGGCACTGTAATTCACAAACCTGCAGTGTTATAAATGACAGTTATTGGCAAAATTATATGGAAGTAAGTCTGCAAAGAGGACTTGAAAACGAGGCAGAATTGCAGGAATCATATTTCAGGAGGTAGATTGGAATTGCATTTAAAGCATGTGAAAAGCGGCAGATCTTTGACAGTGATGCACTTGGACAAAAGTGCGTAAACATCTTTTCCTGAATATATTCAGGAAAAAACACATATGCCCTTTTTGGCCAACCAAACACTCGAGAAATGGAAATCCGCACTACAATGAAGTCTCATTTCCCATTCGTCAAAAGGGCCATCTGAAAAAAGTGTAAAAACCAGAAACACAGGACAGGCCATGGAGAACAGGGAGCCTTGTTATGCTGATGGGCGGGATGTAAATTGCCAACAGACACTCTGGAGATGTTTATGGTGTATCCTGAAACATCTGAAAAACAAAGCTACAGACCCTAGGGCACTTCCACTTTTGGCCCTATAGCTTAGGAAAATTAAAATCAACAAGACACAGCCAACACAAAATTTAGGGCCGCTGTGTTTACAAGAACCTTGAGTCCAGTACAAATTAAATATCCCAGAAAGAAAAAAATGGATAAAGGAGTTGTGCTACTTACGTACAACGGAATATCACTCAGCAATGAAATCAATGTCATCAGGCCTGTAGCAGCAAATTGAGTGGATTTAAGTATGATGATTCTAAGAGAAATAGGTCACACAGAGAAAGATAATTATCATAAGATATCACTAATAGAGAGAGTGTAAACTTGGCTACACATAAACTGAATTCCAAAACCGAACAGAGTCTCACATTTAAATAAAAACTTATGCTTGCTTAAGGGGAAAGTTGAGTTGGGGTGCTGTATAAAACCAGAGATTGAAATTAGCACACATACCGTTCCATAAGCCAAATATGTAATAGACAAGACCTACTCTTTGCTCAACGAAATAGACTCATCCATGGTGTATCACCTCACACCTGTTAGAATGGGCATCATCAGAAAATCTACAAACAACAAATGCTGGAAAGGGTGTGGAGATAAGGAACCCTCTTCCACTATTGTTGGGAATGTAAATTGATACAGTCACTGTGGAGAACATTATGGAGTTTCTTATAAAACTAAGAATAGAATTACCATATGATACAGCAATCCCACTACTGGGCATATACCCAGACAAAACCATAAATCAAAAAGAGACATTCACCGCAATGTTCATTGCATCACTATTTACAATATCCAGGTAATGGAAGCAACCTAAATGCCCACAGACAGACGAATGCATAAAGATGTGGTACATATATAAAATGGAATATTACTAAGCCATAAAAAGGAATGAAATTGGGTCATTTGTAGAGACGTTGATGGATCTAGAGACTGTCATACAGAGTGAAGTAAGTCAGAAAGAGAAAAACAAATCTTGTCTATTAATGCATATATGTGGAACCTAGAAAAATTGTACAGATGAACCGTTTTGCCAGGCAGAAATAGAGCAACAGATGTAGACAACAAACGTATGGACACCAAGGGGGGAAAGCTGTTGGGGGGTGGTGGTGGGAGGAGTTGAGAGATTGGGATTGGCATATATACATTTATATGTATAAAATAGATAACTAAAAAGAACCTGCTGTATAAAAAAATAAAATAAAATTCAAATTACAAAAAGTAAAACAGAAAAAATATTCTTCCCTTCACATACATGTATTTATATGAATAAATTATTTCCATGCTTATATCTGTAAATACAAAAAAGAGGAATAAAATCTACCTTGAACCAAAAACGAAAAAAAGAAAAAAAAACAGAACCCACCAGTTACACAGAGGAAAACCGTATCAGGGCACTTGCTCCAGTTGTAAACAATTCTGAAGTTGGTCAGTGGTGGGGAATCATCTCCCATTCAGCCAGCAGGCCCCACGCAAAAAGCGTCCTCATTGCAAAGCTGGGGGACCGTGCCGAGGCATCTGTGAGTAAACGTGGGCTGAGCCCCAGGCCAGCTGCTGCTGAAATGTTCCCACCCCTCCCAGGTAAAACACCTGAATATGTACAAGGACTTGAAAGCCTAGAGGAAGGGCCATGGAGCCACATGAGTGACAGCATGCCAGCCGACTTGGTGCCTGCAGGCCAGCCAGGATGGTCCTGGCCCTGGGTGCTCTTCTGGAAGCTTTCCATTTCCCTGCCTGAGATACCCCTGCTGTCCCGGCCCCCACTGCTTTCTTCCTCACTCACCTCTGCCCAGGGAGAAATTCCAGCGGCAGGTATGGGTGACACATCCTCTTCTTTAGCAGGTGGCATCTTGGCAACTGCTGCAGAAAGTCCAGCAGAGCCCCACTCACACTGGGCCACCCACAAAGCCGTGGCCTCTCACTCCCTCCCACCAGTCCAGCCCCAAGACTGCTGACAGGGCAGAGAAAATGGCGTCAGGCACAGCTGCAGGGGCTCTTGCTGCCTGGAGCGGTGTTTATATTGATCTGAACCCAGGCACACCTGGGGAGGTCTGGCCGGCAAGGTCGGGCTTCCCAGGCCAGCCAATAATCACCCCTCAGGGGCTCACAGTTGCAGAAACTGGAACTTGCTGAATCGGCCAGGTCCAAGGAACAGGTGTGGGCTCCTGAGAGTCAGGATAGACAAGGGGCTGCAGCTCTGGCTTGTTTTCTAATTATATTATCTGGCCCATGAGTGGGAGACAACTTCAAGAAAACCCTCTCCTAATGAGAGGAACCCAGGAGTCAGGGAGAGGAGGGGTGGCTGGTGGGTGGAGACAGAGGCCTGGTGCCCCGGGTGCAGTGGAAGTCTCTGGAAGACCAGGTGGAGGGAGGCCACACAGAGTGATGCCCAGGGTCACAGACCTGTGGGAGCTGCTGTTTGTTAGTTCAAGTCCTGCTCTGAGGTGCTCTGTGTCAGATCTGAGTGACAGGTGAGCTGGGAGTGCTCTGCAATGAGGGCGATATGCACGGTTCCTGTGTTCCCAGCCCTGCCATGGTACCTGCAAGGGTAGCTCTGTATCCTGGGAGGGGCCTGACCACGAGAGCCCCATGGGCTGCAGGGGAACCTGCCCAGGGAACCCCATATCCTGGGAGGGGCCTGAACACGAGAGCCCCATGGGCTGGGGTGGGGGTGGGGTACCTGCCCAGGTGAGCTCCATATCCTGGGATTGGCCTGACCTCGAGAGCCCCATGGGCTGCTGGAGTCCTGGTAAAGGATGTCAGGACAGTCAGTGAAGCCACCGAGGATATACCTCCAGTAGTTCCTAAATCCTACACCCTGCTGGTCATTCTACCAACCACCAGGACATGGTATTCTGTATTAGTCTTCAATGATGCCTTCTTTTGTATTCTATTAGTCCCAGAGTCACAAGAAATTTTGGCTTGTGAGTGGCAGGACTCAACATACAACTAAAACAATACTTCCGGGCCGTGTGGCCCCAAGGGTTCAAAAATTCCCACACCATCTTTGGGGAAAGCTCAGCTAAAGAACTAAAAGTTCTACCTCTGGAAAAGGAAACACTCCTTCAATATGCAGACGACATTCTGATCGCCAGCCCTACTAAGGAGACCTCTGAACTACCAAGCCAATAAAGGATACAAGTTGTCCAAGACAAAGCTCAAATATCACAGACTACGGTGACCTGCCTGGGCTTCATTCTCACAGAAGGTCGGAGAAGCCCATCCCAGGAAAGGGAAGAAACAATTTACAGCCTTACCCATTTCTGAAACTAGAAGACAGCTTAGGGGTTCCTGGGGAGGCCAGGGTTTGCTGCTTCTTGATCCCTAACTACAGTCTACTAGCTGGGCCTCTATATGAAACACTGAAAGGAAAAGATGATGATCCTTTTGAATAGAATGCAGAAGTGGCCTTTCAAGAATGGAAAGAGCAGTCAATTCAGACCCTTGCCCTGGAACTCCCTAATTTAGCTAAACCCTTTGACCTTTACATTCCTGGTGAACGGTGAATCGCCATTGGAGTATTAGTGCAAAACCTGGGACCACTTGAAATGGAACAATGCAAGAATGCGATCCAGGTAGGATAAACTACGGTCACCAAGGGGCTTGGCCCACCGCCACATCTGGCCAAGATACTGGCAGTATCTGAAAACCTGGAAATCAGCAGCCCAAAAGGCCACCTCCCTCCTAAGGGAAAAGGACCCCACGTGGTGATCCTAACACCCAACCATGCCCTGAAGTTGCAGGGTTGGCTCCATGGGCACACTGACCTTGAGCGAGGAGGCCCTCCAACTCCAACCTCCATAGAGATAACCGGGGCAAAGTGGCACCATGAAGACTCGTGTGAAGGTGTCTGCACGGGCAAACTTAACGCTCATTTCCCACCAGGAAGAGGAATTAACCAAAGGCTCAGCATGCCGTGTCGGAACCAGATTAGGGCCTGAAGCAATCCTGCGGGTTTGCGGCCAGCTCACAAGAAAGCGAGTTGAAGAAAGGAGCTCAGGGACACTGTAATTCAAAAACCTGCAGAGTTATAAATGACAGCTATCACCCAAAAATATATTGAAGGAAGGCTGCGAAGAGGACTTGAAAGCGGGGCAGAATTGCAAGAAAACGATTTCAGGGGGTAGACTGGAATTGCATTTAAAGCATAGGAAAAGAGGCAGAACGTCGACAATGATGCACTTGGCCAAAAAGGGCGTATGCGTTTTTTCCTGAATATATTCAGGAAAAAACGCATACGCCCTTTTTGGCCAACCAAGCAAGCATGTTAAAGAAATCTGCACTACAATGAAGTCTCACTGTCCCCGGTTCAAAAGGGCCATCTGAAAAAAGTGTAAAATCCAGAAAGGCAGCACAGGCCATGGAGAACAGGGAACCTTGTTATGCTGATGGGCGGGATGTAAATTGCCAACAGCCACTCTGGAGAAGTGTATGGTGTTTCCTGAAACACCTAAGAAACAAAGCAACGGAGACTACGGCACTTCCACTTATGGTCTTATAGATCACGGAAATTAAAATCAAAAACAGACAGCCACCCCAAAGTTTCAGAAGGCTCTGTTTACAGGAATCTCGTCTACGGTACAAGTTAAATATCCCAGAATGTGAAAAATGGATAAAGAAGTTGTGGTACACACATTCAATGGAATATCACTCAGCAATGAAATCTATGTCATCAGGCCCATCGTGGCATAATGAGTGGATTCAGGTACGATGATTCTAAGTGAAATAAGTCACACAGAAAATGAAACATCATAAGATATCACTAATACACGGAATGTAAACTTGGCTACCCATGAACTGAATTACAAAACAGAACAGGGTCTCAAATTTAGAAAACCACCTTATGCTTGCTTAAGGGGAAAAGTGAGTTGGGGTGCTGCATAAAACCAGAGATAGAAATTAGCACAGATACCTTTCCATAAGCCAAATATGTAATAGTCAAGACCTAGCCCTTGCTCAACGAAATGGACTAAACACCCCATATTCAACGCCTAGGAATACACCTGACTAGTAAGTATCTTCAAACCCATGGATTTATATGTCTCCATAAGAGACTCAAGTGTGTGTACAGCGGCATGAATGCAGCAGAGAAAATCCGATAAATCCCATTATCAAAATGAATTACAAAAACAAACACAATGACAGTGAAATAGAGAGCAATTCTTAAATAATTCATTCAGGGCTTGTGATGCAACCTGGATTTACCACATCTACAACCAGAGCTGAGTGAGACATAAGGCTGTACACTTCAGCCTGATAGCATTGGTGAGGTTCGTTGCGAAAATGCAGGCCCTTTGAAGTCATACTGCATGGTACCCATTCCATGGGTCCCAACTCTCCAGGTTTAAGGGATTCTTCCTTCAGCTAAAACATGCATGGGAAACCCACAGTATGGTGCACCGTGTGACCGGGAAACCTTTTCAAATGCATCTCAGTTTTCGTCCCCTTTTACTCGGGTTCACGATTGAAGACCCTTTACTAATACTCTCCCCACTTAGAGAGTCAGTGCCTTTAACCTCCTGTTTGGCACAGTTTGCAATTTCTGCGCAAGATGAACAAGAATAGGGAGAACCAATGAGAGACTAGCTCTAGGTGTCTGCACGTTCAAATATAACACTCATTTCCCACCAGGAAGAGGAATTTACCAAAGGATCAGCATGTTGTGCCAGAACCAGATTAGGGCATGAAGCAATGCTGCGGGTTTGTGGCCAGCTCACAAGAAAGCGAGTAGAAGAAAGGAGCTCAGGCGCACTGTCATTCACAAACCTGCAGAGTTATAAATGTCAGCTATTGTCCAAAAATGTATTGAAGTAAGGCTGCGTAGAGGAATTGAAAGCGGGGCAGAATTGCAGGAAAACGAGTTCAGGGGCAGACTGGAATTGCATTTAAAGCATAAGGAAAGAGACAGAAAGTCGACAATGATGCACTTGGTCAAAAAGGGCGTATGCGTTTTTTCCTGAATATATTCAAGAAAAAACACATACGCCCTTTTTGGCCAAACAAGCAAGCCTGTAAAGAAATATGCATTACAATGAAGTCTCACTGCCCCCCTGTCAAAAGGGACATCTGAAAAAAGTGAAAAATCCAGAAAGGCAGGACAGGCCATGGAGAACAGGGAGCCTTGTTATGCTGATGGGCGGGATGTAAATTGCCAACAGCCACTCTGGAGAAGTGTATGGTGTTTCCTCTAACACCTAAAAAACTAAGCAACGGAGCCTACGGCACTTCAACTTATGGTTCTATAGCTTAGGGAAATTAAAATCAAAAAGACACAGCCACCCATAAATTTTGGACGGCTCTGCTTACAAGAACCTCATTTACGGTACAAGTGAAATATCCCAGAAAGCAAAAAATGGATAAAGAAGTTGTTGTACGTACGTACAATGGAATATCACTCAGCAATGAAATCTATGTCATGAGGCCCGTCGCGGCATAATGAGTGGATTCAGGTACGATCATTCTAAGTTAACTAAGTCACACAGAAAAAGAAACACCATAAGATATCTCAAATACACGGAATGCAAACATGGCTGCACATGAACTCAATTACAAAACAGAAAAGGGTCTCAAATTTAGAAAAACCAACTTATGCTTGCTTAAGGGGAAAGGTGAGTTGTGGTGCTGCATAAAACCAGAGATTGAAATTAGCACAGATACCTTTCCATAAGCAAATATGTAATAGTCAGGACCTACTCCTTGCTCCACGAAATGGACTCAACACCCCATATTCAATGCCTAGGAATATACCTGACTAGTAAGAATCTGAAAACCCATGGATTTATATGTCTCCATAAGAGAATCAAGCATGTGTACAGCGGCATAAACGCAGCAGTGAAAATCCGATAAATCCCATTATCAAAATAAATTACAAAAACAAAACACAATGACAGTGAAATAGAGAGCAATTCTTAAATAATTCATTCAGGGCTTGTGATGCAATGTGGATTTACCACATCTACACCCCGAGCTGAGTGAGACATAAGGCTGGACACTTCGGGCTGATAGCATTGGTGACGTTCGGTGAGCAAAGGCAACCCTTTGAAGTCATACTGCGTGGTACCCATTCCATGGGTCCCAACTCTCCAGGTTGAAGGGATTCTTCCTTCAGGTAAAACATGCATGGGCAACCCAGAATATGGTCCACCGTGTGACCGGGAAAACTTTTTAAATGCGTCTCAGTTTTCGTCCCCTCGTACTCGGTTTTACCATTCCAGACGCTTTACTAACACTCTCCCCACTTGGAGAGTCAGGGCCTTTAACCTCCTGTTTGGCACAGTTTGGAATTTCTGCGCAAGATGAACAGGAATAGGGAGAACCAATGAGAGATTAGCTGTAGGTGTCTGCACGAACAAATTTAACGCTCATTTCCCACCAGGAAGAGGAATTAGCCAAAGGCTCAGCATGCCGTGTCGGAACCAGATTAGGGCCTGAAGCAATCCTGCGGTTTTGCGGCCAGCTCACAAGAAAGCGAGTTGAAGAAAGGAGCTCAGGGGCACTGTAATTCACAAACCTGCAGAGTTATAAATGACAGCTATCGTCCAAAAATATATTGAAGTAAGGCTGCAAAGAGGACTTGAACGCGGGGCAGAATTCCAGGAATACGATTTCAGGAGGTAGACGGGAAGTGCTCTGAAAGTATAGGAGAAGAGGCAGAACCTCGACAATGATGCACTTGGTCAAAAAGGGCATATGCGTTTCTTCCAGGGCCCTTATTAAAGAGGGTAGGAGGCTCCCAGCATGCTTCAGTGGCCAACAGAGGGCCTACGTCGCCAAGGCGACATGAGCCATCCAGGCAGGAGTGACCTCACATCAGAGGGCCCACCTCACAGAAGGGTAAGGAACCCAGTCAAGATCAGACTCTCACCAGAGTGCCCACATAAGCAAGGGGCTGGGAACCAGGCAGGAGTGTCCTCACACCCGTGGGGCCACATCATCGAAAGTTGAGGTACCCAGCACATGTGGCCTCAAACCAGAGGACCCACATCACCATGGGTCTCGGAGCGAGGCAGGCAGGATTAACCTCAAAACACATGGCCCATTGTATAAAAAAGGTGAGGAATCCAACAGTTGGAACATCCCAGCAGGCGGCCCAGAGCACCGAGGCTATGGGATCCAGGCAGTGATGAACTCACAACAGAGGGCCCTCATCGTGATACTGTAAGCAACCCAGCCGTTGTAACCTCAGAGCACAAGGCCCACATCCCCATGGGGAAGGGAACCAAGCAGGAGTGTCATCGCACCAGTGGGCACACATCAGAAAAGGTGGGGAGCCCAGCAGTTAGGGCCGGACGCCAGAGGGCCCTCATCACTGAGGAGAGGAGGCTCCCAGCAAGCTCCAACTGCTACCAGAAGGCCGACGTCGCCAATGCAGGGTGTGCCAGCCAGGCAGGAGTGACCTCAGAGCAGAGGGCCAACCACACAAAAGTGTGAGGAACCCAAAGAGGATCAGACTCTCACCGGAGGGCCCACATCACCAAGGGAATGGAAACCAGGCAGGAGTGTTCTCACACCAGTGTGGTCACATCACCGAAATGTGACGGACCCAGCACACGTGGCCTCAAACTACAGGACACACATCACCAAGGGGCTGGGAGTGAGGCAGGCAGGAGGAGCCTCCAAACAGAGGGCCCATAGCGTAAAAAAGGTGAGGAATCCCGCAGTTGGAACCTCCCAGCAGGTGGCCAGGAGCAGCGAGGCTATGGGATCCAGGCCTGACTGAACTCAAAACAGAGGGCCCTCATTATGAAACTGTGAGCAACCCAGCCGTTGGGACCTTAGAGCAGAAGGCCCACATTCCCATGGGGTTGGGATCCTGGCAGGAGTGTACTCGCACCACAGGGCGCACATCAGAAAATTTTGGGAGCCCAGGAGTTAGGGTCTGACGCCAGAGGGCCCTCATTACCGAGGGGAGGAGACTCCCAGCAGGCACCAACTCCCAACTGAGGGCCCACGTCGCCACGTTGACGTGTGCCAGCCAGGCAGGAGTGACCTCACAGCAGAGGGCCTACCTCACAGAAGGGTGAGGAACCCAGCCAGGATAAGACTCTCACCAGAGGGCCCACATCACCAAGGGGATCGGAACAAGGCAGGAGTGTCCTCACACCAGTGTGGCCACATTATAGAAAGGTGAGGAACCCAGCACATGTGGCCTAAACCAGAGGACCCACATTTCCAAGGTGCTCCGAGTGAGGCAGGCAGGAGTAGCCTAACAACACAGGGCCCACAGAATAAAAAATGTGAGGAATCCAGCAGTTTGAACCTCCCAGCAGGTGGCCCAGAGCATGGAGTCTATGGGATCCAGGCCACAGTGAACTCACAGCAGAGGGCCCACATCATGAAACTGTGAGCAACCCAGCCAGTGGGACCTCAGAGCAGAAGGCCCACATCCCCATGGGGATGGGAACCTCGCAGGAGTGTCCTCGCACAACTTAGCACGTATCAGAAAATGTGGGAACCCAGCAGTTATGGCCTGGCGCCAGAGGGCCCTCATCACGGAGGAGAGGAGGCTACCAGCAGGCTCCAAATGCCACCAGAGGGCCGACGTCACCAAGGCAATGGGAGCAAGCCAGGCAGGAGTTACCTCACAGCAGAGGGCTCACCTCACAGAAGTGTGAGGAGCCCAAACAGGATCAGACTCTAACCAGAGCGCCCACATAACCAAGGGAATGGAAACCAGGAAGGAGTGTCCTCACACCAGTGGGGCCACATCAGTGAAAGGTGAGGAACACAGCACATGTGGCCTCAAACAAGGGGACACACATCCCGAAAGGGCTGGGAGTGAGGCATGCAGGAGGAGACTCACAACAGAGCGCCCATAGAATAAAAAAGGTGAGGAACCCCGCAGTTGGAAGCTCCAAGCAGGTGGCCCAGAGCACCGAGGCTATGGGATCCATGCCGGAGTGAACTCACAGCAGAGGGCCCACATTCTGACACTGTGAGCAACCCAGACGTTGGGACCTCAGGGCAGAAAGCCCACATCCCCATGGGGATGGGACCCTGGCTGGAGTGTACTCGCACGACAGGGCGCACATCTGAAAATTTTGGGAGCCCATGAGTTAGGGCCTGACGCCAGAGGGCCCTCATTACCGAGGGGAGGAGACTCCCAGCAGGCACCAACTCCCAACTGAGGGCCCACATCGCCAAGGTGACGTGTGCCAGCCAGGCAGGAGTGACCTCACAGCAGAGGGCCCACCTCCCAGAAGTGTGAGGAATCCAGACAGGATCAGACTCTCACCAGAGGGCCCCCATCACCAAGGGGATGGGAACCAGGCAGGAGTGTCCTCACACCAGTGGGGCCACATCAATAAAGTTGAGGAAACTGGTACATGTGGCCTTAAACCAGAGGACCTACATCACAAATGGGCTGGGAGTGAGTCAGGAAGTAGGAGCATGAAAACACAGGACCCAAACAATAAAAAAGGTAAGGAATCCAGCAGTAGGAACCTCCCAGCAGGCCGCTCAGAGCACAGAGGCTATGGGATCTAGGCCTGGGTGAACTAACACCAGAGAGCCAACATCATGAAACGGTGAACAACACAGGTGTTGGGACCTTAGAGCATAAGCACCACATTCCCATGGGGTTGGGATCCTGGCAGGAGTGTACTCGCACCACAGGGCGCACATCAGAAAATTTTGGGATCCCAGGAATTAGCGTCTGACGCCAGAGGGCCCTCATTACCGAGGGGAGGAGACTCCCAGCAGGCACCAACTCCCAACTGAGGGCCCACGTCGCCACGTTGACGTGTGCCAGCCAGGCAGGAGTGACCTCACAGCAGAGGGCCTACCTCACAGAAGGGTGAGGAACCCAGCCAGGATAAGACTCTCACCAGAGGGCCCACATCACCAAGGGGATCGGAACAAGGCAGGAGTGTCCTCACACCAGTGTGGCCACATTATAGAAAGGTGAGGAACCCAGCACATGTGGCCTAAACCAGAGGACCCACATTTCCAAGGTGCTCCGAGTGAGGCAGGCAGGAGTAGCCTAACAACACAGGGCCCACAGAATAAAAAATGTGAGGAATCCAGCAGTTTGAACCTCCCAGCAGGTGGCCCAGAGCATGGAGTCTATGGGATCCAGGCCACAGTGAACTCACAGCAGAGGGCCCACATCATGAAACTGTGAGCAACCCAGCCAGTGGGACCTCAGAGCAGAAGGCCCACATCCCCATGGGGATGGGAACCTCGCAGGAGTGTCCTCGCACAACTTAGCACGTATCAGAAAATGTGGGAACCCAGCAGTTATGGCCTGGCGCCAGAGGGCCTTCATCACGGAGGAGAGGAGGCTACCAGCAGGCTCCAAATGCCACCAGAGGGCCGACGTCACCAAGGCAATGGGAGCAAGCCAGGCAGGAGTTACCTCACAGCAGAGGGCCCACCTCACAGAAGTGTGAGGAGCCCAAACAGGATCAGACTCTAACCAGAGCGCCCACATCACCAAGGGGATGGAAACCAGGCAGGAGTGTCCTCACACCAGTGGGGCCACATCAGCGAAAGGTGAGGAACACAGCACATGTGGCCTCAAACAAGGGGACACACATCACGAAAGGGCTGGGAGTGAGGCATGCAGGAGGAGACTCACAACAGAGCGCCCATAGAATAAAAAAGGTGAGGAACCCCGCAGTTGGAAGCTCCAAGCAGGTGGCCCAGAGCACCGAGGCTATGGGATCCATGCCGGAGTGAACTCACAGCAGAGGGCCCACATTCTGACACTGTGAGCAACCCAGACGTTGGGACCTCAGGGCAGAAAGCCCACATCCCCATGGGGATGGGACCCTGGCTGGAGTGTACTCGCACGACAGGGCGCACATCAGAAAATTTTGGGAGCCCATGAGTTAGGGCCTGACGCAAGAGGGCCCTCATTACCGAGGGGAGGAGACTCCCAGCAGGCACCAACTCCCAACTGAGGGCCCACATCGCCAAGGTGATGTGTGCCAGCCAGGCAGGAGTGACCTCACAGCAGAGGGCCCACCTCACAGAAGTGTGAGGAATCCAGACAGGATCAGACTCTCACCAGAGGGCCCCCATCACCAAGGGGATGGGAACCAGGCAGGAGTGTCCTCACACCAGTGGGGCCACATCAATAAAGGTGAGGAAACCGGTACATGTGGCCTTAAACCAGAGGACCTACATCACAAATGGGCTGGGAGTGAGTCAGGAAGTAGGAGCATGAAAACACAGGACCCAAAGAATAAAAAAGGTAAGGAATCCAGCAGTAGGAACCTCCCAGCAGGCCGCTCAGAGCACAGAGGCTATGGGATCTAGGCCTGGGTGAACTAACACCAGAGAGCCAACCTCATGAAACGGTGAACAACACAGGTGTTGGGACCTTAGAGCAGAAGGCCCACATGCCCATGGGGATGGGAACCTCGCAGGAGTGTCCTCGCACCACTTAGCACGTATCAGAAAATGTGGGTACCCAGCAGTTAGGGCCTGAGGCAAGAGGGCCCCCATCACCGAGGGGAGGTTCCCAGCAGGCTCCAACTGCCACAAGAGGGCCGATGTTGCCCAGGTGGGGTGTGCCAGCCAGGCAGGAGTGACCTCACAGCAGAGGGCCCCCCTCACAGAAGGGTGAGGAACCCAGCCAGGATCAGACTCTCACCAGAGGGCCCACATCACCAAGGGGATGGGAACCAGGCAGGAGTGTCCTCACACCAGTGGGGCCACATCATCGAAAGGCGAGGGACCCAGCATACGTGGCCTCAAACCAGAGGACACACATCACCAAGGGGCTGGGAGTGAGGCAGGCAGGAGGAGTCTCAAAACAGAGGGCCCATAGAAGAAAAAAGGTGAGGAATCCCGCAGTTGTAACCTCCCAGCAGGTGGCCAGGAGCAGCGAGGCTATGGGATCCAGGCCGGAGAGAACTCACAGCAGAGGGCCCTCATCATGAAACTGAGCAACCCATGGTTGGGACCTCAGAGCAGAAGGCCCACATTCCCATGGGGTTGGGAACCTGGCAGGAGTGTACTCGAACCACAGGGCGCATATCAGAAAATATTGGGAGCCCAGGAGTTAGGGTCTGACGCCAGAGGGCCCTCATTACCGAGGGGAGGAGACACCCAGCAGGCACCAAAT
The DNA here is from genome assembly GCF_059928025.1 of Delphinapterus leucas. Classification (NCBI taxonomy): domain Eukaryota; kingdom Metazoa; phylum Chordata; class Mammalia; order Artiodactyla; family Monodontidae; genus Delphinapterus; species Delphinapterus leucas. Next base: position 8,643,669 of record NW_028322237.1, read on the forward strand.
CCCACCAGAGGGCCGACGTCGCCAAGGCGGGGTGTGCCAGCCAGGCAGGAGTGACCTCAGAGAAGAGGGCCCACCTCACAGAAGTGTGAGGAACCCAACCAGGATCAGACTCTCACCGGAGGGCCCACATCAGCAAGGGGATGGGAACCAGGCAGGAGTGTCCTCACACCAGTGGGGCCACATCAGCCAAAGGTGAGGAACCCAGCACATGTGGCCTCAAACCACAGGACACACATCACCAAGGGGCTAGGAGTGAGGCAGGTGTCTGGAGGGGCACATTTAACTCTAATTTCCCACCAGGAAGTGGAATGAACCAAAGTCTCAGAGTGCCGTGCCGGACCCTGATTACGGCCTGAAGCAAACCTGCGGTTCTGTGGCCAGTTTTCAAGGAAACGAGTTAAGAAAGGAAATCACGGGCACTGTAATTCACAAACCTGCAGTGTTATAAATGACAGCTATTGGCAAAATTATATGGAAGTAAGTCTGCAAAGAGGACTTGAAAACGAGGCAGAATTGCAGGAATCATATTTCAGGAGGTAGATTGGAATTGCATTTAAAGCATGTGAAAAGCGGCAGATCTTTGACAGTGTTGCACTTGGACAAAAGTGCGTAAACATTTTTTCCTGAATATATTCAGGAAAAAACACATATGCCCTTTTTGGCCAACCAAGCACTCGAGAAATGGAAATCCGCACTACAATGAAGTCTCATTTCCCATTCGTCAAAAGGGCCATCTGAAAAAAGTGTAAAAACCAGAAACACAGGACAGGCCATGGAGAACAGGGAGCCTTGTTATGCTGATGGGCGGGATGTAAATTGCCAACAGACACTCTGGAGATGTGTATGGTGTATCCTGAAACATCTGAAAAACAAAGCTACAGACCCTAGGGCACTTCCACTTTTGGCCCTATAGCTTAGGAAAATTAAAATCAACAAGACACAGCCAACACAAAATTTAGGGCTGCTGTGTTTACAAGAACCTTGAGTCCAGTACAAATTAAATATCCCAGAAAGAAAAAAATGGATAAAGGAGTTGTGCTACTTACGTACAACGGAATATCACTCAGCAATGAAATCAATGTCATCAGGCCTGTAGCAGCAAATTGAGTGGATTTAAGTATGATGATTCTAAGAGAAATAGGTCACACAGAGAAAGAGAATTATCATAAGATATCACTAATAGAGAGAGTGTAAACTTGGCTACACATAAACTGAATTCCAAAACCGAACAGAGTCTCACATTTAGATAAAAACTTATGCTTGCTTAAGGGGAAAGTTGAGTTGGGGTGCTGTATAAAACCAGAGATTGAAATTAGCACACATACCGTTCCATAAGCCAAATATGTAATAGACAAGACCTACTCTTTGCTCAACGAAATAGACTCATCCATGGTGTATCACCTCACACCTGTTAGAATGGGCATCATCAGAAAATCTACAAACAACAAATGCTGGAAAGGGTGTGGAGATAAGGAAGCCTCTTCCGTTATTGTTGGGAATGAAATTGATACAGTCACTGTGGAGAACATTATGGAGTTTCTTATAAAACTAAGAATAGAATTACCATATGATACAGCAATCCCACTACTGGGCATATACCCAGACAAAACCATAAATCAAAAAGAGACATTCACCGCAATGTTCATTGCATCACTATTTACAATATCCAGGTAATGGAAGCAACCTAAATGCCCACAGACAGACGAATGCATAAAGATGTGGTACATATATAAAATGGAATATTACTAAGCCATAAAAAGGAATGAAATTGGGTCATTTGTAGAGACGTTGATGGATCTAGAGACTGTCATACAGAGTGAAGTAAGTCAGAAAGAGAAAAACAAATCTTGTCTATTAATGCATATATGTGGAACCTAGAAAAATTGTACAGATGAACCGTTTTGCCAGGCAGAAATAGAGCAACAGATGTAGACAACAAACGTATGGACACCAAGGGGGGAAAGCTGTTGGGGGGTGGTGGTGGGGGGAGTTGAGAGATTGGGATTGGCATGTATACATTTATATGTATAAAATAGATAACCAAAAAGAACCTGCTGTATAAAAAAATAAAATAAAATTCAAATTACAAAAAGTAAAACAGAAAAAATATTCTTCCCTTCACATACATGTATTTATATGAATAAATTATTTCCATGCTTATATCTGTAAATACAAAAAAGAGGAATAAAATCTACCTTGAACCAAAAACGAAAAAAAGAAAAAAAAACAGAACCCACCAGTTACACAGAGGAAAACCGTATCAGGGCACTTGCTCCAGTTGTAAACAATTCTGAAGTTGGTCAGTGGTGGGGAATCATCTCCCATTCAGCCAGCAGGCCCCACGCAACAAGCGTCCTCATTGCAAAGCTGGGGGACCGTGCCGAGGCATCTGTGAGTAAACGTGGGCTGAGCCCCAGGCCAGCTGCTGCTGAAATGTTCCCACCCTTCCCAGGTAAAACACCTGAATATGTACAAGGACTTGAAAGCCTAGAGGAAGGGCCATGGAGCCACATGAGTGACAGCATGCCAGCCGACTTGGTGCCTGCAGGCCAGCCAGGATGGTCCTGGCCCTGGGTGCTCTTCTGGAAGCTTTCCATTTCCCTGCCTGAGATACCCCTGCTGTCCCGGCCCCCACTGCTTTCTTCCTCACTCACCTCTGCCCAGGGAGAAATTCCAGCGGCAGGTATGGGTGACACATCCTCTTCTTTAGCAGGTGGCATCTTGGCAACTGCTGCAGAAAGTCCAGCAGAGCCCCACTCACACTGGGCCACCCACAAAGCCGTGGCCTCTCACTCCCTCCCACCAGTCCAGCCCCAAGACTGCTGACAGGGCAGAGAAAATGGCGTCAGGCACAGCTGCAGGGGCTCTTGCTGCCTGGAGCGGTGTTTATATTGTTCTGAACCCAGGCACACCTGGGGAGGTCTGGCCGGCAAGGTCGGGCTTCCCAGGCCAGCCAATAATCACCCCTCAGGGGCTCACAGTTGCAGAAACTGGAACTTGCTGAATCGGCCAGGTCCAAGGAACAGGTGTGGGCTCCTGAGAGTCAGGATAGACAAGGGGCTGCAGCTCTGGCTTGTTTTCTAATTATATTATCTGGCCCATGAGTGGGAGACAACTTCAAGAAAACCCTCTCCTAATGAGAGGAACCCAGGAGTCAGGGAGAGGAGGGGTGGCTGGTGGGTGGAGACAGAGGCCTGGTGCCCCGGGTGCAGTGGAAGTCTCTGGAAGACCAGGTGGAGGGAGGCCACACAGAGTGATGCCCAGGGTCACAGACCTGTGGGAGCTGCTGTTTGTTAGTTCAAGTCCTGCTCTGAGGTGCTCTGTGTCAGATCTGAGTGACAGGTGAGCTGGGAATGCTCTGCAATGAGGGCGATATGCACGGTTCCTGTGTTCCCAGCCCTGCCATGGTACCTGCAAGGGTAGCTCTGTATCCTGGGAGGGGCCTGACCACGAGAGCCCCATGGGCTGGGGTGGGGGTGGGGTACCTGCCCAGGTGAGCTCCATATCCTGGGATTGGCCTGACCTCGAGAGCCCCATGGGCTGCTGGAGTCCTGGTAAAGGATGTCAGGACAGTCAGTGAAGCCACCAAGGATATACCTCCAGTAGTTCCTAAATCCTACACCCTGCTGGTCATTCTACCAACCACCAGGACATGGTATTCTGTATTAGTCTTCAATGATGCCTTCTTTTGTATTCTATTAGTCCCAGAGTCACAAGAAATTTTGGCTTGGGAGTGGCAGGACTCAACATACAACTAAAACAATACTTCCGGGCCGTGTGGCCCCAAGGGTTCAAAAATTCCCACACCATCTTTGGGGAAAGCTCAGCTAAAGAACTAAAAGTTCTACCTCTGGAAAAGGAAACACTCCTTCAATATGCAGACGACATTCTGATCGCCAGCCCTACTAAGGAGACCTCTGAACTACCAAGCCAATAAAGGATACAAGTTGTCCAAGACAAAGCTCAAATATCACAGACTACGGTGACCTGCCTGGGCTTCATTCTCACAGAAGGTCGGAGAAGCCCATCCCAGGAAAGGGAAGAAACAATTTACAGCCTTACCCATTTCTGAAACTAGAAGACAGCTTAGGGGTTCCTGGGGAGGCCAGGGTTTGCTGCTTCTGGATCCCTAACTACAGTCTACTAGCTGGGCCTCTATATGAAACACTGAAAGGAAAAGATGATGATCCTTTTGAATAGAATGCAGAAGTGGCCTTTCAAGAATGGAAAGAGCAGTCAATTCAGACCCTTGCCCTGGAACTCCCTAATTTAGCTAAACCCTTTGACCTTTACATTCCTGGTGAACGGTGAATCGCCATTGGAGTATTAGTGCAAAACCTGGGACCACTTGAAATGGAACAATGCAAGAATGCGATCCAGGTAGGATAAACTACGGTCACCAAGGGGCTTGGCCCACCGCCACATCTGGCCAAGATAGTGGCAGTATCTGAAAACCTGGAAATCAGCAGCCCAAAAGGCCACCTCCCTCCTAAGGGAAAAGGACCCCACGTGGTGATCCTAACACCCAACCATACCCTGAAGTTGCAGGGTTGGCTCCATGGGCACACTGACCTTGAGCGAGGAGGCCCTCCAACTCCAACCTCCATAGAGATAACCGGGGCAAAGTGGCACCATGAAGACTCGTGTGAAGGTGTCTGCACGGGCAAACTTAACGCTCATTTCCCACCAGGAAGAGGAATTAGCCAAAGGCTCAGCATGCCGTGTCGGAACCAGATTAGGGCCTGAAGCAATCCTGCGGTTTTGCGGCCAGCTCACAAGAAAGCGAGTTGAAGAAAGGAGCTCAGGGGCACTGTAATTCACAAACCTGCAGAGTTATAAATGACAGCTATCGTCCAAAAATATATTGAAGTAAGGCTGCAAAGAGGACTTGAACGCGGGGCAGAATTCCAGGAATACGATTTCAGGAGGTAGACGGGAAATGCTCTGAAAGTATAGGAGAAGAGGCAGAACCTCGACAATGATGCACTTGGTCAAAAAGGGCATATGCGTTTCTTCCAGGGCCCTTATTAAAGAGGGTAGGAGGCTCCCAGCATGCTTCAGTGGCCAACAGAGGGCCTACGTCGCCAAGGCGACATGAGCCATCCAGGCAGGAGTGACCTCACATCAGAGGGCCCACCTCACAGAAGGGTAAGGAACCCAGTCAAGATCAGACTCTCACCAGAGTGCCCACATAAGCAAGGGGCTGGGAACCAGGCAGGAGTGTCCTCACACCCGTGGGGCCACATCATCGAAATTTGAGGTACCCAGCACATGTGGCCTCAAACCAGAGGACCCACATCACCATGGGTCTCGGAGCGAGGCAGGCAGGATTAACCTCAAAACACATGGCCCATTGTATAAAAAAGGTGAGGAATCCAGCAGTTGGAACATCCCAGCAGGCGGCCCAGAGCACCGAGGCTATGGGATCCAGGCAGTGATGAACTCACAACAGAGGGCCCTCATCGTGATACTGTAAGCAACCCAGCCGTTGTAACCTCAGAGCACAAGGCCCACATCCCCATGGGGAAGGGAACCAAGCAGGAGTGTCATCGCACCAGTGGGCACACATCCGAAAAGGTGGGGAGCCCAGCAGTTAGGGCCGGACGCCAGAGGGCCCTCATCACTGAGGAGAAGAGGTTCCCAGCAAGCTCCAACTGCTACCAGAAGGCCGACGTCGCCAATGCAGGGTGTGCCAGCCAGGCAGGAGTGACCTCAGAGCAGAGGGCCAACCACACAAAAGTGTGAGGAACCCAAAGAGGATCAGACTCTCACCAGAGGGCCCACATCACCAAGGGAATGGAAACCAGGCAGGAGTGTTCTCACACCAGTGTGGTCACATCACCGAAATGTGACGGACCCAGCACACGTGGCCTCAAACTACAGGACACACATCACCAAGGGGCTGGGAGTGAGGCAGGCAGGAGGAGCCTCCAAACAGAGGGCCCATAGCGTAAAAAAGGTGAGGAATCCCGCAGTTGGAACCTCCCAGCAGGTGGCCAGGAGCAGCGAGGCTATGGGATCCAGGCCTGACTGAACTCAAAACAGAGGGCCCTCATTATGAAACTGTGAGCAACCCAGCCGTTGGGACCTTAGAGCAGAAGGCCCACATTCCCATGGGGTTGGCATCCTGGCAGGAGTGTACTCGCACCACAGGGCGCACATCAGAAAATTTTGGGAGCCCAGGAGTTAGGGTCTGACGCCAGAGGGCCCTCATTACCGAGGGGAGGAGACTCCCAGCAGGCACCAACTCCCAACTGAGGGCCCACGTCGCCACGTTGACGTGTGCCAGCCAGGCAGGAGTGACCTCACAGCAGAGGGCCTACCTCACAGAAGGGTGAGGAACCCAGCCAGGATAAGACTCTCACCAGAGGGCCCACATCACCAAGGGGATCGGAACAAGGCAGGAGTGTCCTCACACCAGTGTGGCCACATTATAGAAAGGTGAGGAACCCAGCACATGTGGCCTAAACCAGAGGACCCACATTTCCAAGGTGCTCCGAGTGAGGCAGGCAGGAGTAGCCTAACAACACAGGGCCCACAGAATAAAAAATGTGAGGAATCCAGCAGTTTGAACCTCCCAGCAGGTGGCCCAGAGCATGGAGTCTATGGGATCCAGGCCACAGTGAACTCACAGCAGAGGGCCCACATCATGAAACTGTGAGCAACCCAGCCAGTGGGACCTCAGAGCAGAAGGCCCACATCCCCATGGGGATGGGAACCTCGCAGGAGTGTCCTCGCACAACTTAGCACGTATCAGAAAATGTGGGAACCCAGCAGTTATGGCCTGACGCCAGAGGGCCCTCATCACGGAGGAGAGGAGGCTACCAGCAGGCTCCAAATACCACCAGAGGGCCGACGTCACCAAGGCAATGGGAGCAAGCCAGGCAGGAGTTACCTCACAGCAGAGGGCCCACCTCCCAGAAGTGTGAGGAATCCAGACAGGATCAGACTCTCACCAGAGGGCCCCCATCACCAAGGGGATGGGAACCAGGCAGGAGTGTCCTCACACCAGTGGGGCCACATCAATAAAGGTGAGGAAACCGGTACATGTGGCCTTAAACCAGAGGACCTACATCACAAATGGGCTGGGAGTGAGTCAGGAAGTAGGAGCATGAAAACACAGGACCCAAAGAATAAAAAAGGTAAGGAATCCAGCAGTAGGAACCTCCCAGCAGGCCGCTCAGAGCACAGAGGCTATGGGATCTAGGCCTGGGTGAACTAACACCAGAGAGCCAACATCATGAAACGGTGAACAACACAGGTGTTGGGACCTTAGAGCAGAAGGCCCACATGCCCATGGGGATGGGAACCTCGCAGGAGTGTCCTGGCACCACTTAGCACGTATCAGAAAATGTGGGTACCCAGCAGTTAGGGCCTGAGGCAAGAGGGCCCCCATCACCGAGGGGAGGTTCCCAGCAGGCTCCAACTGCCACAAGAGGGCCGATGTTGCCCAGGTGGGGTGTGCCAGCCAGGCAGGAGTGACCTCACAGCAGAGGGCCCCCCTCACAGAAGGGTGAGGAACCCAGCCAGGATCAGACTCTCACCAGAGGGCCCACATCACCAAGGGGATGGGAACCAGGCAGGAGTGTCCTCACACCAGTGGGGCCACATCATCGAAAGGCGAGGGACCCAGCATACGTGGCCTCAAACCAGAGGACACACATCACCAAGGGGCTGGGAGTGAGGCAGGCAGGAGGAGTCTCAAAACAGAGGGCCCATAGAAGAAAAAAGGTGAGGAATCCCGCAGTTGTAACCTCCCAGCAGGTGGCCAGGAGCAGCGAGGCTCTGGGATCCAGGCCTGAGAGAACTCACAGCAGAGGGCCCTCATCATGAAACTGAGCAACCCACGGTTGGGACCTCAGAGCAGAAGGCCCACATTCCCATGGGGTTGGGAACCTGGCAGGAGTGTACTCGAACCACAGGGCGCATATCAGAAAATATTGGGAGCCCAGGAGTTAGGGTCTGACGCCAGAGGGCCCTCATTACCGAGGGGAGGAGACACCCAGCAGGCACCAAATCCCACCAGAGGGCCGACGTCGCCAAGGCGGGGTGTGCCAGCCAGGCAGGAGTGACCTCAGAGAAGAGGGCCCACCTCACAGAAGTGTGAGGAACCCAACCAGGATCAGACTCTCACCGGAGGGCCCACATCACCAAGGGGATGGGAACCAGGCAGGAGTGTCCTCATACCAGTGGGGCCACATCAGCCAAAGGTGAGGAACCCAGCACATGTGGCCTCAAACCACAGGACACACATCAGCAAGGGGCTAGGAGTGAGGCAGGTGTCTGGAGGGGCACATTTAACTCTAATTTCCCACCAGGAAGTGGAATGAACCAAAGTCTCAGAGTGCCGTGCCGGACCCTGATTACGGCCTGAAGCAAACCTGCGGTTCTGTGGCCAGTTTTCAAGGAAACGAGTTAAGAAAGGAAATCACGGGCACTGTAATTCACAAACCTGCAGTGTTATAAATGACAGTTATTGGCAAAATTATATGGAAGTAAGTCTGCAAAGAGGACTTGAAAACGAGGCAGAATTGCAGGAATCATATTTCAGGAGGTAGATTGGAATTGCATTTAAAGCATGTGAAAAGCGGCAGATCTTTGACAGTGATGCACTTGGACAAAAGTGCGTAAACATCTTTTCCTGAATATATTCAGGAAAAAACACATATGCCCTTTTTGGCCAACCAAGCACTCGAGAAATGGAAATCCGCACTACAATGAAGTCTCATTTCCCATTCGTCAAAAGGGCCATCTGAAAAAAGTGTAAAAACCAGAAACACAGGACAGGCCATGGAGAACAGGGAGCCTTGTTATGCTGATGGGCGGGATGTAAATTGCCAACAGACACTCTGGAGATGTTTATGGTGTATCCTGAAACATCTGAAAAACAAAGCTACAGACCCTAGGGCACTTCCACTTTTGGCCCTATAGCTTAGGAAAATTAAAATCAACAAGACACAGCCAACACAAAATTTAGGGCCGCTGTGTTTACAAGAACCTTGAGTCCAGTACAAATTAAATATCCCAGAAAGAAAAAAATGGATAAAGGAGTTGTGCTACTTACGTACAACGGAATATCACTCAGCAATGAAATCAATGTCATCAGGCCTGTAGCAGCAAATTGAGTGGATTTAAGTATGATGATTCTAAGAGAAATAGGTCACACAGAGAAAGATAATTATCATAAGATATCACTAATAGAGAGAGTGTAAACTTGGCTACACATAAACTGAATTCCAAAACCGAACAGAGTCTCACATTTAGATAAAAACTTATGCTTGCTTAAGGGGAAAGTTGAGTTGGGGTGCTGTATAAAACCAGAGATTGAAATTAGCACACATACCGTTCCATAAGCCAAATATGTAATAGACAAGACCTACTCTTTGCTCAACGAAATAGACTCATCCATGGTGTATCACCTCACACCTGTTAGAATGGGCATCATCAGAAAATCTACAAACAACAAATGCTGGAAAGGGTGTGGAGATAAGGAAGCCTCTTCCACTATTGTTGGGAATGTAAATTGATACAGTCACTGTGGAGAACATTATGGAGTTTCTTATAAAACTAAGAATAGAATTACCATATGATACAGCAATCCCACTACTGGGCATATACCCAGACAAAACCATAAATCAAAAAGAGACATTCACCGCAATGTTCATTGCATCACTATTTACAATATCCAGGTAATGGAAGCAACCTAAATGCCCACAGACAGACGAATGCATAAAGATGTGGTACATATATAAAATGGAATATTACTAAGCCATAAAAAGGAATGAAATTGGGTCATTTGTAGAGACGTTGATGGATCTAGAGACTGTCATACAGAGTGAAGTAAGTCAGAAAGAGAAAAACAAATCTTGTCTATTAATGCATATATGTGGAACCTAGAAAAATTGTACAGATGAACCGTTTTGCCAGGCAGAAATAGAGCAACAGATGTAGACAACAAACGTATGGACACCAAGGGGGGAAAGCTGTTGGGGGGTGGTGGTGGGAGGAGTTGAGAGATTGGGATTGGCATATATACATTTATATGTATAAAATAGATAACTAAAAAGAACCTGCTGTATAAAAAAATAAAATAAAATTCAAATTACAAAAAGTAAAACAGAAAAAATATTCTTCCCTTCACATACATGTATTTATATGAATAAATTATTTCCATGCTTATATCTGTAAATACAAAAAAGAGGAATAAAATCTACCTTGAACCAAAAACGAAAAAAAGAAAAAAAAACAGAACCCACCAGTTACACAGAGGAAAACCGTATCAGGGCACTTGCTCCAGTTGTAAACAATTCTGAAGTTGGTCAGTGGTGGGGAATCATCTCCCATTCAGCCAGCAGGCCCCACGCAAAAAGCGTCCTCATTGCAAAGCTGGGGGATCGTGCCAAGGCATCTGTGAGTAAACGTGGGCTGAGCCCCAGGCCAGCTGCTGCTGAAATGTTCCCACCCCTCCCAGGTAAAACACCTGAATATGTACAAGGACTTGAAAGCCTAGAGGAAGGGCCATGGAGCCACATGAGTGACAGCATGCCAGCCGACTTGGTGCCTGCAGGCCAGCCAGGATGGTCCTGGCCCTGGGTGCTCTTCTGGAAGCTTTCCATTTCCCTGCCTGAGATACCCCTGCTGTCCCGGCCCCCACTGCTTTCTTCCTCACTCACCTCTGCCCAGGGAGAAATTCCAGCGGCAGGTATGGGTGACACATCCTCTTCTTTAGCAGGTGGCATCTTGGCAACTGCTGCAGAAAGTCCAGCAGAGCCCCACTCACACTGGGCCACCCACAAAGCCGTGGCCTCTCACTCCCTCCCACCAGGCCAGCCCCAAGACTGCTGACAGGGCAGAGAAAATGGCGTCAGGCACAGCTGCAGGGGCTCTTGCTGCCTGGAGCGGTGTTTATATTGATCTGAACCCAGGCACACCTGGGGAGGTCTGGCCGGCAAGGTCGGGCTTCCCAGGCCAGCCAATAATCAGCCCTCAGGGGCTCACAGTTGCAGAAACTGGAACTTGCTGAATCGGCCAGGTCCAAGGAACAGGTGTGGGCTCCTGAGAGTCAGGATAGACAAGGGGCTGCAGCTCTGGCTTGTTTTCTAATTATATTATCTGGCCCATGAGTGGGAGACAACTTCAAGAAAACCCTCTCCTAATGAGAGGAACCCAGGAGTCAGGGAGAGGAGGGGTGGCTGGTGGGTGGAGACAGAGGCCTGGTGCCCCTGGTGCAGTGGAAGTCTCTGGAAGACCAGGTGGAGGGAGGCCACACAGAGTGATGCCCAGGGTCACAGACCTGTGGGAGCTGCTGTTTGTTAGTTCAAGTCCTGCTCTGAGGTGCTCTGTGTCAGATCTGAGTGACAGGTGAGCTGGGAGTGCTCTGCAATGAGGGCGATATGCACGGTTCCTGTGTTCCCAGCCCTGCTATGGTACCTGCAAGGGTAGCTCTGTATCCTGGGAGGGGCCTGACCACGAGAGCCCCATGGGCTGCAGGGGAACCTGCCCAGGGAACCCCATATCCTGGGAGGGGCCTGAACACGAGAGCCCCATGGGCTGGGGTGGGGGTGGGGTACCTGCCCAGGTGAGCTCCATATCCTGGGATTGGCCTGACCTCGAGAGCCCCATGGGCTGCTGGAGTCCTGGTAAAGGATGTCAGGACAGTCAGTGAAGCCACCGAGGATATACCTCCAGTAGTTCCTAAATCCTACATCCTGCTGGTCATTCTACCAACCACCGGGACATGGTATTCTGTATTAGTCTTCAATGATGCCTTCTTTTGTATTCTATTAGTCCCAGAGTCACAAGAAATTTTGGCTTGTGAGTGGCAGGACTCAACATACAACTAAAACGATACTTCCGGGCCGTGCGGCCCCAAGGGTTCAAAAATTCCCACACCATCTTTGGGGAAAGCTCAGCTAAAGAACTAAAAGTTCTACCTCTGGAAAAGGAAACACTCCTTCAATATGCAGACGACATTCTGATCGCCAGCCCTACTAAGGAGACCTCTGAACTACCAAGCCAATAAAGGATACAAGTTGTCCAAGACAAAGCTCAAATATCACAGACTACGGTGACCTGCCTGGGCTTCATTCTCACAGAAGGTCGGAGAAGCCCATCCCAGGAAAGGGAAGAAACAATTTACAGCCTTACCCATTTCTGAACCTAGAAGCCAGCTTAGGGGTTCCTGGGGAGGCCAGGGTTTGCTGCTTCTGGATCCCTAACTACAGTCTACTAGCTGGGCCTCTATATGAAACACTGAAAGGAAAAGATGATGATCCTTTTGAATAGAATGCAGAAGTGGCCTTTCAAGAATGGAAAGAGCAGTCAATTCAGACCCTTGCCCTGGAACTCCCTAATTTAGCTAAACCCTTTGACCTTTACATTCCTGGTGAACGGTGAATCGCCATTGGAGTATTAGTGCAAAACCTGGGACCACTTGAAATGGAACAATGCAAGAATGCGATCCAGGTAGGATAAACTACGGTCACCAAGGGGCTTGGCCCACCGCCACATCTGGCCAAGATACTGGCAGTATCTGAAAACCTGGAAATCAGCAGCCCAAAAGGCCACCTCCCTCCTAAGGGAAAAGGACCCCACGTGGTGATCCTAACACCCAACCATGCCCTGAAGTTGCAGGGTTGGCTCCATGGGCACACTGACCTTGAGCGAGGAGGCCCTCCAACTCCAACCTCCATAGAGATAACCGGGGCAAAGTGGCACCATGAAGACTCGTGTGAAGGTGTCTGCACGGGCAAACTTAACGCTCATTTCCCACCAGGAAGAGGAATTAACCAAAGGCTCAGCATGCCGTGTCGGAACCAGATTAGGGCCTGAAGCAATCCTGCGGGTTTGCGGCCAGCTCACAAGAAAGCGAGTTGAAGAAAGGAGCTCAGGGACACTGTAATTCAAAAACCTGCAGAGTTATAAATGACAGCTATCACCCAAAAATATATTGAAGGAAGGCTGCGAAGAGGACTTGAAAGCGGGGCAGAATTGCAAGAAAACGATTTCAGGGGGTAGACTGGAATTGCATTTAAAGCATAGGAAAAGAGGCAGAACGTCGACAATGATGCACTTGGCCAAAAAGGGCGTATGCGTTTTTTCCTGAATATATTCAGGAAAAAACGCATACGCCCTTTTTGGCCAACCAAGCAAGCATGTTAAAGAAATCTGCACTACAATGAAGTCTCACTGTCCCCGGTTCAAAAGGGCCATCTGAAAAAAGTGTAAAATCCAGAAAGGCAGCACAGGCCATGGAGAACAGGGAGCCTTGTTATGCTGATGGGCGGGATGTAAATTGCCAACAGCCACTCTGGAGAAGTGTATGGTGTTTCCTGAAACACCTAAGAAACAAAGCAACGGAGACTACGGCACTTCCACTTATGGTCTTATAGATCACGGAAATTAAAATCAAAAACAGACAGCCACCCCAAAGTTTCAGAAGGCTCTGTTTACAGGAATCTCGTCTACAGTACAAGTTAAATATCCCAGAATGTGAAAAATGGATAAAGAAGTTGTGGTACACACATTCAATGGAATATCACTCAGCAATGAAATCTATGTCATCAGGCCCATCGTGGCATAATGAGTGGATTCAGGTACGATGATTCTAAGTGAAATAAGTCACACAGAAAATGAAACATCATAAGATATCACTAATACACGGAATGTAAACTTGGCTACACATGAACTGAATTACAAAACAGAACAGGGTCTCAAATTTAGAAAACCACCTTATGCTTGCTTAAGGGGAAAAGTGAGTTGGGGTGCTGCATAAAACCAGAGATAGAAATTAGCACAGATACCTTTCCATAAGCCAAATATGTAATAGTCAAGACCTAGCCCTTGCTCAACGAAATGGACTAAACACCCCATATTCAACGCCTAGGAATACACCTGACTAGTAAGTATCTTCAAACCCATGGATTTATATGTCTCCATAAGAGACTCAAGTGTGTGTACAGCGGCATGAATGCAGCAGAGAAAATCCGATAAATCCCATTATCAAAATGAATTACAAAAACAAACACAATGACAGTGAAATAGAGAGCAATTCTTAAATAATTCATTCAGGGCTTGTGATGCAACCTGGATTTACCACATCTACAACCAGAGCTGAGTGAGACATAAGGCTGTACACTTCAGCCTGATAGCATTGGTGAGGTTCGTTGCAAAAATGCAGGCCCTTTGAAGTCATACTGCATGGTACCCATTCCATGGGTCCCAACTCTCCAGGTTTAAGGGATTCTTCCTTCAGCTAAAACATGCATGGGAAACCCACACTATGGTGCACCGTGTGACCGGGAAACCTTTTCAAATGCATCTCAGTTTTCGTCCCCTTTTACTCGGGTTCACGATTGAAGACCCTTTACTAATACTCTCCCCACTTAGAGAGTCAGTGCCTTTAACCTCCTGTTTGGCACAGTTTGCAATTTCTGCGCAAGATGAACAAGAATAGGGAGAACCAATGAGAGACTAGCTCTAGGTGTCTGCACGTTCAAATATAACACTCATTTCCCACCAGGAAGAGGAATTTACCAAAGGATCAGCATGTTGTGCCAGAACCAGATTAGGGCATGAAGCAATGCTGCGGGTTTGTGGCCAGCTCACAAGAAAGCGAGTAGAAGAAAGGAGCTCAGGCGCACTGTCATTCACAAACCTGCAGAGTTATAAATGTCAGCTATTGTCCAAAAATGTATTGAAGTAAGGCTGCGTAGAGGAATTGAAAGCGGGGCAGAATTGCAGGAAAACGAGTTCAGGGGCAGACTGGAATTGCATTTAAAGCATAAGGAAAGAGACAGAAAGTCGACAATGATGCACTTGGTCAAAAAGGGCGTATGCGTTTTTTCCTGAATATATTCAAGAAAAAACACATACGCCCTTTTTGGCCAAACAAGCAAGCCTGTAAAGAAATATGCATTACAATGAAGTCTCACTGCCCCCCTGTCAAAAGGGACATCTGAAAAAAGTGAAAAATCCAGAAAGGCAGGACAGGCCATGGAGAACAGGGAGCCTTGTTATGCTGATGGGCGGGATGTAAATTGCCAACAGCCACTCTGGAGAAGTGTATGGTGTTTCCTCAAACACCTAAAAAACTAAGCAACGGAGCCTACGGCACTTCAACTTATGGTTCTATAGCTTAGGGAAATTAAAATCAAAAAGACACAGCCACCCATAAATTTTGGACGGCTCTGCTTACAAGAACCTCATTTACGGTACAAGTGAAATATCCCAGAAAGCAAAAAATGGATAAAGAAGTTGTTGTACGTACGTACAATGGAATATCACTCAGCAATGAAATCTATGTCATGAGGCCCGTCGCGGCATAATGAGTGGATTCAGGTACGATCATTCTAAGTTAACTAAGTCACACAGAAAAAGAAACACCATAAGATATCTCAAATACACGGAATGCAAACATGGCTGCACATGAACTCAATTACAAAACAGAAAACGGTCTCAAATTTAGAAAACCAACTTATGCTTGCTTAAGGGGAAAGGTGAGTTGTGGTGCTGCATAAAACCAGAGATTGAAATTAGCACAGATACCTTTCCATAAGCAAATATGTAATAGTCAGGACCTACTCCTTGCTCCACGAAATGGACTCAACACCCCATATTCAATGCCTAGGAATATACCTGACTAGTAAGAATCTGAAAACCCATGGATTTATATGTCTCCATAAGAGAATCAAGCATGTGTACAGCGGCATAAACGCAGCAGTGAAAATCCGATAAATCCCATTATCAAAATAAATTACAAAAACAAAACACAATGACAGTGAAATAGAGAGCAATTCTTAAATAATTCATTCAGGGCTTGTGATGCAACGTGGATTTACCACATCTACACCCCGAGCTGAGTGAGACATAAGGCTGGACACTTCGGGCTGATAGCATTGGTGACGTTCGGTGAGCAAAGGCAACCCTTTGAAGTCATACTGCGTGGTACCCATTCCATGGGTCCCAACTCTCCAGGTTGAAGGGATTCTTCCTTCAGGTAAAACATGCATGGGCAACCCAGAATATGGTCCACCGTGTGACCGGGAAAACTTTTTAAATGCGTCTCAGTTTTCGTCCCCTCGTACTCGGTTTTACCATTCCAGACGCTTTACTAACACTCTCCCCACTTGGAGAGTCAGGGCCTTTAACCTCCTGTTTGGCACAGTTTGGAATTTCTGCGCAAGATGAACAGGAATAGGGAGAACCAATGAGAGATTAGCTGTAGGTGTCTGCACGAACAAATTTAACGCTCATTTCCCACCAGGAAGAGGAATTAGCCAAAGGCTCAGCATGCCGTGTCGGAACCAGATTAGGGCCTGAAGCAATCCTGCGGTTTTGCGGCCAGCTCACAAGAAAGCGAGTTGAAGAAAGGAGCTCAGGGGCACTGTAATTCACAAACCTGCAGAGTTATAAATGACAGCTATTGTCCAAAAATATATTGAAGTAAGGCTGCAAAGAGGACTTGAACGCGGGGCAGAATTCCAGGAATACGATTTCAGGAGGTAGACGGGAAGTCCTCTGAAAGTATAGGAGAAGAGGCAGAACCTCGACAATGATGCACTTGGTCAAAAAGGGCATATGCGTTTCTTCCAGGGCCCTTATTAAAGAGGGTAGGAGGCTCCCAGCATGCTTCAGTGGCCAACAGAGGGCCTACGTCGCCAAGGCGACATGAGCCATCCAGGCAGGAGTGACCTCACATCAGAGGGCCCACCTCACAGAAGGGTAAGGAACCCAGTCAAGATCAGACTCTCACCAGAGTGCCCACATAAGCAAGGGGCTGGGAACCAGGCAGGAGTGTCCTCACACCCGTGGGGCCACATCATCGAAAGTTGAGGTACCCAGCACATGTGGCCTCAAACCAGAGGACCCACATCACCATGGGTCTCGGAGCGAGGCAGGCAGGATTAACCTCAAAACACATGGCCCATTGTATAAAAAAGGTGAGGAATCCAGCAGTTGGAACATCCCAGCAGGCGGCCCAGAGCACCGAGGCTATGGGATCCAGGCAGTGATGAACTCACAACAGAGGGCCCTCATCGTGATACTGTAAGCAACCCAGCCGTTGTAACCTCAGAGCACAAGGCCCACATCCCCATGGGGAAGGGAACCAAGCAGGAGTGTCATCGCACCAGTGGGCACACATCCGAAAAGGTGGGGAGCCCAGCAGTTAGGGCCGGACGCCAGAGGGCCCTCATCACTGAGGAGAGGAGGTTCCCAGCAAGCTCCAACTGCTACCAGAAGGCCGACGTCGCCAATGCAGGGTGTGCCAGCCAGGCAGGAGTGACCTCAGAGCAGAGGGCCAACCACACAAAAGTGTGAGGAACCCAAAGAGGATCAGACTCTCACCAGAGGGCCCACATCACCAAGGGAATGGAAACCAGGCAGGAGTGTTCTCACACCAGTGTGGTCACATCACCGAAATGTGACGGACCCAGCACACGTGGCCTCAAACTACAGGACACACATCACCAAGGGGCTGGGAGTGAGGCAGGCAGGAGGAGCCTCCAAACAGAGGGCCCATAGCGTAAAAAAGGTGAGGAATCCCGCAGTTGGAACCTCCCAGCAGGTGGCCAGGAGCAGCGAGGCTATGGGATCCAGGCCTGACTGAACTCAAAACAGAGGGCCCTCATTATGAAACTGTGAGCAACCCAGCCGTTGGGACCTTAGAGCAGAAGGCCCACATTCCCATGGGGTTGGCATCCTGGCAGGAGTGTACTCGCACCACAGGGCGCACATCAGAAAATTTTGGGAGCCCAGGAGTTAGGGTCTGACGCCAGAGGGCCCTCATTACCGAGGGGAGGAGACTCCCAGCAGGCACCAACTCCCAACTGAGGGCCCACGTCGCCACGTTGACGTGTGCCAGCCAGGCAGGAGTGACCTCACAGCAGAGGGCCTACCTCACAGAAGGGTGAGGAACCCAGCCAGGATAAGACTCTCACCAGAGGGCCCACATCACCAAGGGGATCGGAACAAGGCAGGAGTGTCCTCACACCAGTGTGGCCACATTATAGAAAGGTGAGGAACCCAGCACATGTGGCCTAAACCAGAGGACCCACATTTCCAAGGTGCTCCGAGTGAGGCAGGCAGGAGTAGCCTAACAACACAGGGCCCACAGAATAAAAAATGTGAGGAATCCAGCAGTTTGAACCTCCCAGCAGGTGGCCCAGAGCATGGAGTCTATGGGATCCAGGCCACAGTGAACTCACAGCAGAGGGCCCACATCATGAAACTGTGAGCAACCCAGCCAGTGGGACCTCAGAGCAGAAGGCCCACATCCCCATGGGGATGGGAACCTCGCAGGAGTGTCCTCGCACAACTTAGCACGTATCAGAAAATGTGGGAACCCAGCAGTTATGGCCTGACGCCAGAGGGCCCTCATCACGGAGGAGAGGAGGCTACCAGCAGGCTCCAAATACCACCAGAGGGCCGACGTCACCAAGGCAATGGGAGCAAGCCAGGCAGGAGTTACCTCACAGCAGAGGGCCCACCTCCCAGAAGTGTGAGGAATCCAGACAGGATCAGACTCTCACCAGAGGGCCCCCATCACCAAGGGGATGGGAACCAGGCAGGAGTGTCCTCACACCAGTGGGGCCACATCAATAAAGGTGAGGAAACCGGTACATGTGGCCTTAAACCAGAGGACCTACATCACAAATGGGCTGGGAGTGAGTCAGGAAGTAGGAGCATGAAAACACAGGACCCAAAGAATAAAAAAGGTAAGGAATCCAGCAGTAGGAACCTCCCAGCAGGCCGCTCAGAGCACAGAGGCTATGGGATCTAGGCCTGGGTGAACTAACACCAGAGAGCCAACATCATGAAACGGTGAACAACACAGGTGTTGGGACCTTAGAGCAGAAGGCCCACATGCCCATGGGGATGGGAACCTCGCAGGAGTGTCCTGGCACCACTTAGCACGTATCAGAAAATGTGGGTACCCAGCAGTTAGGGCCTGAGGCAAGAGGGCCCCCATCACCGAGGGGAGGTTCCCAGCAGGCTCCAACTGCCACAAGAGGGCCGATGTTGCCCAGGTGGGGTGTGCCAGCCAGGCAGGAGTGACCTCACAGCAGAGGGCCCCCCTCACAGAAGGGTGAGGAACCCAGCCAGGATCAGACTCTCACCAGAGGGCCCACATCACCAAGGGGATGGGAACCAGGCAGGAGTGTCCTCACACCAGTGGGGCCACATCATCGAAAGGCGAGGGACCCAGCATACGTGGCCTCAAACCAGAGGACACACATCACCAAGGGGCTGGGAGTGAGGCAGGCAGGAGGAGTCTCAAAACAGAGGGCCCATAGAAGAAAAAAGGTGAGGAATCCCGCAGTTGTAACCTCCCAGCAGGTGGCCAGGAGCAGCGAGGCTCTGGGATCCAGGCCTGAGAGAACTCACAGCAGAGGGCCCTCATCATGAAACTGAGCAACCCACGGTTGGGACCTCAGAGCAGAAGGCCCACATTCCCATGGGGTTGGGAACCTGGCAGGAGTGTACTCGAACCACAGGGCGCATATCAGAAAATATTGGGAGCCCAGGAGTTAGGGTCTGACGCCAGAGGGCCCTCATTACCGAGGGGAGGAGACACCCAGCAGGCACCAAATCCCACCAGAGGGCCGACGTCGCCAAGGCGGGGTGTGCCAGCCAGGCAGGAGTGACCTCAGAGAAGAGGGCCCACCTCACAGAAGTGTGAGGAACCCAACCAGGATCAGACTCTCACCGGAGGGCCCACATCACCAAGGGGATGGGAACCAGGCAGGAGTGTCCTCATACCAGTGGGGCCACATCAGCCAAAGGTGAGGAACCCAGCACATGTGGCCTCAAACCACAGGACACACATCAGCAAGGGGCTAGGAGTGAGGCAGGTGTCTGGAGGGGCACATTTAACTCTAATTTCCCACCAGGAAGTGGAATGAACCAAAGTCTCAGAGTGCCGTGCCGGACCCTGATTACGGCCTGAAGCAAACCTGCGGTTCTGTGGCCAGTTTTCAAGGAAACGAGTTAAGAAAGGAAATCACGGGCACTGTAATTCACAAACCTGCAGTGTTATAAATGACAGTTATTGGCAAAATTATATGGAAGTAAGTCTGCAAAGAGGACTTGAAAACGAGGCAGAATTGCAGGAATCATATTTCAGGAGGTAGATTGGAATTGCATTTAAAGCATGTGAAAAGCGGCAGATCTTTGACAGTGATGCACTTGGACAAAAGTGCGTAAACATCTTTTCCTGAATATATTCAGGAAAAAACACATATGCCCTTTTTGGCCAACCAAGCACTCGAGAAATGGAAATCCGCACTACAATGAAGTCTCATTTCCCATTCGTCAAAAGGGCCATCTGAAAAAAGTGTAAAAACCAGAAACACAGGACAGGCCATGGAGAACAGGGAGCCTTGTTATGCTGATGGGCGGGATGTAAATTGCCAACAGACACTCTGGAGATGTTTATGGTGTATCCTGAAACATCTGAAAAACAAAGCTACAGACCCTAGGGCACTTCCACTTTTGGCCCTATAGCTTAGGAAAATTAAAATCAACAAGACACAGCCAACACAAAATTTAGGGCCGCTGTGTTTACAAGAACCTTGAGTCCAGTACAAATTAAATATCCCAGAAAGAAAAAAATGGATAAAGGAGTTGTGCTACTTACGTACAACGGAATATCACTCAGCAATGAAATCAATGTCATCAGGCCTGTAGCAGCAAATTGAGTGGATTTAAGTATGATGATTCTAAGAGAAATAGGTCACACAGAGAAAGATAATTATCATAAGATATCACTAATAGAGAGAGTGTAAACTTGGCTACACATAAACTGAATTCCAAAACCGAACAGAGTCTCACATTTAGATAAAAACTTATGCTTGCTTAAGGGGAAAGTTGAGTTGGGGTGCTGTATAAAACCAGAGATTGAAATTAGCACACATACCGTTCCATAAGCCAAATATGTAATAGACAAGACCTACTCTTTGCTCAAAGAAATAGACTCATCCATGGTGTATCACCTCACACCTGTTAGAATGGGCATCATCAGAAAATCTACAAACAACAAATGCTGGAAAGGGTGTGGAGATAAGGAACCCTCTTCCACTATTGTTGGGAATGTAAATTGATACAGTCACTGTGGAGAACATTATGGAGTTTCTTATAAAACTAAGAATAGAATTACCATATGATACAGCAATCCCACTACTGGGCATATACCCAGACAAAACCATAAATCAAAAAGAGACATTCACCGCAATGTTCATTGCATCACTATTTACAATATCCAGGTAATGGAAGCAACCTAAATGCCCACAGACAGACGAATGCATAAAGATGTGGTACATATATAAAATGGAATATTACTAAGCCATAAAAAGGAATGAAATTGGGTCATTTGTAGAGACGTTGATGGATCTAGAGACTGTCATACAGAGTGAAGTAAGTCAGAAAGAGAAAAACAAATCTTGTCTATTAATGCATATATGTGGAACCTAGAAAAATTGTACAGATGAACCGTTTTGCCAGGCAGAAATAGAGCAACAGATGTAGACAACAAACGTATGGACACCAAGGGGGGAAAGCTGTTGGGGGGTGGTGGTGGGAGGAGTTGAGAGATTGGGATTGGCATATATACATTTATATGTATAAAATAGATAACTAAAAAGAACCTGCTGTATAAAAAAATAAAATAAAATTCAAATTACAAAAAGTAAAACAGAAAAAATATTCTTCCCTTCACATACATGTATTTATATGAATAAATTATTTCCATGCTTATATCTGTAAATACAAAAAAGAGGAATAAAATCTACCTTGAACCAAAAACGAAAAAAAGAAAAAAAAACAGAACCCACCAGTTACACAGAGGAAAACCGTATCAGGGCACTTGCTCCAGTTGTAAACAATTCTGAAGTTGGTCAGTGGTGGGGAATCATCTCCCATTCAGCCAGCAGGCCCCACGCAAAAAGCGTCCTCATTGCAAAGCTGGGGGACCGTGCCGAGGCATCTGTGAGTAAACGTGGGCTGAGCCCCAGGCCAGCTGCTGCTGAAATGTTCCCACCCCTCCCAGGTAAAACACCTGAATATGTACAAGGACTTGAAAGCCTAGAGGAAGGGCCATGGAGCCACATGAGTGACAGCATGCCAGCCGACTTGGTGCCTGCAGGCCAGCCAGGATGGTCCTGGCCCTGGGTGCTCTTCTGGAAGCTTTCCATTTCCCTGCCTGAGATACCCCTGCTGTCCCGGCCCCCACTGCTTTCTTCCTCACTCACCTCTGCCCAGGGAGAAATTCCAGCGGCAGGTATGGGTGACACATCCTCTTCTTTAGCAGGTGGCATCTTGGCAACTGCTGCAGAAAGTCCAGCAGAGCCCCACTCACACTGGGCCACCCACAAAGCCGTGGCCTCTCACTCCCTCCCACCAGTCCAGCCCCAAGACTGCTGACAGGGCAGAGAAAATGGCGTCAGGCACAGCTGCAGGGGCTCTTGCTGCCTGGAGCGGTGTTTATATTGATCTGAACCCAGGCACACCTGGGGAGGTCTGGCCGGCAAGGTCGGGCTTCCCAGGCCAGCCAATAATCAGCCCTCAGGGGCTCACAGTTGCAGAAACTGGAACTTGCTGAATCGGCCAGGTCCAAGGAACAGGTGTGGGCTCCTGAGAGTCAGGATAGACAAGGGGCTGCAGCTCTGGCTTGTTTTCTAATTATATTATCTGGCCCATGAGTGGGAGACAACTTCAAGAAAACCCTCTCCTAATGAGAGGAACCCAGGAGTCAGGGAGAGGAGGGGTGGCTGGTGGGTGGAGACAGAGGCCTGGTGCCCCGGGTGCAGTGGAAGTCTCTGGAAGACCAGGTGGAGGGAGGCCACACAGAGTGATGCCCAGGGTCACAGACCTGTGGGAGCTGCTGTTTGTTAGTTCAAGTCCTGCTCTGAGGTGCTCTGTGTCAGATCTGAGTGACAGGTGAGCTGGGAGTGCTCTGCAATGAGGGCGATATGCACGGTTCCTGTGTTCCCAGCCCTGCCATGGTACCTGCAAGGGTAGCTCTGTATCCTGGGAGGGGCCTGACCACGAGAGCCCCATGGGCTGCAGGGGAACCTGCCCAGGGAACCCCATATCCTGGGAGGGGCCTGAACACGAGAGCCCCATGGGCTGGGGTGGGGGTGGGGTACCTGCCCAGGTGAGCTCCATATCCTGGGATTGGCCTGACCTCGAGAGCCCCATGGGCTGCTGGAGTCCTGGTAAAGGATGTCAGGACAGTCAGTGAAGCCACCGAGGATATACCTCCAGTAGTTCCTAAATCCTACATCCTGCTGGTCATTCTACCAACCACCGGGACATGGTATTCTGTATTAGTCTTCAATGATGCCTTCTTTTGTATTCTATTAGTCCCAGAGTCACAAGAAATTTTGGCTTGTGAGTGGCAGGACTCAACATACAACTAAAACAATACTTCCGGGCCGTGTGGCCCCAAGGGTTCAAAAATTCCCACACCATCTTTGGGGAAAGCTCAGCTAAAGAACTAAAAGTTCTACCTCTGGAAAAGGAAACACTCCTTCAATATGCAGACGACATTCTGATCGCCAGCCCTACTAAGGAGACCTCTGAACTACCAAGCCAATAAAGGATACAAGTTGTCCAAGACAAAGCTCAAATATCACAGACTACGGTGACCTGCCTGGGCTTCATTCTCACAGAAGGTCGGAGAAGCCCATCCCAGGAAAGGGAAGAAACAATTTACAGCCTTACCCATTTCTGAAACTAGAAGACAGCTTAGGGGTTCCTGGGGAGGCCAGGGTTTGCTGCTTCTGGATCCCTAACTACAGTCTACTAGCTGGGCCTCTATATGAAACACTGAAAGGAAAAGATGATGATCCTTTTGAATAGAATGCAGAAGTGGCCTTTCAAGAATGGAAAGAGCAGTCAATTCAGACCCTTGCCCTGGAACTCCCTAATTTAGCTAAACCCTTTGACCTTTACATTCCTGGTGAACGGTGAATCGCCATTGGAGTATTAGTGCAAAACCTGGGACCACTTGAAATGGAACAATGCAAGAATGCGATCCAGGTAGGATAAACTACGGTCACCAAGGGGCTTGGCCCACCGCCACATCTGGCCAAGATACTGGCAGTATCTGAAAACCTGGAAATCAGCAGCCCAAAAGGCCACCTCCCTCCTAAGGGAAAAGGACCCCACGTGGTGATCCTAACACCCAACCATGCCCTGAAGTTGCAGGGTTGGCTCCATGGGCACACTGACCTTGAGCGAGGAGGCCCTCCAACTCCAACCTCCATAGAGATAACCGGGGCAAAGTGGCACCATGAAGACTCGTGTGAAGGTGTCTGCACGGGCAAACTTAACGCTCATTTCCCACCAGGAAGAGGAATTAACCAAAGGCTCAGCATGCCGTGTCGGAACCAGATTAGGGCCTGAAGCAATCCTGCGGGTTTGCGGCCAGCTCACAAGAAAGCGAGTTGAAGAAAGGAGCTCAGGGACACTGTAATTCAAAAACCTGCAGAGTTATAAATGACAGCTATCACCCAAAAATATATTGAAGGAAGGCTGCGAAGAGCACTTGAAAGCGGGGCAGAATTGCAAGAAAACGATTTCAGGGGGTAGACTGGAATTGCATTTAAAGCATAGGAAAAGAGGCAGAACGTCGACAATGATGCACTTGGCCAAAAAGGGCGTATGCGTTTTTTCCTGAATATATTCAGGAAAAAACGCATACGCCCTATTTGGCCAACCAAGCAAGCATGTTAAAGAAATCTGCACTACAATGAAGTCTCACTGTCCCCGGTTCAAAAGGGCCATCTGAAAAAAGTGTAAAATCCAGAAAGGCAGCACAGGCCATGGAGAACAGGGAGCCTTGTTATGCTGATGGGCGGGATGTAAATTGCCAACAGCCACTCTGGAGAAGTGTATGGTGTTTCCTGAAACACCTAAGAAACAAAGCAACGGAGACTACGGCACTTCCACTTATGGTCTTATAGATCACGGAAATTAAAATCAAAAACAGACAGCCACCCCAAAGTTTCAGAAGGCTCTGTTTACAGGAATCTCGTCTACGGTACAAGTTAAATATCCCAGAATGTGAAAAATGGATAAAGAAGTTGTGGTACACACATTCAATGGAATATCACTCAGCAATGAAATCTATGTCATCAGGCCCATCGTGGCATAATGAGTGGATTCAGGTACGATGATTCTAAGTGAAATAAGTCACACAGAAAATGAAACATCATAAGATATCACTAATACACGGAATGTAAACTTGGCTACACATGAACTGAATTACAAAACAGAACAGGGTCTCAAATTTAGAAAACCACCTTATGCTTGCTTAAGGGGAAAAGTGAGTTGGGGTGCTGCATAAAACCAGAGATAGAAATTAGCACAGATACCTTTCCATAAGCCAAATATGTAATAGTCAAGACCTAGCCCTTGCTCAACGAAATGGACTAAACACCCCATATTCAACGCCTAGGAATACACCTGACTAGTAAGTATCTTCAAACCCATGGATTTATATGTCTCCATAAGAGACTCAAGTGTGTGTACAGCGGCATGAATGCAGCAGAGAAAATCCGATAAATCCCATTATCAAAATGAATTACAAAAACAAACACAATGACAGTGAAATAGAGAGCAATTCTTAAATAATTCATTCAGGGCTTGTGATGCAACCTGGATTTACCACATCTACAACCAGAGCTGAGTGAGACATAAGGCTGTACACTTCAGCCTGATAGCATTGGTGAGGTTCGTTGCGAAAATGCAGGCCCTTTGAAGTCATACTGCATGGTACCCATTCCATGGGTCCCAACTCTCCAGGTTTAAGGGATTCTTCCTTCAGCTAAAACATGCATGGGAAACCCACACTATGGTGCACCGTGTGACCGGGAAACCTTTTCAAATGCATCTCAGTTTTCGTCCCCTTTTACTCGGGTTCACGATTGAAGACCCTTTACTAATACTCTCCCCACTTAGAGAGTCAGTGCCTTTAACCTCCTGTTTGGCACAGTTTGCAATTTCTGCGCAAGATGAACAAGAATAGGGAGAACCAATGAGAGACTAGCTCTAGGTGTCTGCACGTTCAAATATAACACTCATTTCCCACCAGGAAGAGGAATTTACCAAAGGATCAGCATGTTGTGCCAGAACCAGATTAGGGCATGAAGCAATGCTGCGGGTTTGTGGCCAGCTCACAAGAAAGCGAGTAGAAGAAAGGAGCTCAGGCGCACTGTCATTCACAAACCTGCAGAGTTATAAATGTCAGCTATTGTCCAAAAATGTATTGAAGTAAGGCTGCGTAGAGGAATTGAAAGCGGGGCAGAATTGCAGGAAAACGAGTTCAGGGGCAGACTGGAATTGCATTTAAAGCATAAGGAAAGAGACAGAAAGTCGACAATGATGCACTTGGTCAAAAAGGGCGTATGCGTTTTTTCCTGAATATATTCAAGAAAAAACACATACGCCCTTTTTGGCCAAACAAGCAAGCCTGTAAAGAAATCTGCATTACAATGAAGTCTCACTGCCCCCCTGTCAAAAGGGACATCTGAAAAAAGTGAAAAATCCAGAAAGGCAGGACAGGCCATGGAGAACAGGGAGCCTTGTTATGCTGATGGGCGGGATGTAAATTGCCAACAGCCACTCTGGAGAAGTGTATGGTGTTTCCTCAAACACCTAAAAAACTAAGCAACGGAGCCTACGGCACTTCAACTTATGGTTCTATAGCTTAGGGAAATTAAAATCAAAAAGACACAGCCACCCATAAATTTTGGACGGCTCTGCTTACAAGAACCTCATTTACGGTACAAGTGAAATATCCCAGAAAGCAAAAAATGGATAAAGAAGTTGTTGTACGTACGTACAATGGAATATCACTCAGCAATGAAATCTATGTCATGAGGCCCGTCGCGGCATAATGAGTGGATTCAGGTACGATCATTCTAAGTTAACTAAGTCACACAGAAAAAGAAACACCATAAGATATCTCAAATACACGGAATGCAAACATGGCTGCACATGAACTCAATTACAAAACAGAAAACGGTCTCAAATTTAGAAAACCAACTTATGCTTGCTTAAGGGGAAAGGTGAGTTGTGGTGCTGCATAAAACCAGAGATTGAAATTAGCACAGATACCTTTCCATAAGCAAATATGTAATAGTCAGGACCTACTCCTTGCTCCACGAAATGGACTCAACACCCCATATTCAATGCCTAGGAATATACCTGACTAGTAAGAATCTGAAAACCCATGGATTTATATGTCTCCATAAGAGAATCAAGCATGTGTACAGCGGCATAAACGCAGCAGTGAAAATCCGATAAATCCCATTATCAAAATAAATTACAAAAACAAAACACAATGACAGTGAAATAGAGAGCAATTCTTAAATAATTCATTCAGGGCTTGTGATGCAACGTGGATTTACCACATCTACACCCCGAGCTGAGTGAGACATAAGGCTGGACACTTCGGGCTGATAGCATTGGTGACGTTCGGTGAGCAAAGGCAACCCTTTGAAGTCATACTGCGTGGTACCCATTCCATGGGTCCCAACTCTCCAGGTTGAAGGGATTCTTCCTTCAGGTAAAACATGCATGGGCAACCCAGAATATGGTCCACCGTGTGACCGTGAAAACTTTTTAAATGCGTCTCAGTTTTCGTCCCCTCGTACTCGGTTTTACCATTCCAGACGCTTTACTAACACTCTCCCCACTTGGAGAGTCAGGGCCTTTAACCTCCTGTTTGGCACAGTTTGGAATTTCTGCGCAAGATGAACAGGAATAGGGAGAACCAATGAGAGATTAGCTGTAGGTGTCTGCACGAACAAATTTAACGCTCATTTCCCACCAGGAAGAGGAATTAGCCAAAGGCTCAGCATGCCGTGTCGGAACCAGATTAGGGCCTGAAGCAATCCTGCGGTTTTGCGGCCAGCTCACAAGAAAGCGAGTTGAAGAAAGGAGCTCAGGGGCACTGTAATTCACAAACCTGCAGAGTTATAAATGACAGCTATTGTCCAAAAATATATTGAAGTAAGGCTGCAAAGAGGACTTGAACGCGGGGCAGAATTCCAGGAATACGATTTCAGGAGGTAGACGGGAAGTCCTCTGAAAGTATAGGAGAAGAGGCAGAACCTCGACAATGATGCACTTGGTCAAAAAGGGCATATGCGTTTCTTCCAGGGCCCTTATTAAAGAGGGTAGGAGGCTCCCAGCATGCTTCAGTGGCCAACAGAGGGCCTACGTCGCCAAGGCGACATGAGCCATCCAGGCAGGAGTGACCTCACATCAGAGGGCCCACCTCACAGAAGGGTAAGGAACCCAGTCAAGATCAGACTCTCACCAGAGTGCCCACATAAGCAAGGGGCTGGGAACCAGGCAGGAGTGTCCTCACACCCGTGGGGCCACATCATCGAAAGTTGAGGTACCCAGCACATGTGGCCTCAAACCAGAGGACCCACATCACCATGGGTCTCGGAGCGAGGCAGGCAGGATTAACCTCAAAACACATGGCCCATTGTATAAAAAAGGTGAGGAATCCAGCAGTTGGAACATCCCAGCAGGCGGCCCAGAGCACCGAGGCTATGGGATCCAGGCAGTGATGAACTCACAACAGAGGGCCCTCATCGTGATACTGTAAGCAACCCAGCCGTTGTAACCTCAGAGCACAAGGCCCACATCCCCATGGGGAAGGGAACCAAGCAGGAGTGTCATCGCACCAGTGGGCACACATCAGAAAAGGTGGGGAGCCCAGCAGTTAGGGCCGGACGCCAGAGGGCCCTCATCACTGAGGAGAGGAGGTTCCCAGCAAGCTCCAACTGCTACCAGAAGGCCGACGTCGCCAATGCAGGGTGTGCCAGCCAGGCAGGAGTGACCTCAGAGCAGAGGGCCAACCACACAAAAGTGTGAGGAACCCAAAGAGGATCAGACTCTCACCGGAGAGCCCACATCACCAAGGGAATGGAAACCAGGCAGGAGTGTTCTCACACCAGTGTGGTCACATCACCGAAATGTGACGGACCCAGCACACGTGGCCTCAAACTACAGGACACACATCACCAAGGGGCTGGGAGTGAGGCAGGCAGGAGGAGCCTCCAAACAGAGGGCCCATAGCGTAAAAAAGGTGAGGAATCCCGCAGTTGGAACCTCCCAGCAGGTGGCCAGGAGCAGCGAGGCTATGGGATCCAGGCCTGACTGAACTCAAAACAGAGGGCCCTCATTATGAAACTGTGAGCAACCCAGCCGTTGGGACCTTAGAGCAGAAGGCCCACATTCCCATGGGGTTGGGATCCTGGCAGGAGTGTACTCGCACCACAGGGCGCACATCAGAAAATTTTGGGAGCCCAGGAGTTAGGGTCTGACGCCAGAGGGCCCTCATTACCGAGGGGAGGAGACTCCCAGCAGGCACCAACTCCCAACTGAGGGCCCACGTCGCCACGTTGACGTGTGCCAGCCAGGCAGGAGTGACCTCACAGCAGAGGGCCTACCTCACAGAAGGGTGAGGAACCCAGCCAGGATAAGACTCTCACCAGAGGGCCCACATCACCAAGGGGATCGGAACAAGGCAGGAGTGTCCTCACACCAGTGTGGCCACATTATAGAAAGGTGAGGAACCCAGCACATGTGGCCTAAACCAGAGGACCCACATTTCCAAGGTGCTCCGAGTGAGGCAGGCAGGAGTAGCCTAACAACACAGGGCCCACAGAATAAAAAATGTGAGGAATCCAGCAGTTTGAACCTCCCAGCAGGTGGCCCAGAGCATGGAGTCTATGGGATCCAGGCCACAGTGAACTCACAGCAGAGGGCCCACATCATGAAACTGTGAGCAACCCAGCCAGTGGGACCTCAGAGCAGAAGGCCCACATCCCCATGGGGATGGGAACCTCGCAGGAGTGTCCTCGCACAACTTAGCACGTATCAGAAAATGTGGGAACCCAGCAGTTATGGCCTGACGCCAGAGGGCCCTCATCACGGAGGAGAGGAGGCTACCAGCAAGCTTCAAATACCACCAGAGGGCCGACGTCACCAAGGCAATGGGAGCAAGCCAGGCAGGAGTTACCTCACAGCAGAGGGCCCACCTCACAGAAGTGTGAGGAATCCAGACAGGATCAGACTCTCACCAGAGGGCCCCCAACACCAAGGGGATGGGAACCAGGGAGGAGTGTCCTCACACCAGTGGGGCCACATCAATAAAGTTGAGGAAACCGGTACATGTGGCCTTAAACCAGAGGACCTACATCACAAATGGGCTGGGAGTGAGTCAGGAAGTAGGAGCATGAAAACACAGGACCCAAAGAATAAAAAAGGTAAGGAATCCAGCAGTAGGAACCTCCCAGCAGGCCGCTCAGAGCACAGAGGCTATGGGATCTAGGCCTGGGTGAACTAACACCAGAGAGCCAACATCATGAAACGGTGAACAACACAGGTGTTGGGACCTTAGAGCAGAAGGCCCACATGCCCATGGGGATGGGAACCTCGCAGGAGTGTCCTGGCACCACTTAGCACGTATCAGAAAATGTGGGTACCCAGCAGTTAGGGCCTGAGGCAAGAGGGCCCCCATCACCGAGGGTAGGTTCCCAGCAGGCTCCAACTGCCACAAGAGGGCCGATGTTGCCCAGGTGGGGTGTGCCAGCCAGGCAGGAGTGACCTCAGAGCAGAGGGCCCCCCTCACAGAAGGGTGAGGAACCCAGCCAGGATCAGACTCTCACCAGAGGGCCCACATCACCAAGGGGATAGGAACCAGGCAGGAGTGTCCTCACACCAGTGGGGCCACATCATCGAAAGGCGAGGGACCCAGCATACGTGGCCTCAAACCAGAGGACACACATCACCAAGGGGCTGGGAGTGAGGCAGGCAGGAGGAGTCTCAAAACAGAGGGCCCATAGAAGAAAAAAGGTGAGGAATCCCGCAGTTGTATCCTCCCAGCAGGTGGCCAGGAGCAGCGAGGCTATGGGATCCAGGCCGGAGAGAACTCACAGCAGAGGGCCCTCATCATGAAACTGAGCAACCCACGGTTGGGACCTCAGAGCAGAAGGCCCACATTCCCATGGGGTTGGGAACCTGGCAGGAGTGTACTCGAACCACAGGGCGCATATCAGAAAATATTGGGAGCCCAGGAGTTAGGGTCTGACGCCAGAGGGCCCTCATTACCGAGGGGAGGAGACACCCAGCAGGCACCAAATCCCACCAGAGGGCCGACGTCGCCAAGGCGGGGTGTGCCAGCCAGGCAGGAGTGACCTCAGAGAAGAGGGCCCACCTCACAGAAGTGTGAGGAACCCAACCAGGATCAGACTCTCACCGGAAGGCCCACATCAGCAAGGGGATGGGAACCAGGCAGGAGTGTCCTCACACCAGTGGGGCCACATCAGCCAAAGGTGAGGAACCCAGCACATGTGGCCTCAAACCACAGGACACACATCACCAAGGGGCTAGGAGTGAGGCAGGTGTCTGGAGGGGCACATTTAACTCTAATTTCCCACCAGGAAGTGGAATGAACCAAAGTCTCAGAGTGCCGTGCCGGACCCTGATTACGGCCTGAAGCAAACCTGCGGTTCTGTGGCCAGTTTTCAAGGAAACGAGTTAAGAAAGGAAATCACGGGCACTGTAATTCACAAACCTGCAGTGTTATAAATGACAGCTATTGGCAAAATTATATGGAAGTAAGTCTCCAAAGAGGACTTGAAAACGAGGCAGAATTGCAGGAATCATATTTCAGGAGGTAGATTGGAATTGCATTTAAAGCATGTGAAAAGCGGCAGATCTTTGACAGTGATGCACTTGGACAAAAGTGCGTAAACATTTTTTCCTGAATATATTCAGGAAAAAACACATATGCCCTTTTTGGCCAACCAAGCACTCGAGAAATGGAAATCCGCACTACAATGAAGTCTCATTTCCCATTCGTCAAAAGGGCCATCTGAAAAAAGTGTAAAAACCAGAAACACAGGACAGGCCATGGAGAACAGGGAGCCTTGTTATGCTGATGGGCGGGATGTAAATGGCCAACAGACACTCTGGAGATGTTTATGGTGTATCCTGAAACATCTGAAAAACAAAGCTACAGACCCTAGGGCACTTCCACTTTTGGCCCTATAGCTTAGGAAAATTAAAATCAACAAGACACAGCCAACACAAAATTTAGGGCTGCTGTGTTTACAAGAACCTTGAGTCCAGTACAAATTAAATATCCCAGAAAGAAAAAAATGGATAAAGGAGTTGTGCTACTTACATACAACGGAATATCACTCAGCAATGAAATCAATGTCATCAGGCCTGTAGCAGCAAATTGAGTGGATTTAAGTATGATGATTCTAAGAGAAATAGGTCACACAGAGAAAGATAATTATCATAAGATATCACTAAAAGAGAGAGTGTAAACTTGGCTACACATAAACTGAATTCCAAAACCGAACAGAGTCTCACATTTAGATAAAAACTTATGCTTGCTTAAGGGGAAAGTTGAGTTGGGGTGCTGTATAAAACCAGAGATTGAAATTAGCACACATACCGTTCCATAAGCCAAATATGTAATAGACAAGACCTACTCTTTGCTCAACGAAATAGACTCATCCATGGTGTATCACCTCACACCTGTTAGAATGGGCATCATCAGAATATCTACAAACAACAAATGCTGGAAAGGGTGTGGAGATAAGGAACTCTCTTCCACTATTGTTGGGAATGTAAATTGATACAGTCACTGTGGAGAACATTATGGAGTTTCTTATAAAACTAAGAATAGAATTACCATATGATACAGCAATCCCACTACTGGGCATATACCCAGACAAAACCATAAATCAAAAAGAGACATTCACCGCAATGTTCATTGCATCACTATTTACAATATCCAGGTAATGGAAGCAACCTAAATGCCCACAGACAGACGAATGCATAAAGAAGTGGTACATATATAAAATGGAATATTACTAAGCCATAAAAAGGAATGAAATTGGGTCATTTGTAGAGACGTTGATGGATCTAGAGACTGTCATACAGAGTGAAGTAAGTCAGAAAGAGAAAAACAAATCTTGTCTATTAATGCATATATGTGGAACCTAGAAAAATTGTACAGATGAACCGTTTTGCCAGGCAGAAATAGAGCAACAGATGTAGACAACAAACGTATGGACACCAAGGGGGGAAAGCTGTTGGGGGGTGGTGGTGGGAGGAGTTGAGAGATTGGGATTGGCATGTATACATTTATATGTATAAAATAGATAACCAAAAAGAACCTGCTGTATAAAAAATAAAATAAAATTCAAATTACAAAAAGTAAAACAGAAAAAATATTCTTCCCTTCACATACATGTATTTATATGAATAAATTATTTCCATGCTTATATCTGTAAATACAAAAAAGAGGAATAAAATCTACCTTGAACCAAAAACGAAAAAAAGAAAAAAAAACAGAACCCACCAGTTACACAGAGGAAAACCGTATCAGGGCACTTGCTCCAGTTGTAAACAATTCTGAAGTTGGTCAGTGGTGGGGAATCATCTCCCATTCAGCCAGCAGGCCCCACGCAACAAGCGTCCTCATTGCAAAGCTGGGGGACCGTGCCGAGGCATCTGTGAGTAAACGTGGGCTGAGCCCCAGGCCAGCTGCTGCTGAAATGTTCCCACCCTTCCCAGGTAAAACACCTGAATATGTACAAGGACTTGAAAGCCTAGAGGAAGGGCCATGGAGCCACATGAGTGACAGCATGCCAGCCGACTTGGTGCCTGCAGGCCAGCCAGGATGGTCCTGGCCCTGGGTGCTCTTCTGGAAGCTTTCCATTTCCCTGCCTGAGATACCCCTGCTGTCCCGGCCCCCACTGCTTTCTTCCTCACTCACCTCTGCCCAGGGAGAAATTCCAGCGGCAGGTATGGGTGACACATCCTCTTCTTTAGCAGGTGGCATCTTGGCAACTGCTGCAGAAAGTCCAGCAGAGCCCCACTCACACTGGGCCACCCACAAAGCCGTGGCCTCTCACTCCCTCCCACCAGTCCAGCCCCAAGACTGCTGACAGGGCAGAGAAAATGGCGTCAGGCACAGCTGCAGGGGCTCTTGCTGCCTGGAGCGGTGTTTATATTGATCTGAACCCAGGCACACCTGGGGAGTGCTGGCCGGCACGGTCGGGCTTCCCAGGCCAGCCAATAATCACCCCTCAGGGGCTCACAGTTGCAGAAACTGGAACTTGCTGAATCGGCCAGGTCCAAGGAACAGGTGTGGGCTCCTGAGAGTCAGGATAGACAAGGGGCTGCAGCTCTGGCTTGTTTTCTAATTATATTATCTGGCCCATGAGTGGGAGACAACTTCAAGAAAACCCTCTCCTAATGAGAGGAACCCAGGAGTCAGGGAGAGGAGGGGTGGCTGGTGGGTGGAGACAGAGGCCTGGTGCCCCGGGTGCAGTGGAAGTCTCTGGAAGACCAGGTGGAGGGAGGCCACACAGAGTGATGCCCAGGGTCACAGACCTGTGGGAGCTGCTGTTTGTTAGTTCAAGTCCTGCTCTGAGGTGCTCTGTGTCAGATCTGAGTGACAGGTGAGCTGGGAGTGCTCTGCAATGAGGGCGATATGCACGGTTCCTGTGTTCCCAGCCCTGCCATGGTACCTGCAAGGGTAGCTCTGTATCCTGGGAGGGGCCTGACCACGAGAGCCCCATGGGCTGCAGGGGAACCTGCCCAGGGAACCCCATATCCTGGGAGGGGCCTGAACACGAGAGCCCCATGGGCTGGGGTGGGGGTGGGGTACCTGCCCAGGTGAGCTCCATATCCTGGGATTGGCCTGACCTCGAGAGCCCCATGGGCTGCTGGAGTCCTGGTAAAGGATGTCAGGACAGTCAGTGAAGCCACCGAGGATATACCTCCAGTAGTTCCTAAATCCTACACCCTGCTGGTCATTCTACCAACCACCGGGACATGGTATTCTGTATTAGTCTTCAATGATGCCTTCTTTTGTATTCTATTAGTCCCAGAGTCACAAGAAATTTTGGCTTGTGAGTGGCAGGACTCAACATACAACTAAAACAATACTTCCGGGCCGTGTTGCCCCAAGGGTTCAAAAATTCCCACACCATCTTTGGGGAAAGCTCAGCTAAAGAACTAAAAGTTCTACCTCTGGAAAAGGAAACACTCCTTCAATATGCAGACGACATTCTGATCGCCAGCCCTACTAAGGAGACCTCTGAACTACCAAGCCAATAAAGGATACAAGTTGTCCAAGACAAAGCTCAAATATCACAGACTACGGTGACCTGCCTGGGCTTCATTCTCACAGAAGGTCGGAGAAGCCCATCCCAGGAAAGGGAAGAAACAATTTACAGCCTTACCCATTTCTGAAACTAGAAGACAGCTTAGGGGTTCCTGGGGAGGCCAGGGTTTGCTGCTTCTGGATCCCTAACTACAGTCTACTAGCTGGGCCTCTATATGAAACACTGAAAGGAAAAGATGATGATCCTTTTGAATAGAATGCAGAAGTGGCCTTTCAAGAATGGAAAGAGCAGTCAATTCAGACCCTTGCCCTGGAACTCCCTAATTTAGCTAAACCCTTTGACCTTTACATTCCTGGTGAACGGTGAATCGCCATTGGAGTATTAGTGCAAAACCTGGGACCACTTGAAATGGAACAATGCAAGAATGCGATCCAGGTAGGATAAACTACGGTCACCAAGGGGCTTGGCCCACCGCCACATCTGGCCAAGATACTGGCAGTATCTGAAAACCTGGAAATCAGCAGCCCAAAAGGCCACCTCCCTCCTAAGGGAAAAGGACCCCACGTGGTGATCCTAACACCCAACCATGCCCTGAAGTTGCAGGGTTGGCTCCATGGGCACACTGATCTTGAGCGAGGAGGCCCTCCAACTCCAACCTCTATAGAGATAACCGGGGCAAAGTGGCACCATGAAGACTCGTGTGAAGGTGTCTGCACGGGCAAATTTAACGCTCATTTCCCACCAGGAAGAGGAATTAACCAAAGGCTCAGCATGCCGTGTCGGAACCAGATTAGGGCCTGAAGCAATCCTGCGGGTTTGCGGCCAGCTCACAAGAAAGCGAGTTGAAGAAAGGAGCTCAGGGACACTGTAATTCACAAACCTGCAGAGTTATAAATGACAGCTATCACCCAAAAATATATTGAAGGAAGGCTGCGAAGAGGACTTGAAAGCGGGGCAGAATTGCAAGAAAACGATTTCAGGGGGTAGACTGGAATTGCATTTAAAGCATAGGAAAAGAGGCAGAACGTCGACAATGATGCACTTGGCCAAAAAGGGCGTATGCGTTTTTTCCTGAATATATTCAGGAAAAAACGCATACGCCCTTTTTGGCCAACCAAGCAAGCATGTTAAAGAAATCTGCACTACAATGAAGTCTCACTGCCCCCCGTTCAAAAGGGCCATCTGAAAAAAGTGTAAAATCCAGAAAGGCAGCACAGGCCATGGAGAACAAGGAGCCTTGTTATGCTGATGGGCGGGATGTAAATTGCCAACAGCCACTCTGGAGATGTGTATGGTGTTTCCTCAAAAACCTAAAAAACAAAGCAACGGAGCCTATGGCATTACCACTTATTTTCCTATAGCTTAGGGAAATTAAAATCAAAAACACACAGCCACCGCAAAGTTTCTGTTTACGGCTCTGTTTACAAGAACCTCGTCTACGGTACAAGTTAAATATCCCAGAAAGCGAAAAATGGATAAAGAAGTGTGGTACGTACGTACAAAGGAATATCACTCACCAATGAAATCTATGTCATCAGGCCCGTCGCGGCATAATGAGTGGATTCAGGTACGATGATTCTAAGTGAAATAAGTCACACAGAAAATGAAACATCATAAGATATCACTAATACACGGAATGTAAACTTGGCTACACATGAACTGAATTACAAAACAGAACAGGGTCTCAAATTTAGAAAACCAACTTATGCTTGCTTAAAGGGAAAGGTGAATTGTGGTGCTGCATAAAACCAGAGATAGAAATTAGCACAGATACCTTTCCATAAGCCAAATATGTAATAGTCAAGACCTAGCCCTTGCTCAACGAAATGGACTAAACACCCCATATTCAACGCCTAGGATTACACATGACTAGTAAGAACCTTCAAACCCATGGATTTATATGTCTCCGTAAGAGACTCAAGTGTGTGTACAGCGGCATGAATGCAGCAGAGAAAATCCGATAAAACCCATTATCAAAATGAATTACAAAAACAAACACAATGACAGTGAAATAGAGAGCAATTCTTAAATAATTCATTCAGGGCTTGTGATGCAACCTGGATTTACCACATCTACACCCAGAGCTGAGTGAGACATAAGGCTGGACACTTCTGGCTGATAGCATTGGTGAGGTTCGATGAGCAAATGCAGACCCTTTGAAGTCATA
Organism: Delphinapterus leucas; assembly: GCF_059928025.1. Lineage (NCBI taxonomy): Eukaryota > Metazoa > Chordata > Mammalia > Artiodactyla > Monodontidae > Delphinapterus > Delphinapterus leucas. The sequence continues at coordinate 8,681,013 of NW_028322237.1, forward strand.
CTGCATGGTACCCATTCCATGGGTCCCAACTCTCCAGGTTTAAGGGATTCTTCCTTCAGCTAAAACATGCATGGGAAACCCACAGTACAGTGCACTGTGTGACCGGGAAACGTTTTCAAATGCATCTCAGTTTTCGATCCCTTTTACTCGGGTTCACCATTCCAGACCGTTTACTAACACTCTCCCCACTTGGAGAGTCAGTGCCTTTAACCTCCTGTTTGGCACAGTTTGCAATTTCTGCGCAAGATGAACAGGAATAGGGAGAACCAATGAGAGACTAGCTGTAGGTGTCTGGACGGGCAAATGGAACGCTCATTTCCCACCAGGAAGCGGAATTAACCAAAGGCTCAGCATGCCGTGCCGGAACCAGATTAGGGCCTGAAGCATTCCTGCGGGTTTGCGGCCAGCTCACAAGAAAGCGAGTTGAAGAAAGGAGCTCAGGGGCACTGTAATTCACAAACCTGCAGAGTTATAAATGACAGCTATCGTCCAAAAATATATTGAAGGAAGGCTGCGAAGAGGACTGGAAAGCGGGGCAGAATTGCAGGAAAACGATTTCAGGGGGTAGACTGGAATTGCATTTAAAGCATAGGAAAAGAGGCAGAACGTCGACAATGATGCACTTGGCCAAAAAGGGCGTATGCGTTTTTTCCTGAATATATTCAGGAAAAAACGCATACGCACTTTTTGGCGAACCAAGCCAGCAAGTTAAAGAAATCTGCACTACAAAGAAGTCTCACTGCCCCCAGGTCAAAAGGGCCATCTGAAAAAAGTGTAAAATCCAGAAAGACAGCACAGGCCATGGAGAACAGGGAGCCTTGTTATGCTGATGGGCGGGATGTAAATTGCCAACAGCCACTCTGGAGAAGTGTATGGTGTTTCCTGAAACACGTAGGAAACAAAGCAACACAGCCTATGGCACTTCCACTTATGGTCCTATAGATTATGGAAATTAAAATCAAAAACACACAGCCACCCCAATGTTTGGGACGTCTCTGTTTACAAGAACCTCGTCTACGGTACAAGTTAAATATCCACGAAAGCAAAAAATTCATAAAGAAGTTGTGGTATGCAAGTACAATGGAATATCACTCAGCAATGAAATCTACGTCATCAGGCCCGTAGCGGCATAATGAGTGGATTCAGGTATGATGATTCTACGAGAAATAAGTCACACAGAAAAAGAAACCTCATAAGTTATCACTAATACACGGAATGTAAACTTGGCTACACATGAACAGAAATACCAACAGAACAGGGTCTCAAATTTAGAAAACCAACTTATGCTTGCTTATGGGGAAAGGTCAGTTGAGGTGCTGCATAAAACCAGAGATTGAAATTAGCACAGATACCTTTCCATAAGCCAAATATATAATAGACAAGACCTACTCCTTGCTCAAAGAAATGGACTCAACACTCCATATTCAACGCCTGGGAATATACCTGACAAGTAAGAATCTTAAAACCCATGGATTTATATGTCTCCACAAGGAAATAAAGCGTGTGTACAGTGGCATAAACGCAGCAGTGAAAATCCGATAAATCCCATGATCAAAATAAATGTCAAAAACAAAACACAATGACAGTGAAATAGAGAGCAATTCTTAAATAATTCATTCAGGCCTTGTGATGCAACCTGGATTTACCACATCTACACCCAGAGCTGGGTGACACATAAGGCTGGACACTTCGGGCTGATAGCTTTGGTGAGGTTCGGTGAGCAAACGCAGACCCTTTGAAGTCATACTGCATGGTACCCATTCCATGGGTCCCAACTCTCCAGGTTTAAGGGATTCTTCCTTCAGCTAAAACATGCATGGGAAACCCAGAGTATGGTCCACCGTGTGATTGGGAAACGTTTTCAAATGCATCTCAGTTTTCGAACGCTGGTACTCGGGTTCACCATTCCAGACACTTTACTAACACTCTCCCCACTTGGAGAGTCAGTGCCTTTAAACTCCTGTTTGGCACAGTTTGCAATTTCTGCGCAAGATGAACAGGAATAGGGAGAACCAATGAGAAATTAGCTGTAGGTGTCTGCACGGGCAAATGGAACGCTCATTTCCCACCAGGAAGACGAATTAACCAAAGGCTCAGCGTGCCCTGCCGGAAACAGATTAGGGCCTGAAGCAATCCTGCGGTTTTGCAGACAACTCACAATAAAGTGAGTTGAAGAAAGGAGCTCAGGGCCACTGAAATTCACAAACCTGCAGAGTTATGAATGACAGCTATCGTCCAAAAATGTATTGAAGTAAGTCTTCGAAGAGGACTTGAAAGCGGGACAGAATTTCTGGAAAACGATTGCAGGGGGTAGACTGGAATTGCACTTAAAGCATAGGAAATGAGGCAGAATGTCGACAATGATGCACTTGACCAAAAAGGGCGTATGTGTTTTTTCCTGAATATATTCAGGAAAAAACGCATACGCACTTTTTGGTCAACCAAGCAAGCGTGTAAAGGAAATCTGCACTACAATGAAGTCTAACTGCCCCCCGGTCAAAAGGGCCATCTGAAAAAAGTGTAAAATCCAGAAAGGCAGGACAGGTCATGGAGAACAGGGAGCCTTGATATGCTGATGGGCAGGATGTAAATTGCCAACAGCCACTCTGGAGAAGTGTATGGTGTTTCCTGAAACACGTAGGAAACAAAACAACACAGCCTATGGCACTTCCACTTATGGATCTATAGCTTAGGGAAATTAAAATCAAAAACACACAGCCACCCCAAAGTTTGGGACGGCTCCGTTTACAGAACCTCGTCTACGGTACAAGTTAAATATCCGAGAAAGCAAAAAATGGATAAAGAAGTAGTGCTACGTACGTACAATGGAATATCACACAGCAATGAAATCTACGTCATCAGGCCCATAGCGCCATAATGAGTGGATTCAGGTACGATGATTCTACGAGAAATAAGTCACACAGAGAAAGAAACATCATAAGATATGACTAATACACGGAATGTAAACTTGGCTACACATAAACTGAATTACAAAACAGAAAAGGGTCTCAAATTGAGACAACCAACTTATGCTTGCTTATGGGGAAAGGTGAGTTGGGGTGCTGCATAAAAACAGAGATTGAAATTAGCACAGATACTGTTCCATAAGCCAAATATATAATAGACAACACCTACTCCTTGCTCAGCGAAATAGACTCAACACCCCATATTCAACGCCTGGGAATATACCTGACAAGTAAGAATCTTAAAACCCATGGATTTATATGTCTCCATAAGGAAATCAAATGTCTGTACATCGGCCTAAACGCAGCAGTGAAAATACGATAAATCCCATTATCAAAATAAATTTCAAAAACAAAACACAATGACAGTGAAATAGAGAGCATTTCTTAAATAATTGATTCAGGGCTTGTGATGCAACCTGGATTTACCACATGTACACCCAGAGCTGGGTGAGACATACGTCTGGGCACTTCGGGCTGATAGCATTGGTGAGGTTCGGTGAGCAAACACAGACCCTTTGAAGTCATACTGCATGGTACTCATTCCATGGGTCCCAACTCTCCAGGTTTAAGGGATTCTTCCTTCAGCTAAAACATGCATGGGAAACCCAGAGTATGGTCCACCGTGTGATTGGGAAACGTTTCCAAATGCATCTCAGTTTTCGAACCCTGGTACTCGGGTTCACCATTCCAGACGCTTTACTAAAACTCTCCCCACTTGGAGAGTCAGTGCCTTTAACCTCCTGTTTGGCACAGTTTGCAATTTCTGTGCAAGATGAACAGGAATAGGGAGAACCAATGAGAGACTACCTGTAGGTGTCTGCACGAGCAAATGGAATGCTCATTTCTCACCAGGAAGACGAATTAACCAAAGGCTCAGCGTGCCATGCCAGAAACAGATTAGGGCCTGAAACAATCCTGCGGTTTTGCGGCCAGTTCACATGAAAGCGAGTTGAGGAAAGGAGTTCTGGGGCACTGTAATTCACAAACCTGCAGAGTTATGAATGACAGCTATCGTCCAAAAATGTATTGAAGTACGTCTTCAAAGAGGACTTGAAAGCGGGGCAGAATTTTAGGAAAACGATTTCAGGGGGTAGACTGGAATTGCACTTAAAGCATAGGAAAAGAGGCAGAATGTCGACAATGATGCACTTGGCCAAAAAGGGCGTATGCGTTTTTTCCTGAATATATTCAGGAAAAAACGCATACGCCCTTTTTGGCCAACGAAGCATGCATGTAAAGGAAATCTGCACTACAATGGAGTCTCACTGCCCCCCGGTCAAAAGGGCCATCTGAAAAAAGTGTAAAATCCAGAAAGGCAGGACAGGTCATGGAGAACAGGGAGCCTTCTTATGCTGCTGGGCAGGATGTAAATTGCCAACAGCCACTCTGGAGAAGTGTATGGTGTTTCCTGAAACACGTAGGAAACAAAGCAACACAGCCTATTGCACTTCCACTTATGGTCCTATAGCTTAGGGAAATTAAAATCAAAAACACACAGCCACCCCAAAGTTTGGGACGGCTCTGTTTACAAGAACCTCATCTACGGTACAAGTTAAATATCCGAGAAAGCAAAAAATGGATAAAGAAGTTGTGGTACGCACGTACAATGGAATATCACTCAGCAATGAAATCTCCATCATCAGGCCCGTAGCGGCATAATGAGTGGATCCAAGTACGATGATTCTACGAGAAATAAGTCACACAGAAAAAGAAACATCATAAGATATCACTAATACACGGAATGTAAATTGGTTTCACATGAACTGAATTACAAAACATTACAGGGTCTCAAATTTAGAAAACCAGCTTCTGCTTGCTTATGGGGAAAGGTGAGTTGGGGTGCTGCATAAAACCAGAGATTGAAATTAGCACAGATACCGTTTCATAAGCCAAATATATAATAGACAAGACCTACTCCTTGCTCAACGAAATGGACTCAACACCCCATATTCAACGCCTGGGAAGATACCTGACAAGTAAGAATCTTAAAACCCATGGATTTATAGGTCTCTGTAAGGAAATCAAGCGTGTGTACAGCGGCCTAAATGCAGCAGTGAAAATCCGATAAATCCCATTATCAAAATAAATTTCAGAAACAAAACACAATGACAGTGAAATAGAGAGCAATGCTTAAATAATTCATTCAGGACTTGTGATGCAACCTGGATTTACCACGTCTACACCCAGAGTTGTGTGAGACATAAGGCTGGACACTTCGGGCTGATAGAATTGGTGAGGTTCGGTGAGCAAACGCAGACCCTTTGAAGTCATACTGCATGGTACCCATTCCATGGTACCCAACTCTCCAGGTTTAAGGGATTCTTCCTTCAGCTAAAACATGCATGGGAAACACAGAGTATGGTCCACCATGTGACTGGGAAACGTTTTCAGATGCATCTCAGTTTTCGTCCCCTGGTACTCGGGTTCACCATTCCAGACGCTTTACTAACACTCTCCCCACTTGGAGAGTCAGTGCATTTAACCTCCTGTTTGGCAAAGTTTGCAATTTCTGCGCAAGATGAACAGGAATAGGGAGAACCAATGAGAGACTAGCTGTAGGTGTCTGCACGGGCAAATTGAACGCTCATTTCCCACCAGGAAGAGGAATTAACCAAAGGCTCAGCGTGCCCTGCCGGAAAGAGATTAGGGCCTGAAGCAATCCTGCGGTTTTGCGGCCAGCTCACAAGAAAGCGAGTTGAAGAAAGGAGCTCAAGGGCACTGTAATTCACAAACCTGCAGAGTTATGAATGACAGCTATCGTCCAAAAATGTATAGAAGTAAGTCTTCGAAGAGGACTTGTAAGCGGGGCAGAATTTCAGGAAAACGATTTCAGGGGGTAGACTGGAATTGCACTTAAAGCATAGGAAAAGAGGCAGAATGTTGACAATAATGCACTTGGCCAAAAAGGGCGTATGCGTTTTTTCCTGAATATATTCAGGAAAAAACGCATACGCCCTTTTTGGCCAACCAAGCAAGCGTGTAAAGGAAATCTGCACTGCAATGAAGTCTCACTGCCCCCCGGTCAAAAGGGCCATCTGAAAAAAGTGTAAAATCCAGAAAGGCAGGACAGGTCATGGAGAACAGGGCGCCTTGTTATGCTGATGGGCGGATTAAATTTCCAACAGCCACTCTGGAAAAGTGTATGGTGTTTCCTGAAACACGTAGGAAACAAAGCAACACAGCCTATGGCATCTCCACTTATGGTCCTATAGCATAGGGAAATTAAAATCAAAAACACACAGCCACCCCAAAGTTTGGGACGGCTCTGTTTACAAGAACCTCATCTACGGTAGAAGTTAAATATCCGAGAAAGCATAAAATAGATAAAGAAGTTGTGGTACGCACGTACAATGGAATATCACTCAGCAATGAAATCTACGTCATCAGGACCGTAGCGGCATAATGAGTGGATTCAGGTACGATGATTCTATGAGAAATAAGTCAGACAGAAAAAGAAACATCATAAGTTATCACTAATACACGGAATGTAAACTTGGCTCCCATGAACTGAATTACAAAACAGAACAGGGTCTCAAATTTAGCAAACCAACTTATGCTTGCTAATGGGGAAAGGTCAGTTGGGATGCTGAATAAAACCAGAGATTGAAATTAGCACAGATACCGTTCCGTAAGCCAAATATATAATAGACAAAACCTACTCCTTGCTCAACGAAATGGACTCAACACCCTATATTCAACGCCTGGGAAGATACCTGACAAGTAAGAATCTTAAAACCCATGGATTTATATGTCTCCATAAGGAAATCAAGCGTGTGTACAGTGGCCTAAAAGCAGCAGTGAAAATACGATAAATCCCATTATCAAAATGAATTTCAAAAACAAAACACAATGAGAGTGAAATAGAGAGCAATTCTTAAATAATTCATTCAGGGCTTGTGATGCAACCTGGATTTACCACATCTACACCCAGAGCTGGATGAGACATAAGGCTGGACACTTCGGGCTGATAGCATTGGTGAGGTTCGGTGAGCAAACGCAGACCCTTTGAACTCATACTGCATGGTATCCATTCCATGGGTCCCAACTCTCCAGGTTTAAGGGATTCTTCCTTCAGCTAAAACATGCATGGGAAACCCAGAGTATGTTCCACCGTGTGATTGGGAAACGTTTTCAAATGCATCTCAGTTTTCGTCCCCTGGTACTCGGGTTCAACATTTGAACGCTTTACTAATACCCTCCCCACTTGGAGAGTCAGTGCCATTAACCTCCTGTTTGGCACAGTTTGCAATTTCTGCGCAAGATGAACAGGAATAGGGAGAAGCAATGAGAGACTAGCTGTAGGTGTCTGCACGGGCAAATGGAACACACATTTCCCACCAGGAAGAGGAATTAACTAAAGGCTCAGCGTGCCCTGCCTGAAAGAGATTAGGGCCTGAAGCAATCCTGCGGTTTTCGGCCAGCTCACAAGAAAGCGAGTTGAAGAAATGAGCTCAGGGGCACTGTAATTCACAAACCTGCAGAGTTATGAATGACAGCTATCGTCCAAAAATGAATTGAAGTAAGTCTTCGAAGAGGACTTGAAAGCGGGGCAGAATTTCAGGAAAACGATTTCAGGGGGTAGACTGGAATTGTACTAAAAGCATAGGAAAAGAGGCAGAATGTCGACAATGATGCACTTGGCCAAAAAGGGCATATGCGTTTTTTCCTGAATATATTCAGGAAAAAACGCATACGCCCTTTTTGGCCAATCAAGCAAGCGTGTAATGGAAATCTGCACTACAATGAAGTCTCACTGCCCCCCGGCCAAAAGGGCCATCTGAAAAAAATGTAAAATCCAGAATGTCAGGACAGGTCATGGAGAACAGGGAGCCTTGTCATGCTGATGGACGGGATGTAAATTGCCAACAACCACTCTGGAGAAGTGTATGGTGTTTCCAGAAACACGTAGGAAACAAAGCAACACACCCTATGGCACTTCCACTTATGGTCCTATAGCTTAGGGAAATTAAAATCAAAAACACACAGCCACCCCAAAGTTTCGGACGGCTCTGTTTACAAGAACCTCGTCTACGGTACAAGTTAAATATTCAAGAAAGCGAAAAATGGATAAAGAAATTGTGGTACGTACGTACAATGGAATATCACTCACCAATGAAATCTATGTCATCAGGCCCATTGCGGCATAATGAGTGGATTCAGGTACGATGATTCTAAGTGAAATAAGTCACACAGAAAATGAAACATCATAAGATATCACTAATACAAGGAATGTAAACTTGGCTACACATGAACTGAATTACAAAACAGAACAGGGTCTCAAATTTAGAACACCAACTTATGCTTGCTTAAGGGGAAATGTGAGTTGGGGTGCTGCATAAAACCAGAGATAGAAATTAGCAAGGATACCTTTCCATAAGCCAAATATATAATACTCAAGACCTACCCCTTGCTCAACGAAATGGACTAAACACCCCATATTCAAAGCCTAGGAATACACCTGACTGATCATAATCTTCAAACCCATGGATTTATATGTCTCCATAAAAGAATCAAGCGTGTGTACAGCTGCAAGAATGCAGCAGAGAAAATCCGATAAATCCCATTATCAAAATGAATTAAAGAAACAAAACACAATGACAGTGAAATAGAGAGCAATTTTTAAATAATTCATTCAGGGCTTGTGATGCAACCTGGATTTACCACATCTCCACCCAGAGCTGAGTGAGACATAAGGTTGGACACTTCGGGCTGATAGCATTGGTGAGGTTCGATGAGCAAGTGCAGACCCTTTGAAGTCATACTGCATGGTACCCATTCCATGGGTCCCAACTCTCCAGGTTTGAGGGATTCTTCCTTCAGCTAAAACATGCATGGGAAACCCAAGTATGGTGCACCATGTGACCGGGAAACGTTTTCAAATGCATCTCAGTTTTCGTCCCCTTTTACTCGGGTTCACCATTCCAGACCCTTTACTAACACTCTCCCCACTTGGAGACTCAGTGCCTTTAACCTCCTGTTTGGCACAGTTTGCAATATCTGCACAAGATGAACAGGAATAGGGGGAATCAATGACAGACTAGCTGGAGGTGTCTGCACAGGCAAATTTAACGCTCATTTCCCACCAGGAAGAGGAATTCACCAAAGGCTCAGCATGCCGTGCCGGAACCAGATTAGGGCCTGAAGCAATCATGTGTGTTTGCGGCCAGCTCACAAGAAAGCGAGTTGAAGAAAGGAGCTCAGGGGCACTGTAATTCACAAACCTGCAGAGTTATAAATGACAGCTATCGTCCAAAAATATATTGAAGGAAGGCTGCGAAGAGGACTTGTAAGTGGGCAGAATTGCAAGAAAACGATTTCAGGGGGTAGACTGGAATTGCATTTAAAGCATAGGAAAAGAGGCAGAACGTCGACAATGATGCACTTGGCCAAAAAGGGCGTATGCGTTTTTTCCTGAATATATTCAGGAAAAAACGCATACGCCCTTTTTGGCCAACCATGCAAGCATGTTAAAGAATTATGCACTACAATGAAGTCTCACAGCCCCCTGGTCCAAAGGGCCATCTAAAAAAAGTGTAAAATCCAGAAAGACAGCACAGGCCATGGAGAACAGGGAGCCTTGTTATGCTGATGGGCGGGATGTAAATTGCCAAAAGCCACCCTGGAGAAGTGTATGGTGTTTCCTGAAACACCTAAAAAACAAAGCAACGGAGCCTACGGCACTTCCAGTTATGGTCCTATAGCTTAGGGAAATTAAAATCAAAAACACACAGCCACCCCAAATTTTCGGACGGCTCTGTTTACAAGAACCTCATCTACGGTACAAGTTAAATATCCCAGAATGTGAAAAATGGATAAAGAAGTTGTGGTTCGTACGTACAATGGAATATCACTCAGCAATGAAATCTATGTCATCAGGCCCATCACGGCATAATGAGTGGATTCAGCTACAGTGATTCTAAGTGAAATAAGTCACACAGAAAATGAAACATCATAAGATATCACTAATACACGGAATGTAAACTTGGCTACACATGAACTGAATTACAAAACAGAACAGGGACTCAAATTTAGGAAACCAACTTATGCTTGCTTAAGGGCAAAGGTGAGTTGGGGTGCTGCATAAAACCAGAGATTGAAAATAGCACAGATACCGTTCCATAAGCCAAATATGTAATAGTCAAGACCTACTCCTTGTTCAACGACATGGACTCAACACCACATATTCAACGCCTAGGAATATACCTGACTAGTAAGAATCTTAAAACCCGTGGATTTATATTTCTCTGTAGGAGAATCAAGCGTTTGTACAGCGGCATGAACGCAGCAGTGAAAATCCGATAAATCCCATTATCAAACTAAATTACAAAAACAAAACACAATGACAGTGAAAGAGACAGCAATTCTTAAATAATTGATTCAGGGCTTGTGATGAAACCTGGATTTACCACATCTACACCCAGAGCTGGGTGAGGCATAAGGCTGGACACTTCGAACTGATAGCATTGGTGAGGTTCGGTGAGCAAATTCAGACCCTTTTTAGTCATACTGCATGGTACCCATTCCATGGGTCAATAATCTCCAGGTTTAAGGAATTCTTCCTTCAGCTAAAACATGCATGGGAAACCCAGAGTATGGTCCACTGTGAGACTGGGAAACCATTTTAAATGGCTCTCAGGTTTCGTTCCCTGGTACTCGGGTTCACCATTCCAGATGCTTTACTAACCCTCTACCCACTTGGAGAGTCAGTGCCTTTAACCTCCTGTTTGGCACAGTTTGCAATTTCTGCACAAGATGAACAGGAATAGGGAGAACCAATGAGAGACTAGCTGTAGGTGTCTCCACGGGCAAATTGAATGCTCATTTCTCACCAGAAAGAGGAATTTACCAAAGGCTCAGCGTGCCGTGCCGAAACCAGATTACGGCCTGAAGCAATCCTGCGGTTTTGCGGCCAGCTCACAAGAAAGCATGTTGAAGAAAGGAGCTCAGGGACACTGTATTTAACAAACCTGCAGAGTTATTAATGACAGGTATCATACAAAAATATATTGAAGTAAGGCTGCGAGGAGGACTTGAAAGCGGGGCAGTATTCCTGGAATATGATTTCAGGACGTAGACGGGAAGTGCTCTGAAAGCATAGGAGAAGAGGCAGATCCTGGACAATGATGCACTTGGTCAAAATGTGCATATGCGTTTTTTCCAGGGCCCTCATTAAAGAGGGTAGGAGGCTCCCAGAATGCTTTAGTGGCCAACAGAGGGCCCACATCATCAAGGCGACGTGAGCCAGCCAGGCAGGAGTGACCTCACATCAGAGGGCCCACCTCACAGAAGGGTAAGGAACCCAGCCAGGATCAGACTCTCACCAGAGTGCCCACATCAGCAAGGGGCTGTGAACCAGGCAGGAGTGTCATCACACCCGTGGGGCCATATCATCAAAAGTTGAGGTAACAAGAAAATGTGGCCTCAAACCAGAGGACCCACATCACCATGGGTCTTGGAGCGAGGCAGGCAGGATTAACCTCACAACACATGGCCCATTGTATAAAAAAGGTGAGGAATCCAGCAGTTGGAACATCCCAGCAGGCGGCCCAGAGCACCGAGGCTATGGGATCCAGGCAGTGATGAACTCACAACAGAGGGCCCTCATCATGAAACTGTGAGCAAACCAGCCGTTGTGACCTCAGAGCACAAGGCCCACATCCCCATGGGGAAGGGAACCAAGTAGGAGTGTCATCGCACCAGTGGGCACACATCAGAAAATGTGGGGAGCCCAGCAGTTAGGGCCTGACACCAGAGGGCTCTCATCACCGAGGAGAGGAGGCTCCCAGCAGGCTCCAACTGCTACCAGTGGGCCGCCGTCGCCAATGCGGGGTGTGCCAGCCAGGCAAGAGTGACCTCAGAGCAGAGGGCCCACCTCACAAAAGTGTGAGGAACCCAAGGAGGATCAGACTCTCACCAGAGGGCCCACATCACCAAGAGAATGGGAACCAGGCTGGAGTGTCCTCACACCAGTGGGTCCTCATCAACGAAATGTGAGTGACCCAGCACACGTGGCCTCAAACCAGAGGACACACATCACCAAGGGGCTGGGGGTGAGGCAGGCAGGAGGAGTCTCAAAACAGAGGGCCCATAGAAGAAAAAAGGTGAGGAATCCCGCAGTTGGAACCTCCCAGCAGGCGGCCAGGAGCAGCGAGGCTATGGGATCCAGACCTGACTGAACTCAAAACAGAGGGCCCTCATCATGAAACTGTGAGCAACCCAGGCTTTGGGACCTCAGAGCAGAAGGCCCACATTCCTATGTGGTTGGGAACATGGCATAAGTGTACTCGCACCTCAGGGCACACATCAGAGAATTTTGGGAGCCCAGAAGTTAGGGTCTGACGCCAGAGGGCCCTCATTACCAAGGGGAGGAGACCCCAAGCAGGCACCAACTCCCAACTGAGGGCCCATGTCGACAAGGTGACGTGTGACAGCCAGGCAGGAGTGACCTCACAGCAGAGGGCCTACCTCACAGAAGGGTGAGGAACCCAGCCAGGATAAGACTCTCACCAGAGGGCCCACATCACCAAGGGCATCAGAACCAGGCAGGACTGTCTTCACACCAGGGTGACCACATCATAGAAAGGTGAGGAAACCAGCACATGAGTCCTAAACCAGAGGACCCACATCTCCAAGGGACTCGGATTGAGGCAGGCATGAGTAGCCTCACAACACAGGGCCAATAGAATAAAAAAGGTGAGGAATCCTGCAGTGGGAACCTCCCAGCAGGCGGCCCAGAGCACCGAGTCTATGTGATCCAGGCTGCAGTGAACTCACAGCAGAGGGCCCACATCATGAAACTGTGAGCAACCCAGCCATTGGGACCTCAGAGCAGAAGGTCCACATCCCCATGGGGATGGGAACCTCGCAGGAGTGTCCTCGCACCACTTAGCACGTATCAGAAAATGTGGGTACCCAGCAGTTAGGGCCTGACGCAAGAGGGCCCTCATCACCGAGGGGAGGAGGCTCCCAGCATGCTCCAACTGCCACAAGAGGGCCGATGTTGCCCAGGCGGGGTGTGCCAGCCAGGCAGGTGTGACCTCACAGCAGAGGGCCCACCTCACAGAAGGGTGAGGAACCCAGCCAGGATCAGACTCTCACCAGAGAGCCCACATCTTCAAGGGGATAGGAACCAGGCAAGAGTGTCCTCACACCAGTGGGGCCACATCATCGAAAGGTGAGGGACCCAGCACACGTGGCCTCAAACCAGAGGACACATATCACCAAGGGGCTGGGAGTGAGGCAGGCAGGAGGAGTCTCAAAACAGAGGGCCCATAGAAGAAAAAAGGTGAGGAATCCCGCAGTTGTAACCTCCCCGCAGGTGGCCAGGAGCAGCGAGGCTATGGGATCCAGGCCGGAGTGAACTCACACCAGAGGGTCCTCATCATGAAACTGAGCAACCCACGGTTGGGACCTCAGAGCAGAAGGCCCACATTCCCATGGGGTTGGGAACCTGGCAGGAGTGTACTCGCACCACAGGGCGCACATCAGAAAATTTTGGGAGGCCAGGAGTTAGGGCCTGACGCCAGAGGGCCCTCATTACCAAGGGGAGGAGACTCGCAGCAGGCACCAACTCCCACGAGAGAGCCGACGTCGTCAAGGCGGGGTGGGCCAGCCAGGCAGGAGTGACCTCAGAGAAGAGGGCCCACCTCTCAGAAGTGTGAGGAACCCAGCCAGGATCAGACTCTCACCGGAGGGTCCACATCACCAAGGGGATGGGAACCAGGCAGGAGTGTCCTCACACCCGTGGGGCCACATCAGCCAAAGGTGAGGAACCCAGCACATGTGGCCTCAAACTACAGGACACACATAACCAAGGGGCTGGGAGTGAGGCAGGTGTCCGGAGGGGCACATTTAACTCTAATTTCCCACCAGGAAGAGGAATTAACCAAAGGCTCAGAGTGCCGTGTCGGACCCTGATTATGGCCTAAAGCAAACCTGCGGTTCTGTGGCCAGCTTTCAAGGAAACGAGTTAAGAAAGGAAATCACGGGCACTGTAATTCACAAACCTGCAGAGATATAAATGACAGCTATTGGCAAAAATATATTGAAGAAAGTCTGCAAAGAGGACTTGAAAACGAGGCAGAATTGCAGGAATCATATTTCAGGAGGTAGATTGGAATTGCATTTAAAGCATGTGAAAAGCGGCAGATCTTTGACACTGATGCACTTGGACAAAAGTGCGTAAACATTTTTTCCTGAATATATTCAGGAAAAAACGCATATGCCCTTTTTGGCCAACCAAGCACTCCAGCAATGGAAATCCGCACTACAATGAAGTCTCATTTCCCATTCGTCAAAAGGGCCATCTGAAAAAAGTGTAAAAACCAGAAACACAGGACAGGCCATGGAGAACAGGGAGCCTTGTTATGCTGATGGGCGGGATGTAAATTGCCAACAGACACTCTGGAGATGTTTATGGTGTATCCTGAAACATCTGAAAAACAAAGCTACAGACCCTAGGGTACTTCCACTTTTAGCCCTATAGCTTAGGAAAATTAAAATCAACAAGACACAGCCAGCACAAAATTTAGGGCTGCTTTGTTTACAAGAAACTCGAGTCCAGTACAAATTAAATATCCCAGAAAGAAAAAAATGGATAAAGGAGTTGTGCTACTTACGTACAACGGAATATCACTCAGCAATGAAATCAATGTCATCAGGCCTGTAGCAGCAAATTGAGTGGATTTAAATATGATGATTCTAAGAGAAATACGTCACACAGAGAAAGATAAGTATCATAAGATATCACTAATAGAGGGAGTGTAAACTTGGCTACACATAAACTGAAATACAAAACCGAACAGAGTCTCACATTTAGATAAAAACTTATGCTTGCTTAAGGGGAATGTTGAGTTGGGGTGCTGTATAAAACCAGAGATTGAAATTAGCACACATACCGTTCCATAAGCCAAATATGTAATAGACAAGACCTACTCTTTGCTCAACGAAATAGACTCATCCATAGTGTATCACCTCACACCTGTTAGAATGGGCATCATCAGAAAATCTACAAACAACAAATGCTGGAAAGGGTGTGGAGATAAGGAACCCTCTTCCACTATTGTTGGGAATGTAAATTGATACAGTCACTGTGGAGAACATTATGGAGTTTCTTATAAAATTAAGAATAGAATTACCATATGATACAGCAATCCCACTACTGGGCATATACCCAGACAAAACCATAAATCAAAAAGAGACATTCACCGCAATGTTCATTGCATCACTATTTACAATATCCAGGTAATGGAAGCAACCTAAATGCCCACAGACAGACGAATGCATAAAGAAGTGGTACATATATAAAATGGAATATTACTAAGCCATAAAAAGGAATGAAATTGGGTCATTTGTAGAGACGTTGATGGATCTAGAGACTGTCATACAGAGTGAAGTAAGTCAGAAATAGAAAAACAAATCTTGTATATTAATGCCTATATGTGGAACCTAGACAAATTTTACAGATGAACCGTTTTGCAAGGCAGAAATAGAGCAACAGATGTAGACAACAAACGTATGGACACCAAGGGGGGAAAGCTGTTGGGGGGTGGTGGTGGGAGGAGTTGAGAGATTGGGATTGGCATATATACATTTATATGTATAAAAGAGATAACCAAAAAGAACCTGCTGTATAAAAAAATAAAATAAAATTCAAATTACAAAAAGTAAAACAGAGAAAATATTCTTCCCTTCACATGCATGTATTTATATGAATAAATTATTTCCATGCTTATATCTGTAAATACAAAAAAGAGGAATAAAATCTACCTTGAACCAAAAACGAAAATAAGAAAAAAAAACAGAACCCACCAGTTACACAGAGGAAAACCGTATCAGGGCACTTGCTCCAGTTGTAAGCAATTCTGAAGTTGGTCAGTGGTGGGGAATCATCTCCCATTCAGCCAGCAGGCCCCACGCAACAAGCGTCCTCATTGCAAAGCTGGGGGACCGTGCCGAGGCATCTGTGAGTAAACGTGGGCTGAGCCCCAGGCCAGCTGCTGCTGAAATGTTCCCACCCTTCCCAGGTAAAACACCTGAATATGTACAAGGACTTGAAAGCCTAGAGGAAGGGCCATGGAGCCACATGAGCGACAGCATGCCAGCCGACTTGGTGCCTGCAGGCCAGCCAGGGTGGTCCTGGCCCTGGGTGCTCTTCTGGAAGCTTTCCATTTCCCTGCCTGAGATACCCCTGCTGTCCCGGCCCCCACTGCTTTCTTCCTCACTCACCTCTGCCCAGGGAGAAATTCCAGCGGCAGGTATGGGTGACACATCCTCTTCTTTAGCAGGTGGCATCTTGGCAACTGCTGCAGAAAGTCCAGCAGAGCCCCACTCACACTGGGCCACCCACAAAGCCGTGGCCTCTCACTCCCTCCCACCAGTCCAGCCCCAAGACTGCTGACAGGGCAGAGAAAATGGCGTCAGGCACAGCTGCAGGGGCTCTTGCTGCCTGGAGCGGTGTTTATATTGATCTGAACCCAGGCACACCTGGGGAGGGCTGGCCGGCAAGGTCGGGCTTCCCAGGCCAGCCAATAATCACCCCTCAGGGGCTCACAGTTGCAGAAACTGGAACTTGCTGAATCGGCCAGGTCCAAGGAACAGGTGTGGGCTCCTGAGAGTCAGGATAGACAAGGGGCTGCAGCTCTGGCTTGTTTTCTAATTATATTATCTGGCCCATGAGTGGGAGACAACTTCAAGAAAACCCTCTCCTAATGAGAGGAACCCAGGAGTCAGGGAGAGGAGGGGTGGCTGGTGGGTGGAGACAGAGGCCTGGTGCCCCGGGTGCAGTGGAAGTCTCTGGAAGACCAGGTGGAGGGAGGCCACACAGAGTGATGCCCAGGGTCACAGACCTGTGGGAGCTGCTGTTTGTTAGTTCAAGTCCTGCTCTGAGGTGCTCTGTGTCAGATCTGAGTGACAGGTGAGCTGGGAGTGCCCTGCAATGAGGGCGATATGCACGGTTCCTGTGTTCCCAGCCCTGCCATGGTACCTGCAAGGGTAGCTCTGTATCCTGGGAGGGGCCTGACCACGAGAGCCCCATGGGCTGCAGGGGGACCTGCCCAGGGAACACCATATCCTGGGAGGGTCCTGAACATGAGAGCCCCGTGGGCTGGGTTGGGGTACCTGCCCAGGTGAGCTCCATATCCTGGGATTGGCCTGACCTCGAGAGCCCCATGGGCTGCTGGAGTCCTGGTAAAGGATGTCAGGACAGTCAGTTAAGCCACTGAGGATATACCTCCAGTAGTTCCTAAACCCTACACACTGCTGGTCATTCTACCAACCACCAGGACATGGTATTCTGTATTAGTCTTCAATGATGCCTTCTTTTGTATTCTATTAGTCCCAGAGTCACAAGGAATTTTGGCTTGTGAGTGGCAGGACTCAACATACAACTAAAACAATACTTCCGGGCCGTGTTGTCCCAAGGGTTCAAAAATTCCCACACCATCTTTGGGGAAAGCTCAGCTAAAGACCTAAAAGTTCTACCTCTGGAAAAGGAAACACTCCTTCAATATGCAGACGACATTCTGATCGCCAGCCCTACTAAGGAGACCTCTGAACTACCAAGCCAATAAAGGATACAAGTTGTCCAAGAAAAAGCTCAAATATCACATACTACGGTGACCTGCCTGGGCTTCATTCTCACAGAAGGTCGGAGAAGCCCATCCCAGGAAAGGGAAGAAACAATTTACAGCCTTACCCATTTCTAAAACTAGAAGACAGCTTAGGGGTTCCTGGGGAGGCCAGGGTTTGCTGCTTCTGGATCCCTAACTACAGTCTACTAGCTCAGCCTCTATATGAAACACTGAAAGGAAAAGGTGATGATCCTTTTGAATAGAATGCAGAAGTGGCCTTTCAAGAATGGAAAGAGCAGTCAATTCAGACCCTTGCACAGGAACTCCCTAATTTAGCTAAACCCTTTGACCTTTACATTCCTGGTGAACGGTGAATCACCATTGGAGTATTAGTGCAAAACCTGGGACCACTTGAAATGGAACAATGCAAGAATGCGATCCAGGTAGGATAAACTACAGTCACCAAGGGGATTGGCCCACCGCCACATCTGGCCAAGATACTGGCAGTATCCGAAAACCTGGAAATCAGCAGCCCAAAAGGCCACCTCCCTCCTAATGTAAAAGGACCCCACGTGGTGATACTAACCACCAAACATGCCCTGAAGTTGCAGGTTTGGCTCCGTGGGCACACTGACCTTGAGTGAGGAAGCCCTCCAACTCCAACCTCCATAGAGATAACCGGGGCAAAGGGGCACCATGACAACTCGTGTGAAGGTGTCTGCACGGGCAAATTTAACGCTCATTTCCCACCAGGAAGAGGAATTCACCAAAGGCTCAGGATGCCGTGCCGGAACCAGATTAGGGCCTGAAGCATTCCTGCGGGTTTGCGGCCAGCTCACAAGAAAGCGAGTTGAAGAAAGGAGCTCAGGGGCACTGTAATTCACAAACCTGCAGAGTTATAAATGACAGCTATGGTCTAAAAATATATTGAAGGAAGGCTGCGAAGAGGACTTGAAAGTGGGGCAGAATTTCAGGAAAACGATTTCAGGGGGTAGACTGGAATTGCATTTAAAGCATAGGAAAAGAGGCAGAACGACGACAATGATGCACTTGCCCAAAAAGGGCGTATGCGTTTTTTCCTGAATATATTCAGGAAAAAACGCATACGCCCTTTTTGGACAACCAAGCAAGCGTGTAAAGGAAATCTGCACTACAATGAAGTCTCACTGCCCCCCGTTCAAAAGGGCCATCTGAAAAAAGTGTAAAATCCAGAAAGGCAGCACAGACAATGGAGAAGAGGGAGACTTGTCATGCTGATGGGCGGGATGTAAATTGCCAACAACCACTCTGGAGAAGTGTATGGTGTTTCCAGAAACACGTAGGAAACAAAGCAACACAGCCTATGGCACTTCCACTTATGGTCCTATAGCTTAGGGAAATTAAAATCAAAAACACACAGCCACCCCAAAGTTTCGGACGGCTCTGTTTACAAGAACCTCGTCTACGGTACAAGTTAAATATCCAAGAAAGCGAAAAATCGATAAAGAAAGTGTGGTACGTACGTACAATGGAATATCACTCACCAATGAAATCTATGTCATCAGGCCCATTGCAGCATAATGAGTGGATTCAGGTACGATGATTCTAAGTGAAATAAGTCACACAGAAAATGAAACATTATAAGATATCACTAATATAAGGAATGTAAACTTGGCTACACATGAACTGAATTACAAAACAGAACAGGGTCTCAAATTTAGAAAACCAACTTATGCTTGCTTAAGGGGAAATGTGAGTTGGGGTGCTGCATAAAACCAGAGATAGAAATTAGCACAGATACCTTTCCATAAGAAAAATATGTAATAGTCAAGACCTAGACCTTGCTCAACGAAATGGACTAAACACCCCATATTCAACGCCTAGGATTACACATGACTAGTAAGAGCCTTCAAACCCATGGATTTATATGTCTCCGTAAGAGACTCAAGTGTGTGTACAGCGGCATGAATGCAGCAGAGAAAATCCGATAAAACCCATTATCAAAATGAATTACAAAAACAAACACAATGACAGTGAAATAGAGAGCAATTCTTAAATAATTCATTCAGGGCTTGTGATGCGACCTGGATTTACCACATCTACACCCAGAGCTGAGTGAGACATAAGGCTGGACACTTCGGGCTGATAGCATTTGTGAGGTTCGATGAGCAAATGCAGACCCTTTGAAGTCATACTGCATGGTACCCATTCCATGGGTCCCAACTCTCCAGGTTTAAGGGATTCTTCCTTCAGCTAAAACATGCATGGGAAACCCACAGTACAGTGCACTGTGTGACCGGGAAACGTTTTCAAATGCATCTCAGTTTTCGTCCCCTTTTACTCGGGTTCACCATTCCAGACCGTTTACTAACACTCTCCCCACTTAGAGAGTCAGTGCCTTTAACCTCCTGTTTGGCACAGTTTGCAATTTCTGCGCAAGATGAACAGGAATAGGGAGAACCAATGAGAGACTAGCTGTAGGTGTCTGGACGGGCAAATGGAACGCTCATTTCCCACCAGGAAGAGGAATTAACCAAAGGTTCAGCATGCCGTGCCGGAACCAGATTAGGGCCTGAAGCATTCCTGCGGGTTTGCGGCCAGCTCACAAGAAAGCGAGTTGAAGAAAGGAGCTCAGGGGCACTGTAATTCACAAACCTGCAGAGTTATAAATGACAGCTATCGTCCAAAAATATATTGAAGGAAGGCTGCGAAGAGGACTGGAAAGCGGGGCAGAATTGCAGGAAAACGATTTCAGGGGGTAGACTGGAATTGCATTTAAAGCATAGGAAAAGAGGCAGAACGTCGACAATGATGCACTTAGCCAAAAAGGGCGTATGCGTTTTTTCCTGAATATATTCAGGAAAAAACGCATACGCCCTTTTTGGCCAACCAAGCCAGCATGTTAAAGAAATCTGCACTACAAAGAAGTCTCACTGCCCCCAGGTCAAAAGGGCCATCTGAAAAAAGTGTAAAATCCAGAAAGACAGCACAGGCCATGGAGAACAGGGAGCCTTGTTATGCTGATGGGTGGGATGTAAATTGCCAACAGCCACTCTGGAGAAGTGTATGGTGTTTCCTGAAACACCTAAGAAACAAAGCAACGGAGACTACGGCACTTCCACTTATGGTCTTATAGATCACGGAAATTAAAATCAAAAACAGACAGCCACCCCAAAGTTTCAGACGGCTCTGTTTACAG
The DNA here is from genome assembly GCF_059928025.1 of Delphinapterus leucas. NCBI lineage: Eukaryota > Metazoa > Chordata > Mammalia > Artiodactyla > Monodontidae > Delphinapterus > Delphinapterus leucas. The sequence continues at coordinate 8,701,727 of NW_028322237.1, forward strand.
GAATCTCGTCTACGGTACAAGTTAAATATCCCAGAATGTGAAAAATGGATAAAGAAGTTGTGGTACACACATTCAATGGAATATCACTCAGCAATGAAATCTATGTCATCAGGCCCGTCGTGGCATAATGAGTGGATTCAGGTACGATGATTCTAAGTGAAATAAGTCACACAGAAAATGAAACATCATAAGATATCACTAATACACGGAATGTAAACTTGGCTACACATGAACTGAATTACAAAACAGAACAGGGTCTCAAATTTAGAAAACCACCTTATGCTTGCTTAAGGGGAAAAGTGAGTTGGGGTGCTGCATAAAACCAGAGATAGAAATTAGCACAGATACCTTTCCATAAGCCAAATATGTAATAGTCAAGACCTAGCCCTTGCTCAACGAAATGGACTAAACACCCCATATTCAACGCCTAGGAATACACCTGACTAGTAAGTATCTTCAAACCCATGGATTTATATGTCTCCATAAGAGACTCAAGTGTGTGTACAGCGGCATGAATGCAGCAGAGAAAATCCGATAAATCCCATTATCAAAATGAATTACAAAAACAAACACAATGACAGTGAAATAGAGAGCAATTCTTAAATAATTCATTCAGGGCTTGTGATGCAACCTGGATTTACCACATCTACAACCAGAGCTGAGTGAGACATAAGGCTGTACACTTCGGCCTGATAGCATTGGTGAGGTTCGTTGAGAAAATGCAGGCCCTTTGAAGTCATACTGCATGGTACCCATTCCATGGGTCCCAACTCTCCAGGTTTAAGGGATTCTTCCTTCAGCTAAAACATGCATGGGAAACCCACAGTATGGTGCACCGTGTGACCGGGAAACCTTTTCAAATGCATCTCAGTTTTCGTCCCCTTTTACTCGGGTTCACGATTGAAGACCCTTTACTAACACTCTCCCCACTTGGAGAGTCAGTGCCTTTAACCTCCTGTTTGGCACAGTTTGGAAATTCTGCGCAAGATGAACAGGAATAGGGAGAACCAATGAGAGATTAGCTGTAGGTGTCTGCACGAACAAATTTAACGCTCATTTCCCACCAGGAAGAGGAATTAGCCAAAGGCTCAGCATGCCGTGTCGGAACCAGATTAGGGCCTGAAGCAATCCTGCGGTTTTGCGGCCAGCTCACAAGAAAGCGAGTTGAAGAAAGGAGCTCAGGGGCGCTGTAATTCACAAACATGCAGAGTTATAAATGACAGCTATCGTCCAAAAATATATTGAAGTAAGGCTGCAAAGAGGACTTGAACGCGGGGCAGAATTCCAGGAATACGATTTCAGGAGGTAGACGGGAAGTCCTCTGAAAGTATAGGAGAAGAGGCAGAACCTCGACAATGATGCACTTGGTTAAAAAGGGCATATGCGTTTCTTCCAGGGCCCTTATTAAAGAGGGTAGGAGGCTCCCAGCATGCTTCAGTGGCCAAGAGAGGGCCTACGTCGCCAAGGCGACATGAGCCATCCAGGCAGGAGTGACCTCACATCAGAGGGCCCACCTCACAGAAGGGTAAGGAACCCAGTCAAGATCAGACTCTCACCAGAGTGCCCACATAAGCAAGGGGCTGGGAACCAGGCAGGAGTGTCCTCACACCCGTGGGGCCACATCATCGAAAGTTGAGGTACCCAGCACATGTGGCCTCAAACCAGAGGACCCACATCACCATGGGTCTCGGAGCGAGGCAGGCAGGATTAACCTCAAAACACATGGCCCATTGTATAAAAAAGGTGAGGAATCCAGCAGTTGGAACATCCCAGCAGGCGGCCCAGAGCACCGAGGCTATGGGATCCAGGCAGTGATGAACTCACAACAGAGGGCCCTCATCGTGATACTGTAAGCAACCCAGCCGTTGTAACCTCAGAGCACAAGGCCCACATCCCCATGGGGAAGGGAACCAAGCAGGAGTGTCATCGCACCAGTGGGCACACATCAGAAAAGGTGGGGAGCCCAGCAGTTAGGGCCGGACGCCAGAGGGCTCTCATCACTGAGGAGAGGAGGCTCCCAGCAAGCTCCAACTGCTACCAGAAGGCCGACGTCGCCAATGCAGGGTGTGCCAGCCAGGCAGGAGTGACCTCAGAGCAGAGGGCCAACCACACAAAAGTGTGAGGAACCCAAAGAGGATCAGACTCTCACCGGAGGGCCCACATCACCAAGGGAATGGAAACCAGGCAGGAGTGTTCTCACACCAGTGTGGTCACATCACCGAAATGTGACGGACCCAGCACACGTGGCCTCAAACTACAGGGCACACATCACCAAGGGGCTGGGAGTGAGGCAGGCAGGAGGAGCCTCCAAACAGAGGGCCCATAGCGTAAAAAGGTGAGGGATCCCGCAGTTGGAACCTCCCAGCAGGTGGCCAGGAGCAGCGAGGCTATGGGATCCAGGCCTGACTGAACTCAAAACAGAGGGCCCTCATTATGAAACTGTGAGCAACCCAGCCGTTGGGACCTTAGAGCAGAAGGCCCACATTCCCATGGGGTTGGGATCCTGGCAGGAGTGTACTCGCACCACAGGGCGCACATCAGAAAATTTTGGGAGCCCAGGAGTTAGGGTCTGACGCCAGAGGGCCCTCATTACCGAGGGGAGGAGACTCCCAGCAGGCACCAACTCCCAACTGAGGGCCCACGTCGCCACGTTGACGTGTGCCAGCCAGGCAGGAGTGACCTCACAGCAGAGGGCCTACCTCACAGAAGGGTGAGGAACCCAGCCAGGATAAGACTCTCACCAGAGGGCCCACATCACCAAGGGGATCGGAACAAGGCAGGAGTGTCCTCACACCAGTGTGGCCACATTATAGAAAGGTGAGGAACCCAGCACATGTGGCCTAAACCAGAGGACCCACATTTCCAAGGTGCTCCGAGTGAGGCAGGCAGGAGTAGCCTAACAACACAGGGCCCACAGAATAAAAAATGTGAGGAATCCAGCAGTTTGAACCTCCCAGCAGGTGGCCCAGAGCATGGAGTCTATGGGATCCAGGCCACAGTGAACTCACAGCAGAGGGCCCACATCATGAAACTGTGAGCAACCCAGCCAGTGGGACCTCAGAGCAGAAGGCCCACATCCCCATGGGGATGGGAACCTCGCAGGAGTGTCCTCGCACAACTTAGCACGTATCAGAAAATGTGGGAACCCAGCAGTTATGGCCTGGCGCCAGAGGGCCCTCATCACGGAGGAGAGGAGGCTACCAGCAGGCTCCAAAGGCCACCAGAGGGCCGACGTCACCAAGGCAATGGGAGCAAGCCAGGCAGGAGTTACCTCACAGCAGAGGGCCCACCTCACAGAAGTGTGAGGAATCCAGACAGGATCAGACTCTCACCAGAGGGCCCCCATCACCAAGGGGATGGGAACCAGGCAGGAGTGTCCTCACACCAGTGGGGCCACATCAGCGAAAGGTGAGGAGCACAGCACATGTGGCCTCAAACAAGGGGACACACATCACGAAAGGGTTGGGAGTGAGGCATGCAGGAGGAGACTCAGAACAGAGGGCCCATAGAATAAAAAAGGTGAGGAACCCCGCAGTTGGAAGCTCCAAGCAGGTGGCCCAGAGCACCGAGGCTATGGGATCCATGCCGGAGTGAACTCACAGCAGAGGGCCCACATTCTGACACTGTGAGCAACCCAGCCGTTGGGACCTCAGGGCAGAAAGCCCACATCCCCATGGGGATGGGACCCTGGCTGGAGTGTACTCGCACGACAGGGCGCACATCAGAAAATTTTGGGAGCCCATGAGTTAGGGCCTGACGCCAGAGGGCCCTCATTACCGAGGGGAGGAGACTCCCAGCAGGCACCAACTCCCAACTGAGGGCCCACATCGCCAAGGTGATGTGTGCCAGCCAGGCAGGAGTGACCTCACAGCAGAGGGCCCACCTCCCAGAAGTGTGAGGAATCCAGACAGGATCAGACTCTCACCAGAGGGCCCCCATCACCAAGGGGATGGGAACCAGGCAGGAGTGTCCTCACACCAGTGGGGCCACATCAATAAAGGTGAGGAAACCGGTACATGTGGCCTTAAACCAGAGGACCTACATCACAAATGGGCTGGGAGTGAGTCAGGAAGTAGGAGCATGAAAACACAGGACCCAAAGAATAAAAAAGGTAAGGAATCCAGCAGTAGGAACCTCCCAGCAGGCCGCTCAGAGCACAGAGGCTATGGGATCTAGGCCTGGGTGAACTAACACCAGAGAGCCAACATCATGAAACGGTGAACAACACAGGTGTTGGGACCTTAGAGCAGAAGGCCCACATGCCCATGGGGATGGGAACCTCGCAGGAGTGTCCTGGCACCACTTAGCACGTATCAGAAAATGTGGGTACCCAGCAGTTAGGGCCTGAGGCAAGAGGGCCCCCATCACCGAGGGGAGGTTCCCAGCAGGCTCCAACTGCCACAAGAGGGCCGATGTTGCCCAGGTGGGGTGTGCCAGCCAGGCAGGAGTGACCTCACAGCAGAGGGCCCCCCTCACAGAAGGGTGAGGAACCCAGCCAGGATCAGACTCTCACCAGAGGGCCCACATCATCAAGGGGATAGGAACCAGGCAGGAGTGTCCTCACACCAGTGGGGCCACATCATCGAAAGGCGAGGGACCCAGCATACGTGGCCTCAAACCAGAGGACACACATCACCAAGGGGCTGGGAGTGAGGCAGGCAGGAGGAGTCTCAAAACAGAGGGCCCATAGAAGAAAAAAGGTGAGGAATCCCGCAGTTGTAACCTCCCAGCAGGTGGCCAGGAGCAGCGAGGCTATGGGATCCAGGCCGGAGAGAACTCACAGCAGAGGGCCCTCATCATGAAACTGAGCAACCCATGGTTGGGACCTCAGAGCAGAAGGCCCACATTCCCATGGGGTTGGGAACCTGGCAGGAGTGTACTCGAACCACAGGGCGCATATCAGGAAATATTGGGAGCCCAGGAGTTAGGGTCTGACGCCAGAGGGCCCTCATTACCGAGGGGAGGAGACACCCAGCAGGCACCAAATCCCACCAGAGGGCCGACGTCGCCAAGGCGGGGTGTGCCAGCCAGGCAGGAGTGACCTCAGAGAAGAGGGCCCACCTCACAGAAGTGTGAGGAACCCAACCAGGATCAGACTCTCACCGGAGGGCCCACATCACCAAGGGGATGGGAACCAGGCAGGAGTGTCCTCACACCAGTGGGGCCACATCAGCCAAAGGTGAGGAACCCAGCACATGTGGCCTCAAACCACAGGACACACATCACCAAGGGGCTAGGAGTGAGGCAGGTGTCTGGAGGGGCACATTTAACTCTAATTTCCCACCAGGAAGTGGAATGAACCAAAGTCTCAGAGTGCCGTGCCGGAACCTGATTACGGCCTGAAGCAAACCTGCGGTTCTGTGGCCAGTTTTCAAGGAAACGAGTTAAGAAAGGAAATCACGGGCACTGTAATTCACAAACCTGCAGTGTTATAAATGACAGTTATTGGCAAAATTATATGGAAGTAAGTCTGCAAAGAGGACTTGAAAACGAGGCAGAATTGCAGGAATCATATTTCAGGAGGTAGATTGGAATTGCATTTAAAGCATGTGAAAAGCGGCAGATCTTTGACAGTGATGCACTTGGACAAAAGTGCGTAAACATCTTTTCCTGAATATATTCAGGAAAAAACACATATGCCCTTTTTGGCCAACCAAACACTCGAGAAATGGAAATCCGCACTACAATGAAGTCTCATTTCCCATTCGTCAAAAGGGCCATCTGAAAAAAGTGTAAAAACCAGAAACACAGGACAGGCCATGGAGAACAGGGAGCCTTGTTATGCTGATGGGCGGGATGTAAATTGCCAACAGACACTCTGGAGATGTTTATGGTGTATCCTGAAACATCTGAAAAACAAAGCTACAGACCCTAGGGCACTTCCACTTTTGGCCCTATAGCTTAGGAAAATTAAAATCAACAAGACACAGCCAACACAAAATTTAGGGCCGCTGTGTTTACAAGAACCTTGAGTCCAGTACAAATTAAATATCCCAGAAAGAAAAAAATGGATAAAGGAGTTGTGCTACTTACGTACAACGGAATATCACTCAGCAATGAAATCAATGTCATCAGGCCTGTAGCAGCAAATTGAGTGGATTTAAGTATGATGATTCTAAGAGAAATAGGTCACACAGAGAAAGATAATTATCATAAGATATCACTAATAGAGAGAGTGTAAACTTGGCTACACATAAACTGAATTCCAAAACCGAACAGAGTCTCACATTTAAATAAAAACTTATGCTTGCTTAAGGGGAAAGTTGAGTTGGGGTGCTGTATAAAACCAGAGATTGAAATTAGCACACATACCGTTCCATAAGCCAAATATGTAATAGACAAGACCTACTCTTTGCTCAACGAAATAGACTCATCCATGGTGTATCACCTCACACCTGTTAGAATGGGCATCATCAGAAAATCTACAAACAACAAATGCTGGAAAGGGTGTGGAGATAAGGAACCCTCTTCCACTATTGTTGGGAATGTAAATTGATACAGTCACTGTGGAGAACATTATGGAGTTTCTTATAAAACTAAGAATAGAATTACCATATGATACAGCAATCCCACTACTGGGCATATACCCAGACAAAACCATAAATCAAAAAGAGACATTCACCGCAATGTTCATTGCATCACTATTTACAATATCCAGGTAATGGAAGCAACCTAAATGCCCACAGACAGACGAATGCATAAAGATGTGGTACATATATAAAATGGAATATTACTAAGCCATAAAAAGGAATGAAATTGGGTCATTTGTAGAGACGTTGATGGATCTAGAGACTGTCATACAGAGTGAAGTAAGTCAGAAAGAGAAAAACAAATCTTGTCTATTAATGCATATATGTGGAACCTAGAAAAATTGTACAGATGAACCGTTTTGCCAGGCAGAAATAGAGCAACAGATGTAGACAACAAACGTATGGACACCAAGGGGGGAAAGCTGTTGGGGGGTGGTGGTGGGAGGAGTTGAGAGATTGGGATTGGCATATATACATTTATATGTATAAAATAGATAACTAAAAAGAACCTGCTGTATAAAAAAATAAAATAAAATTCAAATTACAAAAAGTAAAACAGAAAAAATATTCTTCCCTTCACATACATGTATTTATATGAATAAATTATTTCCATGCTTATATCTGTAAATACAAAAAAGAGGAATAAAATCTACCTTGAACCAAAAACGAAAAAAAGAAAAAAAAACAGAACCCACCAGTTACACAGAGGAAAACCGTATCAGGGCACTTGCTCCAGTTGTAAACAATTCTGAAGTTGGTCAGTGGTGGGGAATCATCTCCCATTCAGCCAGCAGGCCCCACGCAAAAAGCGTCCTCATTGCAAAGCTGGGGGACCGTGCCGAGGCATCTGTGAGTAAACGTGGGCTGAGCCCCAGGCCAGCTGCTGCTGAAATGTTCCCACCCCTCCCAGGTAAAACACCTGAATATGTACAAGGACTTGAAAGCCTAGAGGAAGGGCCATGGAGCCACATGAGTGACAGCATGCCAGCCGACTTGGTGCCTGCAGGCCAGCCAGGATGGTCCTGGCCCTGGGTGCTCTTCTGGAAGCTTTCCATTTCCCTGCCTGAGATACCCCTGCTGTCCCGGCCCCCACTGCTTTCTTCCTCACTCACCTCTGCCCAGGGAGAAATTCCAGCGGCAGGTATGGGTGACACATCCTCTTCTTTAGCAGGTGGCATCTTGGCAACTGCTGCAGAAAGTCCAGCAGAGCCCCACTCACACTGGGCCACCCACAAAGCCGTGGCCTCTCACTCCCTCCCACCAGTCCAGCCCCAAGACTGCTGACAGGGCAGAGAAAATGGCGTCAGGCACAGCTGCAGGGGCTCTTGCTGCCTGGAGCGGTGTTTATATTGATCTGAACCCAGGCACACCTGGGGAGGTCTGGCCGGCAAGGTCGGGCTTCCCAGGCCAGCCAATAATCACCCCTCAGGGGCTCACAGTTGCAGAAACTGGAACTTGCTGAATCGGCCAGGTCCAAGGAACAGGTGTGGGCTCCTGAGAGTCAGGATAGACAAGGGGCTGCAGCTCTGGCTTGTTTTCTAATTATATTATCTGGCCCATGAGTGGGAGACAACTTCAAGAAAACCCTCTCCTAATGAGAGGAACCCAGGAGTCAGGGAGAGGAGGGGTGGCTGGTGGGTGGAGACAGAGGCCTGGTGCCCCGGGTGCAGTGGAAGTCTCTGGAAGACCAGGTGGAGGGAGGCCACACAGAGTGATGCCCAGGGTCACAGACCTGTGGGAGCTGCTGTTTGTTAGTTCAAGTCCTGCTCTGAGGTGCTCTGTGTCAGATCTGAGTGACAGGTGAGCTGGGAGTGCTCTGCAATGAGGGCGATATGCACGGTTCCTGTGTTCCCAGCCCTGCCATGGTACCTGCAAGGGTAGCTCTGTATCCTGGGAGGGGCCTGACCACGAGAGCCCCATGGGCTGCAGGGGAACCTGCCCAGGGAACCCCATATCCTGGGAGGGGCCTGAACACGAGAGCCCCATGGGCTGGGGTGGGGGTGGGGTACCTGCCCAGGTGAGCTCCATATCCTGGGATTGGCCTGACCTCGAGAGCCCCATGGGCTGCTGGAGTCCTGGTAAAGGATGTCAGGACAGTCAGTGAAGCCACCGAGGATATACCTCCAGTAGTTCCTAAATCCTACACCCTGCTGGTCATTCTACCAACCACCAGGACATGGTATTCTGTATTAGTCTTCAATGATGCCTTCTTTTGTATTCTATTAGTCCCAGAGTCACAAGAAATTTTGGCTTGTGAGTGGCAGGACTCAACATACAACTAAAACAATACTTCCGGGCCGTGTGGCCCCAAGGGTTCAAAAATTCCCACACCATCTTTGGGGAAAGCTCAGCTAAAGAACTAAAAGTTCTACCTCTGGAAAAGGAAACACTCCTTCAATATGCAGACGACATTCTGATCGCCAGCCCTACTAAGGAGACCTCTGAACTACCAAGCCAATAAAGGATACAAGTTGTCCAAGACAAAGCTCAAATATCACAGACTACGGTGACCTGCCTGGGCTTCATTCTCACAGAAGGTCGGAGAAGCCCATCCCAGGAAAGGGAAGAAACAATTTACAGCCTTACCCATTTCTGAAACTAGAAGACAGCTTAGGGGTTCCTGGGGAGGCCAGGGTTTGCTGCTTCTTGATCCCTAACTACAGTCTACTAGCTGGGCCTCTATATGAAACACTGAAAGGAAAAGATGATGATCCTTTTGAATAGAATGCAGAAGTGGCCTTTCAAGAATGGAAAGAGCAGTCAATTCAGACCCTTGCCCTGGAACTCCCTAATTTAGCTAAACCCTTTGACCTTTACATTCCTGGTGAACGGTGAATCGCCATTGGAGTATTAGTGCAAAACCTGGGACCACTTGAAATGGAACAATGCAAGAATGCGATCCAGGTAGGATAAACTACGGTCACCAAGGGGCTTGGCCCACCGCCACATCTGGCCAAGATACTGGCAGTATCTGAAAACCTGGAAATCAGCAGCCCAAAAGGCCACCTCCCTCCTAAGGGAAAAGGACCCCACGTGGTGATCCTAACACCCAACCATGCCCTGAAGTTGCAGGGTTGGCTCCATGGGCACACTGACCTTGAGCGAGGAGGCCCTCCAACTCCAACCTCCATAGAGATAACCGGGGCAAAGTGGCACCATGAAGACTCGTGTGAAGGTGTCTGCACGGGCAAACTTAACGCTCATTTCCCACCAGGAAGAGGAATTAACCAAAGGCTCAGCATGCCGTGTCGGAACCAGATTAGGGCCTGAAGCAATCCTGCGGGTTTGCGGCCAGCTCACAAGAAAGCGAGTTGAAGAAAGGAGCTCAGGGACACTGTAATTCAAAAACCTGCAGAGTTATAAATGACAGCTATCACCCAAAAATATATTGAAGGAAGGCTGCGAAGAGGACTTGAAAGCGGGGCAGAATTGCAAGAAAACGATTTCAGGGGGTAGACTGGAATTGCATTTAAAGCATAGGAAAAGAGGCAGAACGTCGACAATGATGCACTTGGCCAAAAAGGGCGTATGCGTTTTTTCCTGAATATATTCAGGAAAAAACGCATACGCCCTTTTTGGCCAACCAAGCAAGCATGTTAAAGAAATCTGCACTACAATGAAGTCTCACTGTCCCCGGTTCAAAAGGGCCATCTGAAAAAAGTGTAAAATCCAGAAAGGCAGCACAGGCCATGGAGAACAGGGAACCTTGTTATGCTGATGGGCGGGATGTAAATTGCCAACAGCCACTCTGGAGAAGTGTATGGTGTTTCCTGAAACACCTAAGAAACAAAGCAACGGAGACTACGGCACTTCCACTTATGGTCTTATAGATCACGGAAATTAAAATCAAAAACAGACAGCCACCCCAAAGTTTCAGAAGGCTCTGTTTACAGGAATCTCGTCTACGGTACAAGTTAAATATCCCAGAATGTGAAAAATGGATAAAGAAGTTGTGGTACACACATTCAATGGAATATCACTCAGCAATGAAATCTATGTCATCAGGCCCATCGTGGCATAATGAGTGGATTCAGGTACGATGATTCTAAGTGAAATAAGTCACACAGAAAATGAAACATCATAAGATATCACTAATACACGGAATGTAAACTTGGCTACCCATGAACTGAATTACAAAACAGAACAGGGTCTCAAATTTAGAAAACCACCTTATGCTTGCTTAAGGGGAAAAGTGAGTTGGGGTGCTGCATAAAACCAGAGATAGAAATTAGCACAGATACCTTTCCATAAGCCAAATATGTAATAGTCAAGACCTAGCCCTTGCTCAACGAAATGGACTAAACACCCCATATTCAACGCCTAGGAATACACCTGACTAGTAAGTATCTTCAAACCCATGGATTTATATGTCTCCATAAGAGACTCAAGTGTGTGTACAGCGGCATGAATGCAGCAGAGAAAATCCGATAAATCCCATTATCAAAATGAATTACAAAAACAAACACAATGACAGTGAAATAGAGAGCAATTCTTAAATAATTCATTCAGGGCTTGTGATGCAACCTGGATTTACCACATCTACAACCAGAGCTGAGTGAGACATAAGGCTGTACACTTCAGCCTGATAGCATTGGTGAGGTTCGTTGCGAAAATGCAGGCCCTTTGAAGTCATACTGCATGGTACCCATTCCATGGGTCCCAACTCTCCAGGTTTAAGGGATTCTTCCTTCAGCTAAAACATGCATGGGAAACCCACAGTATGGTGCACCGTGTGACCGGGAAACCTTTTCAAATGCATCTCAGTTTTCGTCCCCTTTTACTCGGGTTCACGATTGAAGACCCTTTACTAATACTCTCCCCACTTAGAGAGTCAGTGCCTTTAACCTCCTGTTTGGCACAGTTTGCAATTTCTGCGCAAGATGAACAAGAATAGGGAGAACCAATGAGAGACTAGCTCTAGGTGTCTGCACGTTCAAATATAACACTCATTTCCCACCAGGAAGAGGAATTTACCAAAGGATCAGCATGTTGTGCCAGAACCAGATTAGGGCATGAAGCAATGCTGCGGGTTTGTGGCCAGCTCACAAGAAAGCGAGTAGAAGAAAGGAGCTCAGGCGCACTGTCATTCACAAACCTGCAGAGTTATAAATGTCAGCTATTGTCCAAAAATGTATTGAAGTAAGGCTGCGTAGAGGAATTGAAAGCGGGGCAGAATTGCAGGAAAACGAGTTCAGGGGCAGACTGGAATTGCATTTAAAGCATAAGGAAAGAGACAGAAAGTCGACAATGATGCACTTGGTCAAAAAGGGCGTATGCGTTTTTTCCTGAATATATTCAAGAAAAAACACATACGCCCTTTTTGGCCAAACAAGCAAGCCTGTAAAGAAATATGCATTACAATGAAGTCTCACTGCCCCCCTGTCAAAAGGGACATCTGAAAAAAGTGAAAAATCCAGAAAGGCAGGACAGGCCATGGAGAACAGGGAGCCTTGTTATGCTGATGGGCGGGATGTAAATTGCCAACAGCCACTCTGGAGAAGTGTATGGTGTTTCCTCTAACACCTAAAAAACTAAGCAACGGAGCCTACGGCACTTCAACTTATGGTTCTATAGCTTAGGGAAATTAAAATCAAAAAGACACAGCCACCCATAAATTTTGGACGGCTCTGCTTACAAGAACCTCATTTACGGTACAAGTGAAATATCCCAGAAAGCAAAAAATGGATAAAGAAGTTGTTGTACGTACGTACAATGGAATATCACTCAGCAATGAAATCTATGTCATGAGGCCCGTCGCGGCATAATGAGTGGATTCAGGTACGATCATTCTAAGTTAACTAAGTCACACAGAAAAAGAAACACCATAAGATATCTCAAATACACGGAATGCAAACATGGCTGCACATGAACTCAATTACAAAACAGAAAAGGGTCTCAAATTTAGAAAAACCAACTTATGCTTGCTTAAGGGGAAAGGTGAGTTGTGGTGCTGCATAAAACCAGAGATTGAAATTAGCACAGATACCTTTCCATAAGCAAATATGTAATAGTCAGGACCTACTCCTTGCTCCACGAAATGGACTCAACACCCCATATTCAATGCCTAGGAATATACCTGACTAGTAAGAATCTGAAAACCCATGGATTTATATGTCTCCATAAGAGAATCAAGCATGTGTACAGCGGCATAAACGCAGCAGTGAAAATCCGATAAATCCCATTATCAAAATAAATTACAAAAACAAAACACAATGACAGTGAAATAGAGAGCAATTCTTAAATAATTCATTCAGGGCTTGTGATGCAATGTGGATTTACCACATCTACACCCCGAGCTGAGTGAGACATAAGGCTGGACACTTCGGGCTGATAGCATTGGTGACGTTCGGTGAGCAAAGGCAACCCTTTGAAGTCATACTGCGTGGTACCCATTCCATGGGTCCCAACTCTCCAGGTTGAAGGGATTCTTCCTTCAGGTAAAACATGCATGGGCAACCCAGAATATGGTCCACCGTGTGACCGGGAAAACTTTTTAAATGCGTCTCAGTTTTCGTCCCCTCGTACTCGGTTTTACCATTCCAGACGCTTTACTAACACTCTCCCCACTTGGAGAGTCAGGGCCTTTAACCTCCTGTTTGGCACAGTTTGGAATTTCTGCGCAAGATGAACAGGAATAGGGAGAACCAATGAGAGATTAGCTGTAGGTGTCTGCACGAACAAATTTAACGCTCATTTCCCACCAGGAAGAGGAATTAGCCAAAGGCTCAGCATGCCGTGTCGGAACCAGATTAGGGCCTGAAGCAATCCTGCGGTTTTGCGGCCAGCTCACAAGAAAGCGAGTTGAAGAAAGGAGCTCAGGGGCACTGTAATTCACAAACCTGCAGAGTTATAAATGACAGCTATCGTCCAAAAATATATTGAAGTAAGGCTGCAAAGAGGACTTGAACGCGGGGCAGAATTCCAGGAATACGATTTCAGGAGGTAGACGGGAAGTGCTCTGAAAGTATAGGAGAAGAGGCAGAACCTCGACAATGATGCACTTGGTCAAAAAGGGCATATGCGTTTCTTCCAGGGCCCTTATTAAAGAGGGTAGGAGGCTCCCAGCATGCTTCAGTGGCCAACAGAGGGCCTACGTCGCCAAGGCGACATGAGCCATCCAGGCAGGAGTGACCTCACATCAGAGGGCCCACCTCACAGAAGGGTAAGGAACCCAGTCAAGATCAGACTCTCACCAGAGTGCCCACATAAGCAAGGGGCTGGGAACCAGGCAGGAGTGTCCTCACACCCGTGGGGCCACATCATCGAAAGTTGAGGTACCCAGCACATGTGGCCTCAAACCAGAGGACCCACATCACCATGGGTCTCGGAGCGAGGCAGGCAGGATTAACCTCAAAACACATGGCCCATTGTATAAAAAAGGTGAGGAATCCAACAGTTGGAACATCCCAGCAGGCGGCCCAGAGCACCGAGGCTATGGGATCCAGGCAGTGATGAACTCACAACAGAGGGCCCTCATCGTGATACTGTAAGCAACCCAGCCGTTGTAACCTCAGAGCACAAGGCCCACATCCCCATGGGGAAGGGAACCAAGCAGGAGTGTCATCGCACCAGTGGGCACACATCAGAAAAGGTGGGGAGCCCAGCAGTTAGGGCCGGACGCCAGAGGGCCCTCATCACTGAGGAGAGGAGGCTCCCAGCAAGCTCCAACTGCTACCAGAAGGCCGACGTCGCCAATGCAGGGTGTGCCAGCCAGGCAGGAGTGACCTCAGAGCAGAGGGCCAACCACACAAAAGTGTGAGGAACCCAAAGAGGATCAGACTCTCACCGGAGGGCCCACATCACCAAGGGAATGGAAACCAGGCAGGAGTGTTCTCACACCAGTGTGGTCACATCACCGAAATGTGACGGACCCAGCACACGTGGCCTCAAACTACAGGACACACATCACCAAGGGGCTGGGAGTGAGGCAGGCAGGAGGAGCCTCCAAACAGAGGGCCCATAGCGTAAAAAAGGTGAGGAATCCCGCAGTTGGAACCTCCCAGCAGGTGGCCAGGAGCAGCGAGGCTATGGGATCCAGGCCTGACTGAACTCAAAACAGAGGGCCCTCATTATGAAACTGTGAGCAACCCAGCCGTTGGGACCTTAGAGCAGAAGGCCCACATTCCCATGGGGTTGGGATCCTGGCAGGAGTGTACTCGCACCACAGGGCGCACATCAGAAAATTTTGGGAGCCCAGGAGTTAGGGTCTGACGCCAGAGGGCCCTCATTACCGAGGGGAGGAGACTCCCAGCAGGCACCAACTCCCAACTGAGGGCCCACGTCGCCACGTTGACGTGTGCCAGCCAGGCAGGAGTGACCTCACAGCAGAGGGCCTACCTCACAGAAGGGTGAGGAACCCAGCCAGGATAAGACTCTCACCAGAGGGCCCACATCACCAAGGGGATCGGAACAAGGCAGGAGTGTCCTCACACCAGTGTGGCCACATTATAGAAAGGTGAGGAACCCAGCACATGTGGCCTAAACCAGAGGACCCACATTTCCAAGGTGCTCCGAGTGAGGCAGGCAGGAGTAGCCTAACAACACAGGGCCCACAGAATAAAAAATGTGAGGAATCCAGCAGTTTGAACCTCCCAGCAGGTGGCCCAGAGCATGGAGTCTATGGGATCCAGGCCACAGTGAACTCACAGCAGAGGGCCCACATCATGAAACTGTGAGCAACCCAGCCAGTGGGACCTCAGAGCAGAAGGCCCACATCCCCATGGGGATGGGAACCTCGCAGGAGTGTCCTCGCACAACTTAGCACGTATCAGAAAATGTGGGAACCCAGCAGTTATGGCCTGGCGCCAGAGGGCCCTCATCACGGAGGAGAGGAGGCTACCAGCAGGCTCCAAATGCCACCAGAGGGCCGACGTCACCAAGGCAATGGGAGCAAGCCAGGCAGGAGTTACCTCACAGCAGAGGGCTCACCTCACAGAAGTGTGAGGAGCCCAAACAGGATCAGACTCTAACCAGAGCGCCCACATAACCAAGGGAATGGAAACCAGGAAGGAGTGTCCTCACACCAGTGGGGCCACATCAGTGAAAGGTGAGGAACACAGCACATGTGGCCTCAAACAAGGGGACACACATCCCGAAAGGGCTGGGAGTGAGGCATGCAGGAGGAGACTCACAACAGAGCGCCCATAGAATAAAAAAGGTGAGGAACCCCGCAGTTGGAAGCTCCAAGCAGGTGGCCCAGAGCACCGAGGCTATGGGATCCATGCCGGAGTGAACTCACAGCAGAGGGCCCACATTCTGACACTGTGAGCAACCCAGACGTTGGGACCTCAGGGCAGAAAGCCCACATCCCCATGGGGATGGGACCCTGGCTGGAGTGTACTCGCACGACAGGGCGCACATCTGAAAATTTTGGGAGCCCATGAGTTAGGGCCTGACGCCAGAGGGCCCTCATTACCGAGGGGAGGAGACTCCCAGCAGGCACCAACTCCCAACTGAGGGCCCACATCGCCAAGGTGACGTGTGCCAGCCAGGCAGGAGTGACCTCACAGCAGAGGGCCCACCTCCCAGAAGTGTGAGGAATCCAGACAGGATCAGACTCTCACCAGAGGGCCCCCATCACCAAGGGGATGGGAACCAGGCAGGAGTGTCCTCACACCAGTGGGGCCACATCAATAAAGTTGAGGAAACTGGTACATGTGGCCTTAAACCAGAGGACCTACATCACAAATGGGCTGGGAGTGAGTCAGGAAGTAGGAGCATGAAAACACAGGACCCAAACAATAAAAAAGGTAAGGAATCCAGCAGTAGGAACCTCCCAGCAGGCCGCTCAGAGCACAGAGGCTATGGGATCTAGGCCTGGGTGAACTAACACCAGAGAGCCAACATCATGAAACGGTGAACAACACAGGTGTTGGGACCTTAGAGCATAAGCACCACATTCCCATGGGGTTGGGATCCTGGCAGGAGTGTACTCGCACCACAGGGCGCACATCAGAAAATTTTGGGATCCCAGGAATTAGCGTCTGACGCCAGAGGGCCCTCATTACCGAGGGGAGGAGACTCCCAGCAGGCACCAACTCCCAACTGAGGGCCCACGTCGCCACGTTGACGTGTGCCAGCCAGGCAGGAGTGACCTCACAGCAGAGGGCCTACCTCACAGAAGGGTGAGGAACCCAGCCAGGATAAGACTCTCACCAGAGGGCCCACATCACCAAGGGGATCGGAACAAGGCAGGAGTGTCCTCACACCAGTGTGGCCACATTATAGAAAGGTGAGGAACCCAGCACATGTGGCCTAAACCAGAGGACCCACATTTCCAAGGTGCTCCGAGTGAGGCAGGCAGGAGTAGCCTAACAACACAGGGCCCACAGAATAAAAAATGTGAGGAATCCAGCAGTTTGAACCTCCCAGCAGGTGGCCCAGAGCATGGAGTCTATGGGATCCAGGCCACAGTGAACTCACAGCAGAGGGCCCACATCATGAAACTGTGAGCAACCCAGCCAGTGGGACCTCAGAGCAGAAGGCCCACATCCCCATGGGGATGGGAACCTCGCAGGAGTGTCCTCGCACAACTTAGCACGTATCAGAAAATGTGGGAACCCAGCAGTTATGGCCTGGCGCCAGAGGGCCTTCATCACGGAGGAGAGGAGGCTACCAGCAGGCTCCAAATGCCACCAGAGGGCCGACGTCACCAAGGCAATGGGAGCAAGCCAGGCAGGAGTTACCTCACAGCAGAGGGCCCACCTCACAGAAGTGTGAGGAGCCCAAACAGGATCAGACTCTAACCAGAGCGCCCACATCACCAAGGGGATGGAAACCAGGCAGGAGTGTCCTCACACCAGTGGGGCCACATCAGCGAAAGGTGAGGAACACAGCACATGTGGCCTCAAACAAGGGGACACACATCACGAAAGGGCTGGGAGTGAGGCATGCAGGAGGAGACTCACAACAGAGCGCCCATAGAATAAAAAAGGTGAGGAACCCCGCAGTTGGAAGCTCCAAGCAGGTGGCCCAGAGCACCGAGGCTATGGGATCCATGCCGGAGTGAACTCACAGCAGAGGGCCCACATTCTGACACTGTGAGCAACCCAGACGTTGGGACCTCAGGGCAGAAAGCCCACATCCCCATGGGGATGGGACCCTGGCTGGAGTGTACTCGCACGACAGGGCGCACATCAGAAAATTTTGGGAGCCCATGAGTTAGGGCCTGACGCAAGAGGGCCCTCATTACCGAGGGGAGGAGACTCCCAGCAGGCACCAACTCCCAACTGAGGGCCCACATCGCCAAGGTGATGTGTGCCAGCCAGGCAGGAGTGACCTCACAGCAGAGGGCCCACCTCACAGAAGTGTGAGGAATCCAGACAGGATCAGACTCTCACCAGAGGGCCCCCATCACCAAGGGGATGGGAACCAGGCAGGAGTGTCCTCACACCAGTGGGGCCACATCAATAAAGGTGAGGAAACCGGTACATGTGGCCTTAAACCAGAGGACCTACATCACAAATGGGCTGGGAGTGAGTCAGGAAGTAGGAGCATGAAAACACAGGACCCAAAGAATAAAAAAGGTAAGGAATCCAGCAGTAGGAACCTCCCAGCAGGCCGCTCAGAGCACAGAGGCTATGGGATCTAGGCCTGGGTGAACTAACACCAGAGAGCCAACCTCATGAAACGGTGAACAACACAGGTGTTGGGACCTTAGAGCAGAAGGCCCACATGCCCATGGGGATGGGAACCTCGCAGGAGTGTCCTCGCACCACTTAGCACGTATCAGAAAATGTGGGTACCCAGCAGTTAGGGCCTGAGGCAAGAGGGCCCCCATCACCGAGGGGAGGTTCCCAGCAGGCTCCAACTGCCACAAGAGGGCCGATGTTGCCCAGGTGGGGTGTGCCAGCCAGGCAGGAGTGACCTCACAGCAGAGGGCCCCCCTCACAGAAGGGTGAGGAACCCAGCCAGGATCAGACTCTCACCAGAGGGCCCACATCACCAAGGGGATGGGAACCAGGCAGGAGTGTCCTCACACCAGTGGGGCCACATCATCGAAAGGCGAGGGACCCAGCATACGTGGCCTCAAACCAGAGGACACACATCACCAAGGGGCTGGGAGTGAGGCAGGCAGGAGGAGTCTCAAAACAGAGGGCCCATAGAAGAAAAAAGGTGAGGAATCCCGCAGTTGTAACCTCCCAGCAGGTGGCCAGGAGCAGCGAGGCTATGGGATCCAGGCCGGAGAGAACTCACAGCAGAGGGCCCTCATCATGAAACTGAGCAACCCATGGTTGGGACCTCAGAGCAGAAGGCCCACATTCCCATGGGGTTGGGAACCTGGCAGGAGTGTACTCGAACCACAGGGCGCATATCAGAAAATATTGGGAGCCCAGGAGTTAGGGTCTGACGCCAGAGGGCCCTCATTACCGAGGGGAGGAGACACCCAGCAGGCACCAAATCCCACCAGAGGGCCGACGTCGCCAAGGCGGGGTGTGACAGCCAGGCAGGAGTGACCTCAGAGAAGAGGGCCCACCTCACAGAAGTGTGAGGAACCCAACCAGGATCAGACTCTCACCGGAGGGCCCACATCAGCAAGGGGATGGGAACCAGGCAGGAGTGTCCTCACACCAGTGGGGCCACATCAGCCAAAGGTGAGGAACCCAGCACATGTGGCCTCAAACCACAGGACACACATCACCAAGGGGCTAGGAGTGAGGCAGGTGTCTGGAGGGGCACATTTAACTCTAATTTCCCACCAGGAAGTGGAATGAACCAAAGTCTCAGAGTGCCGTGCCGGACCCTGATTACGGCCTGAAGCAAACCTGCGGTTCTGTGGCCAGTTTTCAAGGAAACGAGTTAAGAAAGGAAATCACGGGCACTGTAATTCACAAACCTGCAGTGTTATAAATGACAGCTATTGGCAAAATTATATGGAAGTAAGTCTGCAAAGAGGACTTGAAAACGAGGCAGAATTGCAGGAATCATATTTCAGGAGGTAGATTGGAATTGCATTTAAAGCATGTGAAAAGCGGCAGATCTTTGACAGTGTTGCACTTGGACAAAAGTGCGTAAACATTTTTTCCTGAATATATTCAGGAAAAAACACATATGCCCTTTTTGGCCAACCAAGCACTCGAGAAATGGAAATCCGCACTACAATGAAGTCTCATTTCCCATTCGTCAAAAGGGCCATCTGAAAAAAGTGTAAAAACCAGAAACACAGGACAGGCCATGGAGAACAGGGAGCCTTGTTATGCTGATGGGCGGGATGTAAATTGCCAACAGACACTCTGGAGATGTGTATGGTGTATCCTGAAACATCTGAAAAACAAAGCTACAGACCCTAGGGCACTTCCACTTTTGGCCCTATAGCTTAGGAAAATTAAAATCAACAAGACACAGCCAACACAAAATTTAGGGCTGCTGTGTTTACAAGAACCTTGAGTCCAGTACAAATTAAATATCCCAGAAAGAAAAAAATGGATAAAGGAGTTGTGCTACTTACGTACAACGGAATATCACTCAGCAATGAAATCAATGTCATCAGGCCTGTAGCAGCAAATTGAGTGGATTTAAGTATGATGATTCTAAGAGAAATAGGTCACACAGAGAAAGAGAATTATCATAAGATATCACTAATAGAGAGAGTGTAAACTTGGCTACACATAAACTGAATTCCAAAACCGAACAGAGTCTCACATTTAGATAAAAACTTATGCTTGCTTAAGGGGAAAGTTGAGTTGGGGTGCTGTATAAAACCAGAGATTGAAATTAGCACACATACCGTTCCATAAGCCAAATATGTAATAGACAAGACCTACTCTTTGCTCAACGAAATAGACTCATCCATGGTGTATCACCTCACACCTGTTAGAATGGGCATCATCAGAAAATCTACAAACAACAAATGCTGGAAAGGGTGTGGAGATAAGGAAGCCTCTTCCGTTATTGTTGGGAATGAAATTGATACAGTCACTGTGGAGAACATTATGGAGTTTCTTATAAAACTAAGAATAGAATTACCATATGATACAGCAATCCCACTACTGGGCATATACCCAGACAAAACCATAAATCAAAAAGAGACATTCACCGCAATGTTCATTGCATCACTATTTACAATATCCAGGTAATGGAAGCAACCTAAATGCCCACAGACAGACGAATGCATAAAGATGTGGTACATATATAAAATGGAATATTACTAAGCCATAAAAAGGAATGAAATTGGGTCATTTGTAGAGACGTTGATGGATCTAGAGACTGTCATACAGAGTGAAGTAAGTCAGAAAGAGAAAAACAAATCTTGTCTATTAATGCATATATGTGGAACCTAGAAAAATTGTACAGATGAACCGTTTTGCCAGGCAGAAATAGAGCAACAGATGTAGACAACAAACGTATGGACACCAAGGGGGGAAAGCTGTTGGGGGGTGGTGGTGGGGGGAGTTGAGAGATTGGGATTGGCATGTATACATTTATATGTATAAAATAGATAACCAAAAAGAACCTGCTGTATAAAAAAATAAAATAAAATTCAAATTACAAAAAGTAAAACAGAAAAAATATTCTTCCCTTCACATACATGTATTTATATGAATAAATTATTTCCATGCTTATATCTGTAAATACAAAAAAGAGGAATAAAATCTACCTTGAACCAAAAACGAAAAAAAGAAAAAAAAACAGAACCCACCAGTTACACAGAGGAAAACCGTATCAGGGCACTTGCTCCAGTTGTAAACAATTCTGAAGTTGGTCAGTGGTGGGGAATCATCTCCCATTCAGCCAGCAGGCCCCACGCAACAAGCGTCCTCATTGCAAAGCTGGGGGACCGTGCCGAGGCATCTGTGAGTAAACGTGGGCTGAGCCCCAGGCCAGCTGCTGCTGAAATGTTCCCACCCTTCCCAGGTAAAACACCTGAATATGTACAAGGACTTGAAAGCCTAGAGGAAGGGCCATGGAGCCACATGAGTGACAGCATGCCAGCCGACTTGGTGCCTGCAGGCCAGCCAGGATGGTCCTGGCCCTGGGTGCTCTTCTGGAAGCTTTCCATTTCCCTGCCTGAGATACCCCTGCTGTCCCGGCCCCCACTGCTTTCTTCCTCACTCACCTCTGCCCAGGGAGAAATTCCAGCGGCAGGTATGGGTGACACATCCTCTTCTTTAGCAGGTGGCATCTTGGCAACTGCTGCAGAAAGTCCAGCAGAGCCCCACTCACACTGGGCCACCCACAAAGCCGTGGCCTCTCACTCCCTCCCACCAGTCCAGCCCCAAGACTGCTGACAGGGCAGAGAAAATGGCGTCAGGCACAGCTGCAGGGGCTCTTGCTGCCTGGAGCGGTGTTTATATTGTTCTGAACCCAGGCACACCTGGGGAGGTCTGGCCGGCAAGGTCGGGCTTCCCAGGCCAGCCAATAATCACCCCTCAGGGGCTCACAGTTGCAGAAACTGGAACTTGCTGAATCGGCCAGGTCCAAGGAACAGGTGTGGGCTCCTGAGAGTCAGGATAGACAAGGGGCTGCAGCTCTGGCTTGTTTTCTAATTATATTATCTGGCCCATGAGTGGGAGACAACTTCAAGAAAACCCTCTCCTAATGAGAGGAACCCAGGAGTCAGGGAGAGGAGGGGTGGCTGGTGGGTGGAGACAGAGGCCTGGTGCCCCGGGTGCAGTGGAAGTCTCTGGAAGACCAGGTGGAGGGAGGCCACACAGAGTGATGCCCAGGGTCACAGACCTGTGGGAGCTGCTGTTTGTTAGTTCAAGTCCTGCTCTGAGGTGCTCTGTGTCAGATCTGAGTGACAGGTGAGCTGGGAATGCTCTGCAATGAGGGCGATATGCACGGTTCCTGTGTTCCCAGCCCTGCCATGGTACCTGCAAGGGTAGCTCTGTATCCTGGGAGGGGCCTGACCACGAGAGCCCCATGGGCTGGGGTGGGGGTGGGGTACCTGCCCAGGTGAGCTCCATATCCTGGGATTGGCCTGACCTCGAGAGCCCCATGGGCTGCTGGAGTCCTGGTAAAGGATGTCAGGACAGTCAGTGAAGCCACCAAGGATATACCTCCAGTAGTTCCTAAATCCTACACCCTGCTGGTCATTCTACCAACCACCAGGACATGGTATTCTGTATTAGTCTTCAATGATGCCTTCTTTTGTATTCTATTAGTCCCAGAGTCACAAGAAATTTTGGCTTGGGAGTGGCAGGACTCAACATACAACTAAAACAATACTTCCGGGCCGTGTGGCCCCAAGGGTTCAAAAATTCCCACACCATCTTTGGGGAAAGCTCAGCTAAAGAACTAAAAGTTCTACCTCTGGAAAAGGAAACACTCCTTCAATATGCAGACGACATTCTGATCGCCAGCCCTACTAAGGAGACCTCTGAACTACCAAGCCAATAAAGGATACAAGTTGTCCAAGACAAAGCTCAAATATCACAGACTACGGTGACCTGCCTGGGCTTCATTCTCACAGAAGGTCGGAGAAGCCCATCCCAGGAAAGGGAAGAAACAATTTACAGCCTTACCCATTTCTGAAACTAGAAGACAGCTTAGGGGTTCCTGGGGAGGCCAGGGTTTGCTGCTTCTGGATCCCTAACTACAGTCTACTAGCTGGGCCTCTATATGAAACACTGAAAGGAAAAGATGATGATCCTTTTGAATAGAATGCAGAAGTGGCCTTTCAAGAATGGAAAGAGCAGTCAATTCAGACCCTTGCCCTGGAACTCCCTAATTTAGCTAAACCCTTTGACCTTTACATTCCTGGTGAACGGTGAATCGCCATTGGAGTATTAGTGCAAAACCTGGGACCACTTGAAATGGAACAATGCAAGAATGCGATCCAGGTAGGATAAACTACGGTCACCAAGGGGCTTGGCCCACCGCCACATCTGGCCAAGATAGTGGCAGTATCTGAAAACCTGGAAATCAGCAGCCCAAAAGGCCACCTCCCTCCTAAGGGAAAAGGACCCCACGTGGTGATCCTAACACCCAACCATACCCTGAAGTTGCAGGGTTGGCTCCATGGGCACACTGACCTTGAGCGAGGAGGCCCTCCAACTCCAACCTCCATAGAGATAACCGGGGCAAAGTGGCACCATGAAGACTCGTGTGAAGGTGTCTGCACGGGCAAACTTAACGCTCATTTCCCACCAGGAAGAGGAATTAGCCAAAGGCTCAGCATGCCGTGTCGGAACCAGATTAGGGCCTGAAGCAATCCTGCGGTTTTGCGGCCAGCTCACAAGAAAGCGAGTTGAAGAAAGGAGCTCAGGGGCACTGTAATTCACAAACCTGCAGAGTTATAAATGACAGCTATCGTCCAAAAATATATTGAAGTAAGGCTGCAAAGAGGACTTGAACGCGGGGCAGAATTCCAGGAATACGATTTCAGGAGGTAGACGGGAAATGCTCTGAAAGTATAGGAGAAGAGGCAGAACCTCGACAATGATGCACTTGGTCAAAAAGGGCATATGCGTTTCTTCCAGGGCCCTTATTAAAGAGGGTAGGAGGCTCCCAGCATGCTTCAGTGGCCAACAGAGGGCCTACGTCGCCAAGGCGACATGAGCCATCCAGGCAGGAGTGACCTCACATCAGAGGGCCCACCTCACAGAAGGGTAAGGAACCCAGTCAAGATCAGACTCTCACCAGAGTGCCCACATAAGCAAGGGGCTGGGAACCAGGCAGGAGTGTCCTCACACCCGTGGGGCCACATCATCGAAATTTGAGGTACCCAGCACATGTGGCCTCAAACCAGAGGACCCACATCACCATGGGTCTCGGAGCGAGGCAGGCAGGATTAACCTCAAAACACATGGCCCATTGTATAAAAAAGGTGAGGAATCCAGCAGTTGGAACATCCCAGCAGGCGGCCCAGAGCACCGAGGCTATGGGATCCAGGCAGTGATGAACTCACAACAGAGGGCCCTCATCGTGATACTGTAAGCAACCCAGCCGTTGTAACCTCAGAGCACAAGGCCCACATCCCCATGGGGAAGGGAACCAAGCAGGAGTGTCATCGCACCAGTGGGCACACATCCGAAAAGGTGGGGAGCCCAGCAGTTAGGGCCGGACGCCAGAGGGCCCTCATCACTGAGGAGAAGAGGTTCCCAGCAAGCTCCAACTGCTACCAGAAGGCCGACGTCGCCAATGCAGGGTGTGCCAGCCAGGCAGGAGTGACCTCAGAGCAGAGGGCCAACCACACAAAAGTGTGAGGAACCCAAAGAGGATCAGACTCTCACCAGAGGGCCCACATCACCAAGGGAATGGAAACCAGGCAGGAGTGTTCTCACACCAGTGTGGTCACATCACCGAAATGTGACGGACCCAGCACACGTGGCCTCAAACTACAGGACACACATCACCAAGGGGCTGGGAGTGAGGCAGGCAGGAGGAGCCTCCAAACAGAGGGCCCATAGCGTAAAAAAGGTGAGGAATCCCGCAGTTGGAACCTCCCAGCAGGTGGCCAGGAGCAGCGAGGCTATGGGATCCAGGCCTGACTGAACTCAAAACAGAGGGCCCTCATTATGAAACTGTGAGCAACCCAGCCGTTGGGACCTTAGAGCAGAAGGCCCACATTCCCATGGGGTTGGCATCCTGGCAGGAGTGTACTCGCACCACAGGGCGCACATCAGAAAATTTTGGGAGCCCAGGAGTTAGGGTCTGACGCCAGAGGGCCCTCATTACCGAGGGGAGGAGACTCCCAGCAGGCACCAACTCCCAACTGAGGGCCCACGTCGCCACGTTGACGTGTGCCAGCCAGGCAGGAGTGACCTCACAGCAGAGGGCCTACCTCACAGAAGGGTGAGGAACCCAGCCAGGATAAGACTCTCACCAGAGGGCCCACATCACCAAGGGGATCGGAACAAGGCAGGAGTGTCCTCACACCAGTGTGGCCACATTATAGAAAGGTGAGGAACCCAGCACATGTGGCCTAAACCAGAGGACCCACATTTCCAAGGTGCTCCGAGTGAGGCAGGCAGGAGTAGCCTAACAACACAGGGCCCACAGAATAAAAAATGTGAGGAATCCAGCAGTTTGAACCTCCCAGCAGGTGGCCCAGAGCATGGAGTCTATGGGATCCAGGCCACAGTGAACTCACAGCAGAGGGCCCACATCATGAAACTGTGAGCAACCCAGCCAGTGGGACCTCAGAGCAGAAGGCCCACATCCCCATGGGGATGGGAACCTCGCAGGAGTGTCCTCGCACAACTTAGCACGTATCAGAAAATGTGGGAACCCAGCAGTTATGGCCTGACGCCAGAGGGCCCTCATCACGGAGGAGAGGAGGCTACCAGCAGGCTCCAAATACCACCAGAGGGCCGACGTCACCAAGGCAATGGGAGCAAGCCAGGCAGGAGTTACCTCACAGCAGAGGGCCCACCTCCCAGAAGTGTGAGGAATCCAGACAGGATCAGACTCTCACCAGAGGGCCCCCATCACCAAGGGGATGGGAACCAGGCAGGAGTGTCCTCACACCAGTGGGGCCACATCAATAAAGGTGAGGAAACCGGTACATGTGGCCTTAAACCAGAGGACCTACATCACAAATGGGCTGGGAGTGAGTCAGGAAGTAGGAGCATGAAAACACAGGACCCAAAGAATAAAAAAGGTAAGGAATCCAGCAGTAGGAACCTCCCAGCAGGCCGCTCAGAGCACAGAGGCTATGGGATCTAGGCCTGGGTGAACTAACACCAGAGAGCCAACATCATGAAACGGTGAACAACACAGGTGTTGGGACCTTAGAGCAGAAGGCCCACATGCCCATGGGGATGGGAACCTCGCAGGAGTGTCCTGGCACCACTTAGCACGTATCAGAAAATGTGGGTACCCAGCAGTTAGGGCCTGAGGCAAGAGGGCCCCCATCACCGAGGGGAGGTTCCCAGCAGGCTCCAACTGCCACAAGAGGGCCGATGTTGCCCAGGTGGGGTGTGCCAGCCAGGCAGGAGTGACCTCACAGCAGAGGGCCCCCCTCACAGAAGGGTGAGGAACCCAGCCAGGATCAGACTCTCACCAGAGGGCCCACATCACCAAGGGGATGGGAACCAGGCAGGAGTGTCCTCACACCAGTGGGGCCACATCATCGAAAGGCGAGGGACCCAGCATACGTGGCCTCAAACCAGAGGACACACATCACCAAGGGGCTGGGAGTGAGGCAGGCAGGAGGAGTCTCAAAACAGAGGGCCCATAGAAGAAAAAAGGTGAGGAATCCCGCAGTTGTAACCTCCCAGCAGGTGGCCAGGAGCAGCGAGGCTCTGGGATCCAGGCCTGAGAGAACTCACAGCAGAGGGCCCTCATCATGAAACTGAGCAACCCACGGTTGGGACCTCAGAGCAGAAGGCCCACATTCCCATGGGGTTGGGAACCTGGCAGGAGTGTACTCGAACCACAGGGCGCATATCAGAAAATATTGGGAGCCCAGGAGTTAGGGTCTGACGCCAGAGGGCCCTCATTACCGAGGGGAGGAGACACCCAGCAGGCACCAAATCCCACCAGAGGGCCGACGTCGCCAAGGCGGGGTGTGCCAGCCAGGCAGGAGTGACCTCAGAGAAGAGGGCCCACCTCACAGAAGTGTGAGGAACCCAACCAGGATCAGACTCTCACCGGAGGGCCCACATCACCAAGGGGATGGGAACCAGGCAGGAGTGTCCTCATACCAGTGGGGCCACATCAGCCAAAGGTGAGGAACCCAGCACATGTGGCCTCAAACCACAGGACACACATCAGCAAGGGGCTAGGAGTGAGGCAGGTGTCTGGAGGGGCACATTTAACTCTAATTTCCCACCAGGAAGTGGAATGAACCAAAGTCTCAGAGTGCCGTGCCGGACCCTGATTACGGCCTGAAGCAAACCTGCGGTTCTGTGGCCAGTTTTCAAGGAAACGAGTTAAGAAAGGAAATCACGGGCACTGTAATTCACAAACCTGCAGTGTTATAAATGACAGTTATTGGCAAAATTATATGGAAGTAAGTCTGCAAAGAGGACTTGAAAACGAGGCAGAATTGCAGGAATCATATTTCAGGAGGTAGATTGGAATTGCATTTAAAGCATGTGAAAAGCGGCAGATCTTTGACAGTGATGCACTTGGACAAAAGTGCGTAAACATCTTTTCCTGAATATATTCAGGAAAAAACACATATGCCCTTTTTGGCCAACCAAGCACTCGAGAAATGGAAATCCGCACTACAATGAAGTCTCATTTCCCATTCGTCAAAAGGGCCATCTGAAAAAAGTGTAAAAACCAGAAACACAGGACAGGCCATGGAGAACAGGGAGCCTTGTTATGCTGATGGGCGGGATGTAAATTGCCAACAGACACTCTGGAGATGTTTATGGTGTATCCTGAAACATCTGAAAAACAAAGCTACAGACCCTAGGGCACTTCCACTTTTGGCCCTATAGCTTAGGAAAATTAAAATCAACAAGACACAGCCAACACAAAATTTAGGGCCGCTGTGTTTACAAGAACCTTGAGTCCAGTACAAATTAAATATCCCAGAAAGAAAAAAATGGATAAAGGAGTTGTGCTACTTACGTACAACGGAATATCACTCAGCAATGAAATCAATGTCATCAGGCCTGTAGCAGCAAATTGAGTGGATTTAAGTATGATGATTCTAAGAGAAATAGGTCACACAGAGAAAGATAATTATCATAAGATATCACTAATAGAGAGAGTGTAAACTTGGCTACACATAAACTGAATTCCAAAACCGAACAGAGTCTCACATTTAGATAAAAACTTATGCTTGCTTAAGGGGAAAGTTGAGTTGGGGTGCTGTATAAAACCAGAGATTGAAATTAGCACACATACCGTTCCATAAGCCAAATATGTAATAGACAAGACCTACTCTTTGCTCAACGAAATAGACTCATCCATGGTGTATCACCTCACACCTGTTAGAATGGGCATCATCAGAAAATCTACAAACAACAAATGCTGGAAAGGGTGTGGAGATAAGGAAGCCTCTTCCACTATTGTTGGGAATGTAAATTGATACAGTCACTGTGGAGAACATTATGGAGTTTCTTATAAAACTAAGAATAGAATTACCATATGATACAGCAATCCCACTACTGGGCATATACCCAGACAAAACCATAAATCAAAAAGAGACATTCACCGCAATGTTCATTGCATCACTATTTACAATATCCAGGTAATGGAAGCAACCTAAATGCCCACAGACAGACGAATGCATAAAGATGTGGTACATATATAAAATGGAATATTACTAAGCCATAAAAAGGAATGAAATTGGGTCATTTGTAGAGACGTTGATGGATCTAGAGACTGTCATACAGAGTGAAGTAAGTCAGAAAGAGAAAAACAAATCTTGTCTATTAATGCATATATGTGGAACCTAGAAAAATTGTACAGATGAACCGTTTTGCCAGGCAGAAATAGAGCAACAGATGTAGACAACAAACGTATGGACACCAAGGGGGGAAAGCTGTTGGGGGGTGGTGGTGGGAGGAGTTGAGAGATTGGGATTGGCATATATACATTTATATGTATAAAATAGATAACTAAAAAGAACCTGCTGTATAAAAAAATAAAATAAAATTCAAATTACAAAAAGTAAAACAGAAAAAATATTCTTCCCTTCACATACATGTATTTATATGAATAAATTATTTCCATGCTTATATCTGTAAATACAAAAAAGAGGAATAAAATCTACCTTGAACCAAAAACGAAAAAAAGAAAAAAAAACAGAACCCACCAGTTACACAGAGGAAAACCGTATCAGGGCACTTGCTCCAGTTGTAAACAATTCTGAAGTTGGTCAGTGGTGGGGAATCATCTCCCATTCAGCCAGCAGGCCCCACGCAAAAAGCGTCCTCATTGCAAAGCTGGGGGATCGTGCCAAGGCATCTGTGAGTAAACGTGGGCTGAGCCCCAGGCCAGCTGCTGCTGAAATGTTCCCACCCCTCCCAGGTAAAACACCTGAATATGTACAAGGACTTGAAAGCCTAGAGGAAGGGCCATGGAGCCACATGAGTGACAGCATGCCAGCCGACTTGGTGCCTGCAGGCCAGCCAGGATGGTCCTGGCCCTGGGTGCTCTTCTGGAAGCTTTCCATTTCCCTGC
The DNA here is from genome assembly GCF_059928025.1 of Delphinapterus leucas. Lineage (NCBI taxonomy): Eukaryota > Metazoa > Chordata > Mammalia > Artiodactyla > Monodontidae > Delphinapterus > Delphinapterus leucas. Next base: position 8,731,282 of record NW_028322237.1, read on the forward strand.
CTGAGATACCCCTGCTGTCCCGGCCCCCACTGCTTTCTTCCTCACTCACCTCTGCCCAGGGAGAAATTCCAGCGGCAGGTATGGGTGACACATCCTCTTCTTTAGCAGGTGGCATCTTGGCAACTGCTGCAGAAAGTCCAGCAGAGCCCCACTCACACTGGGCCACCCACAAAGCCGTGGCCTCTCACTCCCTCCCACCAGGCCAGCCCCAAGACTGCTGACAGGGCAGAGAAAATGGCGTCAGGCACAGCTGCAGGGGCTCTTGCTGCCTGGAGCGGTGTTTATATTGATCTGAACCCAGGCACACCTGGGGAGGTCTGGCCGGCAAGGTCGGGCTTCCCAGGCCAGCCAATAATCAGCCCTCAGGGGCTCACAGTTGCAGAAACTGGAACTTGCTGAATCGGCCAGGTCCAAGGAACAGGTGTGGGCTCCTGAGAGTCAGGATAGACAAGGGGCTGCAGCTCTGGCTTGTTTTCTAATTATATTATCTGGCCCATGAGTGGGAGACAACTTCAAGAAAACCCTCTCCTAATGAGAGGAACCCAGGAGTCAGGGAGAGGAGGGGTGGCTGGTGGGTGGAGACAGAGGCCTGGTGCCCCTGGTGCAGTGGAAGTCTCTGGAAGACCAGGTGGAGGGAGGCCACACAGAGTGATGCCCAGGGTCACAGACCTGTGGGAGCTGCTGTTTGTTAGTTCAAGTCCTGCTCTGAGGTGCTCTGTGTCAGATCTGAGTGACAGGTGAGCTGGGAGTGCTCTGCAATGAGGGCGATATGCACGGTTCCTGTGTTCCCAGCCCTGCTATGGTACCTGCAAGGGTAGCTCTGTATCCTGGGAGGGGCCTGACCACGAGAGCCCCATGGGCTGCAGGGGAACCTGCCCAGGGAACCCCATATCCTGGGAGGGGCCTGAACACGAGAGCCCCATGGGCTGGGGTGGGGGTGGGGTACCTGCCCAGGTGAGCTCCATATCCTGGGATTGGCCTGACCTCGAGAGCCCCATGGGCTGCTGGAGTCCTGGTAAAGGATGTCAGGACAGTCAGTGAAGCCACCGAGGATATACCTCCAGTAGTTCCTAAATCCTACATCCTGCTGGTCATTCTACCAACCACCGGGACATGGTATTCTGTATTAGTCTTCAATGATGCCTTCTTTTGTATTCTATTAGTCCCAGAGTCACAAGAAATTTTGGCTTGTGAGTGGCAGGACTCAACATACAACTAAAACGATACTTCCGGGCCGTGCGGCCCCAAGGGTTCAAAAATTCCCACACCATCTTTGGGGAAAGCTCAGCTAAAGAACTAAAAGTTCTACCTCTGGAAAAGGAAACACTCCTTCAATATGCAGACGACATTCTGATCGCCAGCCCTACTAAGGAGACCTCTGAACTACCAAGCCAATAAAGGATACAAGTTGTCCAAGACAAAGCTCAAATATCACAGACTACGGTGACCTGCCTGGGCTTCATTCTCACAGAAGGTCGGAGAAGCCCATCCCAGGAAAGGGAAGAAACAATTTACAGCCTTACCCATTTCTGAACCTAGAAGCCAGCTTAGGGGTTCCTGGGGAGGCCAGGGTTTGCTGCTTCTGGATCCCTAACTACAGTCTACTAGCTGGGCCTCTATATGAAACACTGAAAGGAAAAGATGATGATCCTTTTGAATAGAATGCAGAAGTGGCCTTTCAAGAATGGAAAGAGCAGTCAATTCAGACCCTTGCCCTGGAACTCCCTAATTTAGCTAAACCCTTTGACCTTTACATTCCTGGTGAACGGTGAATCGCCATTGGAGTATTAGTGCAAAACCTGGGACCACTTGAAATGGAACAATGCAAGAATGCGATCCAGGTAGGATAAACTACGGTCACCAAGGGGCTTGGCCCACCGCCACATCTGGCCAAGATACTGGCAGTATCTGAAAACCTGGAAATCAGCAGCCCAAAAGGCCACCTCCCTCCTAAGGGAAAAGGACCCCACGTGGTGATCCTAACACCCAACCATGCCCTGAAGTTGCAGGGTTGGCTCCATGGGCACACTGACCTTGAGCGAGGAGGCCCTCCAACTCCAACCTCCATAGAGATAACCGGGGCAAAGTGGCACCATGAAGACTCGTGTGAAGGTGTCTGCACGGGCAAACTTAACGCTCATTTCCCACCAGGAAGAGGAATTAACCAAAGGCTCAGCATGCCGTGTCGGAACCAGATTAGGGCCTGAAGCAATCCTGCGGGTTTGCGGCCAGCTCACAAGAAAGCGAGTTGAAGAAAGGAGCTCAGGGACACTGTAATTCAAAAACCTGCAGAGTTATAAATGACAGCTATCACCCAAAAATATATTGAAGGAAGGCTGCGAAGAGGACTTGAAAGCGGGGCAGAATTGCAAGAAAACGATTTCAGGGGGTAGACTGGAATTGCATTTAAAGCATAGGAAAAGAGGCAGAACGTCGACAATGATGCACTTGGCCAAAAAGGGCGTATGCGTTTTTTCCTGAATATATTCAGGAAAAAACGCATACGCCCTTTTTGGCCAACCAAGCAAGCATGTTAAAGAAATCTGCACTACAATGAAGTCTCACTGTCCCCGGTTCAAAAGGGCCATCTGAAAAAAGTGTAAAATCCAGAAAGGCAGCACAGGCCATGGAGAACAGGGAGCCTTGTTATGCTGATGGGCGGGATGTAAATTGCCAACAGCCACTCTGGAGAAGTGTATGGTGTTTCCTGAAACACCTAAGAAACAAAGCAACGGAGACTACGGCACTTCCACTTATGGTCTTATAGATCACGGAAATTAAAATCAAAAACAGACAGCCACCCCAAAGTTTCAGAAGGCTCTGTTTACAGGAATCTCGTCTACAGTACAAGTTAAATATCCCAGAATGTGAAAAATGGATAAAGAAGTTGTGGTACACACATTCAATGGAATATCACTCAGCAATGAAATCTATGTCATCAGGCCCATCGTGGCATAATGAGTGGATTCAGGTACGATGATTCTAAGTGAAATAAGTCACACAGAAAATGAAACATCATAAGATATCACTAATACACGGAATGTAAACTTGGCTACACATGAACTGAATTACAAAACAGAACAGGGTCTCAAATTTAGAAAACCACCTTATGCTTGCTTAAGGGGAAAAGTGAGTTGGGGTGCTGCATAAAACCAGAGATAGAAATTAGCACAGATACCTTTCCATAAGCCAAATATGTAATAGTCAAGACCTAGCCCTTGCTCAACGAAATGGACTAAACACCCCATATTCAACGCCTAGGAATACACCTGACTAGTAAGTATCTTCAAACCCATGGATTTATATGTCTCCATAAGAGACTCAAGTGTGTGTACAGCGGCATGAATGCAGCAGAGAAAATCCGATAAATCCCATTATCAAAATGAATTACAAAAACAAACACAATGACAGTGAAATAGAGAGCAATTCTTAAATAATTCATTCAGGGCTTGTGATGCAACCTGGATTTACCACATCTACAACCAGAGCTGAGTGAGACATAAGGCTGTACACTTCAGCCTGATAGCATTGGTGAGGTTCGTTGCAAAAATGCAGGCCCTTTGAAGTCATACTGCATGGTACCCATTCCATGGGTCCCAACTCTCCAGGTTTAAGGGATTCTTCCTTCAGCTAAAACATGCATGGGAAACCCACACTATGGTGCACCGTGTGACCGGGAAACCTTTTCAAATGCATCTCAGTTTTCGTCCCCTTTTACTCGGGTTCACGATTGAAGACCCTTTACTAATACTCTCCCCACTTAGAGAGTCAGTGCCTTTAACCTCCTGTTTGGCACAGTTTGCAATTTCTGCGCAAGATGAACAAGAATAGGGAGAACCAATGAGAGACTAGCTCTAGGTGTCTGCACGTTCAAATATAACACTCATTTCCCACCAGGAAGAGGAATTTACCAAAGGATCAGCATGTTGTGCCAGAACCAGATTAGGGCATGAAGCAATGCTGCGGGTTTGTGGCCAGCTCACAAGAAAGCGAGTAGAAGAAAGGAGCTCAGGCGCACTGTCATTCACAAACCTGCAGAGTTATAAATGTCAGCTATTGTCCAAAAATGTATTGAAGTAAGGCTGCGTAGAGGAATTGAAAGCGGGGCAGAATTGCAGGAAAACGAGTTCAGGGGCAGACTGGAATTGCATTTAAAGCATAAGGAAAGAGACAGAAAGTCGACAATGATGCACTTGGTCAAAAAGGGCGTATGCGTTTTTTCCTGAATATATTCAAGAAAAAACACATACGCCCTTTTTGGCCAAACAAGCAAGCCTGTAAAGAAATATGCATTACAATGAAGTCTCACTGCCCCCCTGTCAAAAGGGACATCTGAAAAAAGTGAAAAATCCAGAAAGGCAGGACAGGCCATGGAGAACAGGGAGCCTTGTTATGCTGATGGGCGGGATGTAAATTGCCAACAGCCACTCTGGAGAAGTGTATGGTGTTTCCTCAAACACCTAAAAAACTAAGCAACGGAGCCTACGGCACTTCAACTTATGGTTCTATAGCTTAGGGAAATTAAAATCAAAAAGACACAGCCACCCATAAATTTTGGACGGCTCTGCTTACAAGAACCTCATTTACGGTACAAGTGAAATATCCCAGAAAGCAAAAAATGGATAAAGAAGTTGTTGTACGTACGTACAATGGAATATCACTCAGCAATGAAATCTATGTCATGAGGCCCGTCGCGGCATAATGAGTGGATTCAGGTACGATCATTCTAAGTTAACTAAGTCACACAGAAAAAGAAACACCATAAGATATCTCAAATACACGGAATGCAAACATGGCTGCACATGAACTCAATTACAAAACAGAAAACGGTCTCAAATTTAGAAAACCAACTTATGCTTGCTTAAGGGGAAAGGTGAGTTGTGGTGCTGCATAAAACCAGAGATTGAAATTAGCACAGATACCTTTCCATAAGCAAATATGTAATAGTCAGGACCTACTCCTTGCTCCACGAAATGGACTCAACACCCCATATTCAATGCCTAGGAATATACCTGACTAGTAAGAATCTGAAAACCCATGGATTTATATGTCTCCATAAGAGAATCAAGCATGTGTACAGCGGCATAAACGCAGCAGTGAAAATCCGATAAATCCCATTATCAAAATAAATTACAAAAACAAAACACAATGACAGTGAAATAGAGAGCAATTCTTAAATAATTCATTCAGGGCTTGTGATGCAACGTGGATTTACCACATCTACACCCCGAGCTGAGTGAGACATAAGGCTGGACACTTCGGGCTGATAGCATTGGTGACGTTCGGTGAGCAAAGGCAACCCTTTGAAGTCATACTGCGTGGTACCCATTCCATGGGTCCCAACTCTCCAGGTTGAAGGGATTCTTCCTTCAGGTAAAACATGCATGGGCAACCCAGAATATGGTCCACCGTGTGACCGGGAAAACTTTTTAAATGCGTCTCAGTTTTCGTCCCCTCGTACTCGGTTTTACCATTCCAGACGCTTTACTAACACTCTCCCCACTTGGAGAGTCAGGGCCTTTAACCTCCTGTTTGGCACAGTTTGGAATTTCTGCGCAAGATGAACAGGAATAGGGAGAACCAATGAGAGATTAGCTGTAGGTGTCTGCACGAACAAATTTAACGCTCATTTCCCACCAGGAAGAGGAATTAGCCAAAGGCTCAGCATGCCCTGTCGGAACCAGATTAGGGCCTGAAGCAATCCTGCGGTTTTGCGGCCAGCTCACAAGAAAGCGAGTTGAAGAAAGGAGCTCAGGGGCACTGTAATTCACAAACCTGCAGAGTTATAAATGACAGCTATTGTCCAAAAATATATTGAAGTAAGGCTGCAAAGAGGACTTGAACGCGGGGCAGAATTCCAGGAATACGATTTCAGGAGGTAGACGGGAAGTCCTCTGAAAGTATAGGAGAAGAGGCAGAACCTCGACAATGATGCACTTGGTCAAAAAGGGCATATGCGTTTCTTCCAGGGCCCTTATTAAAGAGGGTAGGAGGCTCCCAGCATGCTTCAGTGGCCAACAGAGGGCCTACGTCGCCAAGGCGACATGAGCCATCCAGGCAGGAGTGACCTCACATCAGAGGGCCCACCTCACAGAAGGGTAAGGAACCCAGTCAAGATCAGACTCTCACCAGAGTGCCCACATAAGCAAGGGGCTGGGAACCAGGCAGGAGTGTCCTCACACCCGTGGGGCCACATCATCGAAAGTTGAGGTACCCAGCACATGTGGCCTCAAACCAGAGGACCCACATCACCATGGGTCTCGGAGCGAGGCAGGCAGGATTAACCTCAAAACACATGGCCCATTGTATAAAAAAGGTGAGGAATCCAGCAGTTGGAACATCCCAGCAGGCGGCCCAGAGCACCGAGGCTATGGGATCCAGGCAGTGATGAACTCACAACAGAGGGCCCTCATCGTGATACTGTAAGCAACCCAGCCGTTGTAACCTCAGAGCACAAGGCCCACATCCCCATGGGGAAGGGAACCAAGCAGGAGTGTCATCGCACCAGTGGGCACACATCCGAAAAGGTGGGGAGCCCAGCAGTTAGGGCCGGACGCCAGAGGGCCCTCATCACTGAGGAGAGGAGGTTCCCAGCAAGCTCCAACTGCTACCAGAAGGCCGACGTCGCCAATGCAGGGTGTGCCAGCCAGGCAGGAGTGACCTCAGAGCAGAGGGCCAACCACACAAAAGTGTGAGGAACCCAAAGAGGATCAGACTCTCACCAGAGGGCCCACATCACCAAGGGAATGGAAACCAGGCAGGAGTGTTCTCACACCAGTGTGGTCACATCACCGAAATGTGACGGACCCAGCACACGTGGCCTCAAACTACAGGACACACATCACCAAGGGGCTGGGAGTGAGGCAGGCAGGAGGAGCCTCCAAACAGAGGGCCCATAGCGTAAAAAAGGTGAGGAATCCCGCAGTTGGAACCTCCCAGCAGGTGGCCAGGAGCAGCGAGGCTATGGGATCCAGGCCTGACTGAACTCAAAACAGAGGGCCCTCATTATGAAACTGTGAGCAACCCAGCCGTTGGGACCTTAGAGCAGAAGGCCCACATTCCCATGGGGTTGGGATCCTGGCAGGAGTGTACTCGCACCACAGGGCGCACATCAGAAAATTTTGGGAGCCCAGGAGTTAGGGTCTGACGCCAGAGGGCCCTCATTACCGAGGGGAGGAGACTCCCAGCAGGCACCAACTCCCAACTGAGGGCCCACGTCGCCACGTTGACGTGTGCCAGCCAGGCAGGAGTGACCTCACAGCAGAGGGCCTACCTCACAGAAGGGTGAGGAACCCAGCCAGGATAAGACTCTCACCAGAGGGCCCACATCACCAAGGGGATCGGAACAAGGCAGGAGTGTCCTCACACCAGTGTGGCCACATTATAGAAAGGTGAGGAACCCAGCACATGTGGCCTAAACCAGAGGACCCACATTTCCAAGGTGCTCCGAGTGAGGCAGGCAGGAGTAGCCTAACAACACAGGGCCCACAGAATAAAAAATGTGAGGAATCCAGCAGTTTGAACCTCCCAGCAGGTGGCCCAGAGCATGGAGTCTATGGGATCCAGGCCACAGTGAACTCACAGCAGAGGGCCCACATCATGAAACTGTGAGCAACCCAGCCAGTGGGACCTCAGAGCAGAAGGCCCACATCCCCATGGGGATGGGAACCTCGCAGGAGTGTCCTCGCACAACTTAGCACGTATCAGAAAATGTGGGAACCCAGCAGTTATGGCCTGACGCCAGAGGGCCCTCATCACGGAGGAGAGGAGGCTACCAGCAGGCTCCAAATACCACCAGAGGGCCGACGTCACCAAGGCAATGGGAGCAAGCCAGGCAGGAGTTACCTCACAGCAGAGGGCCCACCTCCCAGAAGTGTGAGGAATCCAGACAGGATCAGACTCTCACCAGAGGGCCCCCATCACCAAGGGGATGGGAACCAGGCAGGAGTGTCCTCACACCAGTGGGGCCACATCAATAAAGGTGAGGAAACCGGTACATGTGGCCTTAAACCAGAGGACCTACATCACAAATGGGCTGGGAGTGAGTCAGGAAGTAGGAGCATGAAAACACAGGACCCAAAGAATAAAAAAGGTAAGGAATCCAGCAGTAGGAACCTCCCAGCAGGCCGCTCAGAGCACAGAGGCTATGGGATCTAGGCCTGGGTGAACTAACACCAGAGAGCCAACATCATGAAACGGTGAACAACACAGGTGTTGGGACCTTAGAGCAGAAGGCCCACATGCCCATGGGGATGGGAACCTCGCAGGAGTGTCCTGGCACCACTTAGCACGTATCAGAAAATGTGGGTACCCAGCAGTTAGGGCCTGAGGCAAGAGGGCCCCCATCACCGAGGGGAGGTTCCCAGCAGGCTCCAACTGCCACAAGAGGGCCGATGTTGCCCAGGTGGGGTGTGCCAGCCAGGCAGGAGTGACCTCACAGCAGAGGGCCCCCCTCACAGAAGGGTGAGGAACCCAGCCAGGATCAGACTCTCACCAGAGGGCCCACATCACCAAGGGGATGGGAACCAGGCAGGAGTGTCCTCACACCAGTGGGGCCACATCATCGAAAGGCGAGGGACCCAGCATACGTGGCCTCAAACCAGAGGACACACATCACCAAGGGGCTGGGAGTGAGGCAGGCAGGAGGAGTCTCAAAACAGAGGGCCCATAGAAGAAAAAAGGTGAGGAATCCCGCAGTTGTAACCTCCCAGCAGGTGGCCAGGAGCAGCGAGGCTCTGGGATCCAGGCCTGAGAGAACTCACAGCAGAGGGCCCTCATCATGAAACTGAGCAACCCACGGTTGGGACCTCAGAGCAGAAGGCCCACATTCCCATGGGGTTGGGAACCTGGCAGGAGTGTACTCGAACCACAGGGCGCATATCAGAAAATATTGGGAGCCCAGGAGTTAGGGTCTGACGCCAGAGGGCCCTCATTACCGAGGGGAGGAGACACCCAGCAGGCACCAAATCCCACCAGAGGGCCGACGTCGCCAAGGCGGGGTGTGCCAGCCAGGCAGGAGTGACCTCAGAGAAGAGGGCCCACCTCACAGAAGTGTGAGGAACCCAACCAGGATCAGACTCTCACCGGAGGGCCCACATCACCAAGGGGATGGGAACCAGGCAGGAGTGTCCTCATACCAGTGGGGCCACATCAGCCAAAGGTGAGGAACCCAGCACATGTGGCCTCAAACCACAGGACACACATCAGCAAGGGGCTAGGAGTGAGGCAGGTGTCTGGAGGGGCACATTTAACTCTAATTTCCCACCAGGAAGTGGAATGAACCAAAGTCTCAGAGTGCCGTGCCGGACCCTGATTACGGCCTGAAGCAAACCTGCGGTTCTGTGGCCAGTTTTCAAGGAAACGAGTTAAGAAAGGAAATCACGGGCACTGTAATTCACAAACCTGCAGTGTTATAAATGACAGTTATTGGCAAAATTATATGGAAGTAAGTCTGCAAAGAGGACTTGAAAACGAGGCAGAATTGCAGGAATCATATTTCAGGAGGTAGATTGGAATTGCATTTAAAGCATGTGAAAAGCGGCAGATCTTTGACAGTGATGCACTTGGACAAAAGTGCGTAAACATCTTTTCCTGAATATATTCAGGAAAAAACACATATGCCCTTTTTGGCCAACCAAGCACTCGAGAAATGGAAATCCGCACTACAATGAAGTCTCATTTCCCATTCGTCAAAAGGGCCATCTGAAAAAAGTGTAAAAACCAGAAACACAGGACAGGCCATGGAGAACAGGGAGCCTTGTTATGCTGATGGGCGGGATGTAAATTGCCAACAGACACTCTGGAGATGTTTATGGTGTATCCTGAAACATCTGAAAAACAAAGCTACAGACCCTAGGGCACTTCCACTTTTGGCCCTATAGCTTAGGAAAATTAAAATCAACAAGACACAGCCAACACAAAATTTAGGGCCGCTGTGTTTACAAGAACCTTGAGTCCAGTACAAATTAAATATCCCAGAAAGAAAAAAATGGATAAAGGAGTTGTGCTACTTACGTACAACGGAATATCACTCAGCAATGAAATCAATGTCATCAGGCCTGTAGCAGCAAATTGAGTGGATTTAAGTATGATGATTCTAAGAGAAATAGGTCACACAGAGAAAGATAATTATCATAAGATATCACTAATAGAGAGAGTGTAAACTTGGCTACACATAAACTGAATTCCAAAACCGAACAGAGTCTCACATTTAGATAAAAACTTATGCTTGCTTAAGGGGAAAGTTGAGTTGGGGTGCTGTATAAAACCAGAGATTGAAATTAGCACACATACCGTTCCATAAGCCAAATATGTAATAGACAAGACCTACTCTTTGCTCAAAGAAATAGACTCATCCATGGTGTATCACCTCACACCTGTTAGAATGGGCATCATCAGAAAATCTACAAACAACAAATGCTGGAAAGGGTGTGGAGATAAGGAAGCCTCTTCCACTATTGTTGGGAATGTAAATTGATACAGTCACTGTGGAGAACATTATGGAGTTTCTTATAAAACTAAGAATAGAATTACCATATGATACAGCAATCCCACTACTGGGCATATACCCAGACAAAACCATAAATCAAAAAGAGACATTCACCGCAATGTTCATTGCATCACTATTTACAATATCCAGGTAATGGAAGCAACCTAAATGCCCACAGACAGACGAATGCATAAAGATGTGGTACATATATAAAATGGAATATTACTAAGCCATAAAAAGGAATGAAATTGGGTCATTTGTAGAGACGTTGATGGATCTAGAGACTGTCATACAGAGTGAAGTAAGTCAGAAAGAGAAAAACAAATCTTGTCTATTAATGCATATATGTGGAACCTAGAAAAATTGTACAGATGAACCGTTTTGCCAGGCAGAAATAGAGCAACAGATGTAGACAACAAACGTATGGACACCAAGGGGGGAAAGCTGTTGGGGGGTGGTGGTGGGAGGAGTTGAGAGATTGGGATTGGCATATATACATTTATATGTATAAAATAGATAACTAAAAAGAACCTGCTGTATAAAAAAATAAAATAAAATTCAAATTACAAAAAGTAAAACAGAAAAAATATTCTTCCCTTCACATACATGTATTTATATGAATAAATTATTTCCATGCTTATATCTGTAAATACAAAAAAGAGGAATAAAATCTACCTTGAACCAAAAACGAAAAAAAGAAAAAAAAACAGAACCCACCAGTTACACAGAGGAAAACCGTATCAGGGCACTTGCTCCAGTTGTAAACAATTCTGAAGTTGGTCAGTGGTGGGGAATCATCTCCCATTCAGCCAGCAGGCCCCACGCAAAAAGCGTCCTCATTGCAAAGCTGGGGGACCGTGCCGAGGCATCTGTGAGTAAACGTGGGCTGAGCCCCAGGCCAGCTGCTGCTGAAATGTTCCCACCCCTCCCAGGTAAAACACCTGAATATGTACAAGGACTTGAAAGCCTAGAGGAAGGGCCATGGAGCCACATGAGTGACAGCATGCCAGCCGACTTGGTGCCTGCAGGCCAGCCAGGATGGTCCTGGCCCTGGGTGCTCTTCTGGAAGCTTTCCATTTCCCTGCCTGAGATACCCCTGCTGTCCCGGCCCCCACTGCTTTCTTCCTCACTCACCTCTGCCCAGGGAGAAATTCCAGCGGCAGGTATGGGTGACACATCCTCTTCTTTAGCAGGTGGCATCTTGGCAACTGCTGCAGAAAGTCCAGCAGAGCCCCACTCACACTGGGCCACCCACAAAGCCGTGGCCTCTCACTCCCTCCCACCAGTCCAGCCCCAAGACTGCTGACAGGGCAGAGAAAATGGCGTCAGGCACAGCTGCAGGGGCTCTTGCTGCCTGGAGCGGTGTTTATATTGATCTGAACCCAGGCACACCTGGGGAGGTCTGGCCGGCAAGGTCGGGCTTCCCAGGCCAGCCAATAATCAGCCCTCAGGGGCTCACAGTTGCAGAAACTGGAACTTGCTGAATCGGCCAGGTCCAAGGAACAGGTGTGGGCTCCTGAGAGTCAGGATAGACAAGGGGCTGCAGCTCTGGCTTGTTTTCTAATTATATTATCTGGCCCATGAGTGGGAGACAACTTCAAGAAAACCCTCTCCTAATGAGAGGAACCCAGGAGTCAGGGAGAGGAGGGGTGGCTGGTGGGTGGAGACAGAGGCCTGGTGCCCCGGGTGCAGTGGAAGTCTCTGGAAGACCAGGTGGAGGGAGGCCACACAGAGTGATGCCCAGGGTCACAGACCTGTGGGAGCTGCTGTTTGTTAGTTCAAGTCCTGCTCTGAGGTGCTCTGTGTCAGATCTGAGTGACAGGTGAGCTGGGAGTGCTCTGCAATGAGGGCGATATGCACGGTTCCTGTGTTCCCAGCCCTGCCATGGTACCTGCAAGGGTAGCTCTGTATCCTGGGAGGGGCCTGACCACGAGAGCCCCATGGGCTGCAGGGGAACCTGCCCAGGGAACCCCATATCCTGGGAGGGGCCTGAACACGAGAGCCCCATGGGCTGGGGTGGGGGTGGGGTACCTGCCCAGGTGAGCTCCATATCCTGGGATTGGCCTGACCTCGAGAGCCCCATGGGCTGCTGGAGTCCTGGTAAAGGATGTCAGGACAGTCAGTGAAGCCACCGAGGATATACCTCCAGTAGTTCCTAAATCCTACATCCTGCTGGTCATTCTACCAACCACCGGGACATGGTATTCTGTATTAGTCTTCAATGATGCCTTCTTTTGTATTCTATTAGTCCCAGAGTCACAAGAAATTTTGGCTTGTGAGTGGCAGGACTCAACATACAACTAAAACAATACTTCCGGGCCGTGTGGCCCCAAGGGTTCAAAAATTCCCACACCATCTTTGGGGAAAGCTCAGCTAAAGAACTAAAAGTTCTACCTCTGGAAAAGGAAACACTCCTTCAATATGCAGACGACATTCTGATCGCCAGCCCTACTAAGGAGACCTCTGAACTACCAAGCCAATAAAGGATACAAGTTGTCCAAGACAAAGCTCAAATATCACAGACTACGGTGACCTGCCTGGGCTTCATTCTCACAGAAGGTCGGAGAAGCCCATCCCAGGAAAGGGAAGAAACAATTTACAGCCTTACCCATTTCTGAAACTAGAAGACAGCTTAGGGGTTCCTGGGGAGGCCAGGGTTTGCTGCTTCTGGATCCCTAACTACAGTCTACTAGCTGGGCCTCTATATGAAACACTGAAAGGAAAAGATGATGATCCTTTTGAATAGAATGCAGAAGTGGCCTTTCAAGAATGGAAAGAGCAGTCAATTCAGACCCTTGCCCTGGAACTCCCTAATTTAGCTAAACCCTTTGACCTTTACATTCCTGGTGAACGGTGAATCGCCATTGGAGTATTAGTGCAAAACCTGGGACCACTTGAAATGGAACAATGCAAGAATGCGATCCAGGTAGGATAAACTACGGTCACCAAGGGGCTTGGCCCACCGCCACATCTGGCCAAGATACTGGCAGTATCTGAAAACCTGGAAATCAGCAGCCCAAAAGGCCACCTCCCTCCTAAGGGAAAAGGACCCCACGTGGTGATCCTAACACCCAACCATGCCCTGAAGTTGCAGGGTTGGCTCCATGGGCACACTGACCTTGAGCGAGGAGGCCCTCCAACTCCAACCTCCATAGAGATAACCGGGGCAAAGTGGCACCATGAAGACTCGTGTGAAGGTGTCTGCACGGGCAAACTTAACGCTCATTTCCCACCAGGAAGAGGAATTAACCAAAGGCTCAGCATGCCGTGTCGGAACCAGATTAGGGCCTGAAGCAATCCTGCGGGTTTGCGGCCAGCTCACAAGAAAGCGAGTTGAAGAAAGGAGCTCAGGGACACTGTAATTCAAAAACCTGCAGAGTTATAAATGACAGCTATCACCCAAAAATATATTGAAGGAAGGCTGCGAAGAGCACTTGAAAGCGGGGCAGAATTGCAAGAAAACGATTTCAGGGGGTAGACTGGAATTGCATTTAAAGCATAGGAAAAGAGGCAGAACGTCGACAATGATGCACTTGGCCAAAAAGGGCGTATGCGTTTTTTCCTGAATATATTCAGGAAAAAACGCATACGCCCTATTTGGCCAACCAAGCAAGCATGTTAAAGAAATCTGCACTACAATGAAGTCTCACTGTCCCCGGTTCAAAAGGGCCATCTGAAAAAAGTGTAAAATCCAGAAAGGCAGCACAGGCCATGGAGAACAGGGAGCCTTGTTATGCTGATGGGCGGGATGTAAATTGCCAACAGCCACTCTGGAGAAGTGTATGGTGTTTCCTGAAACACCTAAGAAACAAAGCAACGGAGACTACGGCACTTCCACTTATGGTCTTATAGATCACGGAAATTAAAATCAAAAACAGACAGCCACCCCAAAGTTTCAGAAGGCTCTGTTTACAGGAATCTCGTCTACGGTACAAGTTAAATATCCCAGAATGTGAAAAATGGATAAAGAAGTTGTGGTACACACATTCAATGGAATATCACTCAGCAATGAAATCTATGTCATCAGGCCCATCGTGGCATAATGAGTGGATTCAGGTACGATGATTCTAAGTGAAATAAGTCACACAGAAAATGAAACATCATAAGATATCACTAATACACGGAATGTAAACTTGGCTACACATGAACTGAATTACAAAACAGAACAGGGTCTCAAATTTAGAAAACCACCTTATGCTTGCTTAAGGGGAAAAGTGAGTTGGGGTGCTGCATAAAACCAGAGATAGAAATTAGCACAGATACCTTTCCATAAGCCAAATATGTAATAGTCAAGACCTAGCCCTTGCTCAACGAAATGGACTAAACACCCCATATTCAACGCCTAGGAATACACCTGACTAGTAAGTATCTTCAAACCCATGGATTTATATGTCTCCATAAGAGACTCAAGTGTGTGTACAGCGGCATGAATGCAGCAGAGAAAATCCGATAAATCCCATTATCAAAATGAATTACAAAAACAAACACAATGACAGTGAAATAGAGAGCAATTCTTAAATAATTCATTCAGGGCTTGTGATGCAACCTGGATTTACCACATCTACAACCAGAGCTGAGTGAGACATAAGGCTGTACACTTCAGCCTGATAGCATTGGTGAGGTTCGTTGCGAAAATGCAGGCCCTTTGAAGTCATACTGCATGGTACCCATTCCATGGGTCCCAACTCTCCAGGTTTAAGGGATTCTTCCTTCAGCTAAAACATGCATGGGAAACCCACACTATGGTGCACCGTGTGACCGGGAAACCTTTTCAAATGCATCTCAGTTTTCGTCCCCTTTTACTCGGGTTCACGATTGAAGACCCTTTACTAATACTCTCCCCACTTAGAGAGTCAGTGCCTTTAACCTCCTGTTTGGCACAGTTTGCAATTTCTGCGCAAGATGAACAAGAATAGGGAGAACCAATGAGAGACTAGCTCTAGGTGTCTGCACGTTCAAATATAACACTCATTTCCCACCAGGAAGAGGAATTTACCAAAGGATCAGCATGTTGTGCCAGAACCAGATTAGGGCATGAAGCAATGCTGCGGGTTTGTGGCCAGCTCACAAGAAAGCGAGTAGAAGAAAGGAGCTCAGGCGCACTGTCATTCACAAACCTGCAGAGTTATAAATGTCAGCTATTGTCCAAAAATGTATTGAAGTAAGGCTGCGTAGAGGAATTGAAAGCGGGGCAGAATTGCAGGAAAACGAGTTCAGGGGCAGACTGGAATTGCATTTAAAGCATAAGGAAAGAGACAGAAAGTCGACAATGATGCACTTGGTCAAAAAGGGCGTATGCGTTTTTTCCTGAATATATTCAAGAAAAAACACATACGCCCTTTTTGGCCAAACAAGCAAGCCTGTAAAGAAATCTGCATTACAATGAAGTCTCACTGCCCCCCTGTCAAAAGGGACATCTGAAAAAAGTGAAAAATCCAGAAAGGCAGGACAGGCCATGGAGAACAGGGAGCCTTGTTATGCTGATGGGCGGGATGTAAATTGCCAACAGCCACTCTGGAGAAGTGTATGGTGTTTCCTCAAACACCTAAAAAACTAAGCAACGGAGCCTACGGCACTTCAACTTATGGTTCTATAGCTTAGGGAAATTAAAATCAAAAAGACACAGCCACCCATAAATTTTGGACGGCTCTGCTTACAAGAACCTCATTTACGGTACAAGTGAAATATCCCAGAAAGCAAAAAATGGATAAAGAAGTTGTTGTACGTACGTACAATGGAATATCACTCAGCAATGAAATCTATGTCATGAGGCCCGTCGCGGCATAATGAGTGGATTCAGGTACGATCATTCTAAGTTAACTAAGTCACACAGAAAAAGAAACACCATAAGATATCTCAAATACACGGAATGCAAACATGGCTGCACATGAACTCAATTACAAAACAGAAAACGGTCTCAAATTTAGAAAACCAACTTATGCTTGCTTAAGGGGAAAGGTGAGTTGTGGTGCTGCATAAAACCAGAGATTGAAATTAGCACAGATACCTTTCCATAAGCAAATATGTAATAGTCAGGACCTACTCCTTGCTCCACGAAATGGACTCAACACCCCATATTCAATGCCTAGGAATATACCTGACTAGTAAGAATCTGAAAACCCATGGATTTATATGTCTCCATAAGAGAATCAAGCATGTGTACAGCGGCATAAACGCAGCAGTGAAAATCCGATAAATCCCATTATCAAAATAAATTACAAAAACAAAACACAATGACAGTGAAATAGAGAGCAATTCTTAAATAATTCATTCAGGGCTTGTGATGCAACGTGGATTTACCACATCTACACCCCGAGCTGAGTGAGACATAAGGCTGGACACTTCGGGCTGATAGCATTGGTGACGTTCGGTGAGCAAAGGCAACCCTTTGAAGTCATACTGCGTGGTACCCATTCCATGGGTCCCAACTCTCCAGGTTGAAGGGATTCTTCCTTCAGGTAAAACATGCATGGGCAACCCAGAATATGGTCCACCGTGTGACCGTGAAAACTTTTTAAATGCGTCTCAGTTTTCGTCCCCTCGTACTCGGTTTTACCATTCCAGACGCTTTACTAACACTCTCCCCACTTGGAGAGTCAGGGCCTTTAACCTCCTGTTTGGCACAGTTTGGAATTTCTGCGCAAGATGAACAGGAATAGGGAGAACCAATGAGAGATTAGCTGTAGGTGTCTGCACGAACAAATTTAACGCTCATTTCCCACCAGGAAGAGGAATTAGCCAAAGGCTCAGCATGCCGTGTCGGAACCAGATTAGGGCCTGAAGCAATCCTGCGGTTTTGCGGCCAGCTCACAAGAAAGCGAGTTGAAGAAAGGAGCTCAGGGGCACTGTAATTCACAAACCTGCAGAGTTATAAATGACAGCTATTGTCCAAAAATATATTGAAGTAAGGCTGCAAAGAGGACTTGAACGCGGGGCAGAATTCCAGGAATACGATTTCAGGAGGTAGACGGGAAGTCCTCTGAAAGTATAGGAGAAGAGGCAGAACCTCGACAATGATGCACTTGGTCAAAAAGGGCATATGCGTTTCTTCCAGGGCCCTTATTAAAGAGGGTAGGAGGCTCCCAGCATGCTTCAGTGGCCAACAGAGGGCCTACGTCGCCAAGGCGACATGAGCCATCCAGGCAGGAGTGACCTCACATCAGAGGGCCCACCTCACAGAAGGGTAAGGAACCCAGTCAAGATCAGACTCTCACCAGAGTGCCCACATAAGCAAGGGGCTGGGAACCAGGCAGGAGTGTCCTCACACCCGTGGGGCCACATCATCGAAAGTTGAGGTACCCAGCACATGTGGCCTCAAACCAGAGGACCCACATCACCATGGGTCTCGGAGCGAGGCAGGCAGGATTAACCTCAAAACACATGGCCCATTGTATAAAAAAGGTGAGGAATCCAGCAGTTGGAACATCCCAGCAGGCGGCCCAGAGCACCGAGGCTATGGGATCCAGGCAGTGATGAACTCACAACAGAGGGCCCTCATCGTGATACTGTAAGCAACCCAGCCGTTGTAACCTCAGAGCACAAGGCCCACATCCCCATGGGGAAGGGAACCAAGCAGGAGTGTCATCGCACCAGTGGGCACACATCAGAAAAGGTGGGGAGCCCAGCAGTTAGGGCCGGACGCCAGAGGGCCCTCATCACTGAGGAGAGGAGGTTCCCAGCAAGCTCCAACTGCTACCAGAAGGCCGACGTCGCCAATGCAGGGTGTGCCAGCCAGGCAGGAGTGACCTCAGAGCAGAGGGCCAACCACACAAAAGTGTGAGGAACCCAAAGAGGATCAGACTCTCACCGGAGAGCCCACATCACCAAGGGAATGGAAACCAGGCAGGAGTGTTCTCACACCAGTGTGGTCACATCACCGAAATGTGACGGACCCAGCACACGTGGCCTCAAACTACAGGACACACATCACCAAGGGGCTGGGAGTGAGGCAGGCAGGAGGAGCCTCCAAACAGAGGGCCCATAGCGTAAAAAAGGTGAGGAATCCCGCAGTTGGAACCTCCCAGCAGGTGGCCAGGAGCAGCGAGGCTATGGGATCCAGGCCTGACTGAACTCAAAACAGAGGGCCCTCATTATGAAACTGTGAGCAACCCAGCCGTTGGGACCTTAGAGCAGAAGGCCCACATTCCCATGGGGTTGGGATCCTGGCAGGAGTGTACTCGCACCACAGGGCGCACATCAGAAAATTTTGGGAGCCCAGGAGTTAGGGTCTGACGCCAGAGGGCCCTCATTACCGAGGGGAGGAGACTCCCAGCAGGCACCAACTCCCAACTGAGGGCCCACGTCGCCACGTTGACGTGTGCCAGCCAGGCAGGAGTGACCTCACAGCAGAGGGCCTACCTCACAGAAGGGTGAGGAACCCAGCCAGGATAAGACTCTCACCAGAGGGCCCACATCACCAAGGGGATCGGAACAAGGCAGGAGTGTCCTCACACCAGTGTGGCCACATTATAGAAAGGTGAGGAACCCAGCACATGTGGCCTAAACCAGAGGACCCACATTTCCAAGGTGCTCCGAGTGAGGCAGGCAGGAGTAGCCTAACAACACAGGGCCCACAGAATAAAAAATGTGAGGAATCCAGCAGTTTGAACCTCCCAGCAGGTGGCCCAGAGCATGGAGTCTATGGGATCCAGGCCACAGTGAACTCACAGCAGAGGGCCCACATCATGAAACTGTGAGCAACCCAGCCAGTGGGACCTCAGAGCAGAAGGCCCACATCCCCATGGGGATGGGAACCTCGCAGGAGTGTCCTCGCACAACTTAGCACGTATCAGAAAATGTGGGAACCCAGCAGTTATGGCCTGACGCCAGAGGGCCCTCATCACGGAGGAGAGGAGGCTACCAGCAAGCTTCAAATACCACCTGAGGGCCGACGTCACCAAGGCAATGGGAGCAAGCCAGGCAGGAGTTACCTCACAGCAGAGGGCCCACCTCACAGAAGTGTGAGGAATCCAGACAGGATCAGACTCTCACCAGAGGGCCCCCAACACCAAGGGGATGGGAACCAGGGAGGAGTGTCCTCACACCAGTGGGGCCACATCAATAAAGTTGAGGAAACCGGTACATGTGGCCTTAAACCAGAGGACCTACATCACAAATGGGCTGGGAGTGAGTCAGGAAGTAGGAGCATGAAAACACAGGACCCAAAGAATAAAAAAGGTAAGGAATCCAGCAGTAGGAACCTCCCAGCAGGCCGCTCAGAGCACAGAGGCTATGGGATCTAGGCCTGGGTGAACTAACACCAGAGAGCCAACATCATGAAACGGTGAACAACACAGGTGTTGGGACCTTAGAGCAGAAGGCCCACATGCCCATGGGGATGGGAACCTCGCAGGAGTGTCCTGGCACCACTTAGCACGTATCAGAAAATGTGGGTACCCAGCAGTTAGGGCCTGAGGCAAGAGGGCCCCCATCACCGAGGGTAGGTTCCCAGCAGGCTCCAACTGCCACAAGAGGGCCGATGTTGCCCAGGTGGGGTGTGCCAGCCAGGCAGGAGTGACCTCAGAGCAGAGGGCCCCCCTCACAGAAGGGTGAGGAACCCAGCCAGGATCAGACTCTCACCAGAGGGCCCACATCACCAAGGGGATAGGAACCAGGCAGGAGTGTCCTCACACCAGTGGGGCCACATCATCGAAAGGCGAGGGACCCAGCATACGTGGCCTCAAACCAGAGGACACACATCACCAAGGGGCTGGGAGTGAGGCAGGCAGGAGGAGTCTCAAAACAGAGGGCCCATAGAAGAAAAAAGGTGAGGAATCCCGCAGTTGTATCCTCCCAGCAGGTGGCCAGGAGCAGCGAGGCTATGGGATCCAGGCCGGAGAGAACTCACAGCAGAGGGCCCTCATCATGAAACTGAGCAACCCACGGTTGGGACCTCAGAGCAGAAGGCCCACATTCCCATGGGGTTGGGAACCTGGCAGGAGTGTACTCGAACCACAGGGCGCATATCAGAAAATATTGGGAGCCCAGGAGTTAGGGTCTGACGCCAGAGGGCCCTCATTACCGAGGGGAGGAGACACCCAGCAGGCACCAAATCCCACCAGAGGGCCGACGTCGCCAAGGCGGGGTGTGCCAGCCAGGCAGGAGTGACCTCAGAGAAGAGGGCCCACCTCACAGAAGTGTGAGGAACCCAACCAGGATCAGACTCTCACCGGAAGGCCCACATCAGCAAGGGGATGGGAACCAGGCAGGAGTGTCCTCACACCAGTGGGGCCACATCAGCCAAAGGTGAGGAACCCAGCACATGTGGCCTCAAACCACAGGACACACATCACCAAGGGGCTAGGAGTGAGGCAGGTGTCTGGAGGGGCACATTTAACTCTAATTTCCCACCAGGAAGTGGAATGAACCAAAGTCTCAGAGTGCCGTGCCGGACCCTGATTACGGCCTGAAGCAAACCTGCGGTTCTGTGGCCAGTTTTCAAGGAAACGAGTTAAGAAAGGAAATCACGGGCACTGTAATTCACAAACCTGCAGTGTTATAAATGACAGCTATTGGCAAAATTATATGGAAGTAAGTCTCCAAAGAGGACTTGAAAACGAGGCAGAATTGCAGGAATCATATTTCAGGAGGTAGATTGGAATTGCATTTAAAGCATGTGAAAAGCGGCAGATCTTTGACAGTGATGCACTTGGACAAAAGTGCGTAAACATTTTTTCCTGAATATATTCAGGAAAAAACACATATGCCCTTTTTGGCCAACCAAGCACTCGAGAAATGGAAATCCGCACTACAATGAAGTCTCATTTCCCATTCGTCAAAAGGGCCATCTGAAAAAAGTGTAAAAACCAGAAACACAGGACAGGCCATGGAGAACAGGGAGCCTTGTTATGCTGATGGGCGGGATGTAAATGGCCAACAGACACTCTGGAGATGTTTATGGTGTATCCTGAAACATCTGAAAAACAAAGCTACAGACCCTAGGGCACTTCCACTTTTGGCCCTATAGCTTAGGAAAATTAAAATCAACAAGACACAGCCAACACAAAATTTAGGGCTGCTGTGTTTACAAGAACCTTGAGTCCAGTACAAATTAAATATCCCAGAAAGAAAAAAATGGATAAAGGAGTTGTGCTACTTACATACAACGGAATATCACTCAGCAATGAAATCAATGTCATCAGGCCTGTAGCAGCAAATTGAGTGGATTTAAGTATGATGATTCTAAGAGAAATAGGTCACACAGAGAAAGATAATTATCATAAGATATCACTAAAAGAGAGAGTGTAAACTTGGCTACACATAAACTGAATTCCAAAACCGAACAGAGTCTCACATTTAGATAAAAACTTATGCTTGCTTAAGGGGAAAGTTGAGTTGGGGTGCTGTATAAAACCAGAGATTGAAATTAGCACACATACCGTTCCATAAGCCAAATATGTAATAGACAAGACCTACTCTTTGCTCAACGAAATAGACTCATCCATGGTGTATCACCTCACACCTGTTAGAATGGGCATCATCAGAATATCTACAAACAACAAATGCTGGAAAGGGTGTGGAGATAAGGAACTCTCTTCCACTATTGTTGGGAATGTAAATTGATACAGTCACTGTGGAGAACATTATGGAGTTTCTTATAAAACTAAGAATAGAATTACCATATGATACAGCAATCCCACTACTGGGCATATACCCAGACAAAACCATAAATCAAAAAGAGACATTCACCGCAATGTTCATTGCATCACTATTTACAATATCCAGGTAATGGAAGCAACCTAAATGCCCACAGACAGACGAATGCATAAAGAAGTGGTACATATATAAAATGGAATATTACTAAGCCATAAAAAGGAATGAAATTGGGTCATTTGTAGAGACGTTGATGGATCTAGAGACTGTCATACAGAGTGAAGTAAGTCAGAAAGAGAAAAACAAATCTTGTCTATTAATGCATATATGTGGAACCTAGAAAAATTGTACAGATGAACCGTTTTGCCAGGCAGAAATAGAGCAACAGATGTAGACAACAAACGTATGGACACCAAGGGGGGAAAGCTGTTGGGGGGTGGTGGTGGGAGGAGTTGAGAGATTGGGATTGGCATGTATACATTTATATGTATAAAATAGATAACCAAAAAGAACCTGCTGTATAAAAAATAAAATAAAATTCAAATTACAAAAAGTAAAACAGAAAAAATATTCTTCCCTTCACATACATGTATTTATATGAATAAATTATTTCCATGCTTATATCTGTAAATACAAAAAAGAGGAATAAAATCTACCTTGAACCAAAAACGAAAAAAAGAAAAAAAAACAGAACCCACCAGTTACACAGAGGAAAACCGTATCAGGGCACTTGCTCCAGTTGTAAACAATTCTGAAGTTGGTCAGTGGTGGGGAATCATCTCCCATTCAGCCAGCAGGCCCCACGCAACAAGCGTCCTCATTGCAAAGCTGGGGGACCGTGCCGAGGCATCTGTGAGTAAACGTGGGCTGAGCCCCAGGCCAGCTGCTGCTGAAATGTTCCCACCCTTCCCAGGTAAAACACCTGAATATGTACAAGGACTTGAAAGCCTAGAGGAAGGGCCATGGAGCCACATGAGTGACAGCATGCCAGCCGACTTGGTGCCTGCAGGCCAGCCAGGATGGTCCTGGCCCTGGGTGCTCTTCTGGAAGCTTTCCATTTCCCTGCCTGAGATACCCCTGCTGTCCCGGCCCCCACTGCTTTCTTCCTCACTCACCTCTGCCCAGGGAGAAATTCCAGCGGCAGGTATGGGTGACACATCCTCTTCTTTAGCAGGTGGCATCTTGGCAACTGCTGCAGAAAGTCCAGCAGAGCCCCACTCACACTGGGCCACCCACAAAGCCGTGGCCTCTCACTCCCTCCCACCAGTCCAGCCCCAAGACTGCTGACAGGGCAGAGAAAATGGCGTCAGGCACAGCTGCAGGGGCTCTTGCTGCCTGGAGCGGTGTTTATATTGATCTGAACCCAGGCACACCTGGGGAGTGCTGGCCGGCACGGTCGGGCTTCCCAGGCCAGCCAATAATCACCCCTCAGGGGCTCACAGTTGCAGAAACTGGAACTTGCTGAATCGGCCAGGTCCAAGGAACAGGTGTGGGCTCCTGAGAGTCAGGATAGACAAGGGGCTGCAGCTCTGGCTTGTTTTCTAATTATATTATCTGGCCCATGAGTGGGAGACAACTTCAAGAAAACCCTCTCCTAATGAGAGGAACCCAGGAGTCAGGGAGAGGAGGGGTGGCTGGTGGGTGGAGACAGAGGCCTGGTGCCCCGGGTGCAGTGGAAGTCTCTGGAAGACCAGGTGGAGGGAGGCCACACAGAGTGATGCCCAGGGTCACAGACCTGTGGGAGCTGCTGTTTGTTAGTTCAAGTCCTGCTCTGAGGTGCTCTGTGTCAGATCTGAGTGACAGGTGAGCTGGGAGTGCTCTGCAATGAGGGCGATATGCACGGTTCCTGTGTTCCCAGCCCTGCCATGGTACCTGCAAGGGTAGCTCTGTATCCTGGGAGGGGCCTGACCACGAGAGCCCCATGGGCTGCAGGGGAACCTGCCCAGGGAACCCCATATCCTGGGAGGGGCCTGAACACGAGAGCCCCATGGGCTGGGGTGGGGGTGGGGTACCTGCCCAGGTGAGCTCCATATCCTGGGATTGGCCTGACCTCGAGAGCCCCATGGGCTGCTGGAGTCCTGGTAAAGGATGTCAGGACAGTCAGTGAAGCCACCGAGGATATACCTCCAGTAGTTCCTAAATCCTACACCCTGCTGGTCATTCTACCAACCACCGGGACATGGTATTCTGTATTAGTCTTCAATGATGCCTTCTTTTGTATTCTATTAGTCCCAGAGTCACAAGAAATTTTGGCTTGTGAGTGGCAGGACTCAACATACAACTAAAACAATACTTCCGGGCCGTGTTGCCCCAAGGGTTCAAAAATTCCCACACCATCTTTGGGGAAAGCTCAGCTAAAGAACTAAAAGTTCTACCTCTGGAAAAGGAAACACTCCTTCAATATGCAGACGACATTCTGATCGCCAGCCCTACTAAGGAGACCTCTGAACTACCAAGCCAATAAAGGATACAAGTTGTCCAAGACAAAGCTCAAATATCACAGACTACGGTGACCTGCCTGGGCTTCATTCTCACAGAAGGTCGGAGAAGCCCATCCCAGGAAAGGGAAGAAACAATTTACAGCCTTACCCATTTCTGAAACTAGAAGACAGCTTAGGGGTTCCTGGGGAGGCCAGGGTTTGCTGCTTCTGGATCCCTAACTACAGTCTACTAGCTGGGCCTCTATATGAAACACTGAAAGGAAAAGATGATGATCCTTTTGAATAGAATGCAGAAGTGGCCTTTCAAGAATGGAAAGAGCAGTCAATTCAGACCCTTGCCCTGGAACTCCCTAATTTAGCTAAACCCTTTGACCTTTACATTCCTGGTGAACGGTGAATCGCCATTGGAGTATTAGTGCAAAACCTGGGACCACTTGAAATGGAACAATGCAAGAATGCGATCCAGGTAGGATAAACTACGGTCACCAAGGGGCTTGGCCCACCGCCACATCTGGCCAAGATACTGGCAGTATCTGAAAACCTGGAAATCAGCAGCCCAAAAGGCCACCTCCCTCCTAAGGGAAAAGG
This sequence comes from Delphinapterus leucas, assembly GCF_059928025.1. Lineage (NCBI taxonomy): Eukaryota > Metazoa > Chordata > Mammalia > Artiodactyla > Monodontidae > Delphinapterus > Delphinapterus leucas. Next base: position 8,756,392 of record NW_028322237.1, read on the forward strand.
ACCCCACGTGGTGATCCTAACACCCAACCATGCCCTGAAGTTGCAGGGTTGGCTCCATGGGCACACTGATCTTGAGCGAGGAGGCCCTCCAACTCCAACCTCTATAGAGATAACCGGGGCAAAGTGGCACCATGAAGACTCGTGTGAAGGTGTCTGCACGGGCAAATTTAACGCTCATTTCCCACCAGGAAGAGGAATTAACCAAAGGCTCAGCATGCCGTGTCGGAACCAGATTAGGGCCTGAAGCAATCCTGCGGGTTTGCGGCCAGCTCACAAGAAAGCGAGTTGAAGAAAGGAGCTCAGGGACACTGTAATTCACAAACCTGCAGAGTTATAAATGACAGCTATCACCCAAAAATATATTGAAGGAAGGCTGCGAAGAGGACTTGAAAGCGGGGCAGAATTGCAAGAAAACGATTTCAGGGGGTAGACTGGAATTGCATTTAAAGCATAGGAAAAGAGGCAGAACGTCGACAATGATGCACTTGGCCAAAAAGGGCGTATGCGTTTTTTCCTGAATATATTCAGGAAAAAACGCATACGCCCTTTTTGGCCAACCAAGCAAGCATGTTAAAGAAATCTGCACTACAATGAAGTCTCACTGCCCCCCGTTCAAAAGGGCCATCTGAAAAAAGTGTAAAATCCAGAAAGGCAGCACAGGCCATGGAGAACAAGGAGCCTTGTTATGCTGATGGGCGGGATGTAAATTGCCAACAGCCACTCTGGAGATGTGTATGGTGTTTCCTCAAAAACCTAAAAAACAAAGCAACGGAGCCTATGGCATTACCACTTATTTTCCTATAGCTTAGGGAAATTAAAATCAAAAACACACAGCCACCGCAAAGTTTCTGTTTACGGCTCTGTTTACAAGAACCTCGTCTACGGTACAAGTTAAATATCCCAGAAAGCGAAAAATGGATAAAGAAGTGTGGTACGTACGTACAAAGGAATATCACTCACCAATGAAATCTATGTCATCAGGCCCGTCGCGGCATAATGAGTGGATTCAGGTACGATGATTCTAAGTGAAATAAGTCACACAGAAAATGAAACATCATAAGATATCACTAATACACGGAATGTAAACTTGGCTACACATGAACTGAATTACAAAACAGAACAGGGTCTCAAATTTAGAAAACCAACTTATGCTTGCTTAAAGGGAAAGGTGAATTGTGGTGCTGCATAAAACCAGAGATAGAAATTAGCACAGATACCTTTCCATAAGCCAAATATGTAATAGTCAAGACCTAGCCCTTGCTCAACGAAATGGACTAAACACCCCATATTCAACGCCTAGGATTACACATGACTAGTAAGAACCTTCAAACCCATGGATTTATATGTCTCCGTAAGAGACTCAAGTGTGTGTACAGCGGCATGAATGCAGCAGAGAAAATCCGATAAAACCCATTATCAAAATGAATTACAAAAACAAACACAATGACAGTGAAATAGAGAGCAATTCTTAAATAATTCATTCAGGGCTTGTGATGCAACCTGGATTTACCACATCTACACCCAGAGCTGAGTGAGACATAAGGCTGGACACTTCTGGCTGATAGCATTGGTGAGGTTCGATGAGCAAATGCAGACCCTTTGAAGTCATACTGCATGGTACCCATTCCATGGGTCCCAACTCTCCAGGTTTAAGGGATTCTTCCTTCAGCTAAAACATGCATGGGAAACCCACAGTACAGTGCACTGTGTGACCGGGAAACGTTTTCAAATGCATCTCAGTTTTCGATCCCTTTTACTCGGGTTCACCATTCCAGACCGTTTACTAACACTCTCCCCACTTGGAGAGTCAGTGCCTTTAACCTCCTGTTTGGCACAGTTTGCAATTTCTGCGCAAGATGAACAGGAATAGGGAGAACCAATGAGAGACTAGCTGTAGGTGTCTGGACGGGCAAATGGAACGCTCATTTCCCACCAGGAAGCGGAATTAACCAAAGGCTCAGCATGCCGTGCCGGAACCAGATTAGGGCCTGAAGCATTCCTGCGGGTTTGCGGCCAGCTCACAAGAAAGCGAGTTGAAGAAAGGAGCTCAGGGGCACTGTAATTCACAAACCTGCAGAGTTATAAATGACAGCTATCGTCCAAAAATATATTGAAGGAAGGCTGCGAAGAGGACTGGAAAGCGGGGCAGAATTGCAGGAAAACGATTTCAGGGGGTAGACTGGAATTGCATTTAAAGCATAGGAAAAGAGGCAGAACGTCGACAATGATGCACTTGGCCAAAAAGGGCGTATGCGTTTTTTCCTGAATATATTCAGGAAAAAACGCATACGCACTTTTTGGCGAACCAAGCCAGCAAGTTAAAGAAATCTGCACTACAAAGAAGTCTCACTGCCCCCAGGTCAAAAGGGCCATCTGAAAAAAGTGTAAAATCCAGAAAGACAGCACAGGCCATGGAGAACAGGGAGCCTTGTTATGCTGATGGGCGGGATGTAAATTGCCAACAGCCACTCTGGAGAAGTGTATGGTGTTTCCTGAAACACGTAGGAAACAAAGCAACACAGCCTATGGCACTTCCACTTATGGTCCTATAGATTATGGAAATTAAAATCAAAAACACACAGCCACCCCAATGTTTGGGACGTCTCTGTTTACAAGAACCTCGTCTACGGTACAAGTTAAATATCCACGAAAGCAAAAAATTCATAAAGAAGTTGTGGTATGCAAGTACAATGGAATATCACTCAGCAATGAAATCTACGTCATCAGGCCCGTAGCGGCATAATGAGTGGATTCAGGTATGATGATTCTACGAGAAATAAGTCACACAGAAAAAGAAACCTCATAAGTTATCACTAATACACGGAATGTAAACTTGGCTACACATGAACAGAAATACCAACAGAACAGGGTCTCAAATTTAGAAAACCAACTTATGCTTGCTTATGGGGAAAGGTCAGTTGAGGTGCTGCATAAAACCAGAGATTGAAATTAGCACAGATACCTTTCCATAAGCCAAATATATAATAGACAAGACCTACTCCTTGCTCAAAGAAATGGACTCAACACTCCATATTCAACGCCTGGGAATATACCTGACAAGTAAGAATCTTAAAACCCATGGATTTATATGTCTCCACAAGGAAATAAAGCGTGTGTACAGTGGCATAAACGCAGCAGTGAAAATCCGATAAATCCCATGATCAAAATAAATGTCAAAAACAAAACACAATGACAGTGAAATAGAGAGCAATTCTTAAATAATTCATTCAGGCCTTGTGATGCAACCTGGATTTACCACATCTACACCCAGAGCTGGGTGACACATAAGGCTGGACACTTCGGGCTGATAGCTTTGGTGAGGTTCGGTGAGCAAACGCAGACCCTTTGAAGTCATACTGCATGGTACCCATTCCATGGGTCCCAACTCTCCAGGTTTAAGGGATTCTTCCTTCAGCTAAAACATGCATGGGAAACCCAGAGTATGGTCCACCGTGTGATTGGGAAACGTTTTCAAATGCATCTCAGTTTTCGAACGCTGGTACTCGGGTTCACCATTCCAGACACTTTACTAACACTCTCCCCACTTGGAGAGTCAGTGCCTTTAAACTCCTGTTTGGCACAGTTTGCAATTTCTGCGCAAGATGAACAGGAATAGGGAGAACCAATGAGAAATTAGCTGTAGGTGTCTGCACGGGCAAATGGAACGCTCATTTCCCACCAGGAAGACGAATTAACCAAAGGCTCAGCGTGCCCTGCCGGAAACAGATTAGGGCCTGAAGCAATCCTGCGGTTTTGCAGACAACTCACAATAAAGTGAGTTGAAGAAAGGAGCTCAGGGCCACTGAAATTCACAAACCTGCAGAGTTATGAATGACAGCTATCGTCCAAAAATGTATTGAAGTAAGTCTTCGAAGAGGACTTGAAAGCGGGACAGAATTTCTGGAAAACGATTGCAGGGGGTAGACTGGAATTGCACTTAAAGCATAGGAAATGAGGCAGAATGTCGACAATGATGCACTTGACCAAAAAGGGCGTATGTGTTTTTTCCTGAATATATTCAGGAAAAAACGCATACGCACTTTTTGGTCAACCAAGCAAGCGTGTAAAGGAAATCTGCACTACAATGAAGTCTAACTGCCCCCCGGTCAAAAGGGCCATCTGAAAAAAGTGTAAAATCCAGAAAGGCAGGACAGGTCATGGAGAACAGGGAGCCTTGATATGCTGATGGGCAGGATGTAAATTGCCAACAGCCACTCTGGAGAAGTGTATGGTGTTTCCTGAAACACGTAGGAAACAAAACAACACAGCCTATGGCACTTCCACTTATGGATCTATAGCTTAGGGAAATTAAAATCAAAAACACACAGCCACCCCAAAGTTTGGGACGGCTCCGTTTACAGAACCTCGTCTACGGTACAAGTTAAATATCCGAGAAAGCAAAAAATGGATAAAGAAGTAGTGCTACGTACGTACAATGGAATATCACACAGCAATGAAATCTACGTCATCAGGCCCATAGCGCCATAATGAGTGGATTCAGGTACGATGATTCTACGAGAAATAAGTCACACAGAGAAAGAAACATCATAAGATATGACTAATACACGGAATGTAAACTTGGCTACACATAAACTGAATTACAAAACAGAAAAGGGTCTCAAATTGAGACAACCAACTTATGCTTGCTTATGGGGAAAGGTGAGTTGGGGTGCTGCATAAAAACAGAGATTGAAATTAGCACAGATACTGTTCCATAAGCCAAATATATAATAGACAACACCTACTCCTTGCTCAGCGAAATAGACTCAACACCCCATATTCAACGCCTGGGAATATACCTGACAAGTAAGAATCTTAAAACCCATGGATTTATATGTCTCCATAAGGAAATCAAATGTCTGTACATCGGCCTAAACGCAGCAGTGAAAATACGATAAATCCCATTATCAAAATAAATTTCAAAAACAAAACACAATGACAGTGAAATAGAGAGCATTTCTTAAATAATTGATTCAGGGCTTGTGATGCAACCTGGATTTACCACATGTACACCCAGAGCTGGGTGAGACATACGTCTGGGCACTTCGGGCTGATAGCATTGGTGAGGTTCGGTGAGCAAACACAGACCCTTTGAAGTCATACTGCATGGTACTCATTCCATGGGTCCCAACTCTCCAGGTTTAAGGGATTCTTCCTTCAGCTAAAACATGCATGGGAAACCCAGAGTATGGTCCACCGTGTGATTGGGAAACGTTTCCAAATGCATCTCAGTTTTCGAACCCTGGTACTCGGGTTCACCATTCCAGACGCTTTACTAAAACTCTCCCCACTTGGAGAGTCAGTGCCTTTAACCTCCTGTTTGGCACAGTTTGCAATTTCTGTGCAAGATGAACAGGAATAGGGAGAACCAATGAGAGACTACCTGTAGGTGTCTGCACGAGCAAATGGAATGCTCATTTCTCACCAGGAAGACGAATTAACCAAAGGCTCAGCGTGCCATGCCAGAAACAGATTAGGGCCTGAAACAATCCTGCGGTTTTGCGGCCAGTTCACATGAAAGCGAGTTGAGGAAAGGAGTTCTGGGGCACTGTAATTCACAAACCTGCAGAGTTATGAATGACAGCTATCGTCCAAAAATGTATTGAAGTACGTCTTCAAAGAGGACTTGAAAGCGGGGCAGAATTTTAGGAAAACGATTTCAGGGGGTAGACTGGAATTGCACTTAAAGCATAGGAAAAGAGGCAGAATGTCGACAATGATGCACTTGGCCAAAAAGGGCGTATGCGTTTTTTCCTGAATATATTCAGGAAAAAACGCATACGCCCTTTTTGGCCAACGAAGCATGCATGTAAAGGAAATCTGCACTACAATGGAGTCTCACTGCCCCCCGGTCAAAAGGGCCATCTGAAAAAAGTGTAAAATCCAGAAAGGCAGGACAGGTCATGGAGAACAGGGAGCCTTCTTATGCTGCTGGGCAGGATGTAAATTGCCAACAGCCACTCTGGAGAAGTGTATGGTGTTTCCTGAAACACGTAGGAAACAAAGCAACACAGCCTATTGCACTTCCACTTATGGTCCTATAGCTTAGGGAAATTAAAATCAAAAACACACAGCCACCCCAAAGTTTGGGACGGCTCTGTTTACAAGAACCTCATCTACGGTACAAGTTAAATATCCGAGAAAGCAAAAAATGGATAAAGAAGTTGTGGTACGCACGTACAATGGAATATCACTCAGCAATGAAATCTCCATCATCAGGCCCGTAGCGGCATAATGAGTGGATCCAAGTACGATGATTCTACGAGAAATAAGTCACACAGAAAAAGAAACATCATAAGATATCACTAATACACGGAATGTAAATTGGTTTCACATGAACTGAATTACAAAACATTACAGGGTCTCAAATTTAGAAAACCAGCTTCTGCTTGCTTATGGGGAAAGGTGAGTTGGGGTGCTGCATAAAACCAGAGATTGAAATTAGCACAGATACCGTTTCATAAGCCAAATATATAATAGACAAGACCTACTCCTTGCTCAACGAAATGGACTCAACACCCCATATTCAACGCCTGGGAAGATACCTGACAAGTAAGAATCTTAAAACCCATGGATTTATAGGTCTCTGTAAGGAAATCAAGCGTGTGTACAGCGGCCTAAATGCAGCAGTGAAAATCCGATAAATCCCATTATCAAAATAAATTTCAGAAACAAAACACAATGACAGTGAAATAGAGAGCAATGCTTAAATAATTCATTCAGGACTTGTGATGCAACCTGGATTTACCACGTCTACACCCAGAGTTGTGTGAGACATAAGGCTGGACACTTCGGGCTGATAGAATTGGTGAGGTTCGGTGAGCAAACGCAGACCCTTTGAAGTCATACTGCATGGTACCCATTCCATGGTACCCAACTCTCCAGGTTTAAGGGATTCTTCCTTCAGCTAAAACATGCATGGGAAACACAGAGTATGGTCCACCATGTGACTGGGAAACGTTTTCAGATGCATCTCAGTTTTCGTCCCCTGGTACTCGGGTTCACCATTCCAGACGCTTTACTAACACTCTCCCCACTTGGAGAGTCAGTGCATTTAACCTCCTGTTTGGCAAAGTTTGCAATTTCTGCGCAAGATGAACAGGAATAGGGAGAACCAATGAGAGACTAGCTGTAGGTGTCTGCACGGGCAAATTGAACGCTCATTTCCCACCAGGAAGAGGAATTAACCAAAGGCTCAGCGTGCCCTGCCGGAAAGAGATTAGGGCCTGAAGCAATCCTGCGGTTTTGCGGCCAGCTCACAAGAAAGCGAGTTGAAGAAAGGAGCTCAAGGGCACTGTAATTCACAAACCTGCAGAGTTATGAATGACAGCTATCGTCCAAAAATGTATAGAAGTAAGTCTTCGAAGAGGACTTGTAAGCGGGGCAGAATTTCAGGAAAACGATTTCAGGGGGTAGACTGGAATTGCACTTAAAGCATAGGAAAAGAGGCAGAATGTTGACAATAATGCACTTGGCCAAAAAGGGCGTATGCGTTTTTTCCTGAATATATTCAGGAAAAAACGCATACGCCCTTTTTGGCCAACCAAGCAAGCGTGTAAAGGAAATCTGCACTGCAATGAAGTCTCACTGCCCCCCGGTCAAAAGGGCCATCTGAAAAAAGTGTAAAATCCAGAAAGGCAGGACAGGTCATGGAGAACAGGGCGCCTTGTTATGCTGATGGGCGGATTAAATTTCCAACAGCCACTCTGGAAAAGTGTATGGTGTTTCCTGAAACACGTAGGAAACAAAGCAACACAGCCTATGGCATCTCCACTTATGGTCCTATAGCATAGGGAAATTAAAATCAAAAACACACAGCCACCCCAAAGTTTGGGACGGCTCTGTTTACAAGAACCTCATCTACGGTAGAAGTTAAATATCCGAGAAAGCATAAAATAGATAAAGAAGTTGTGGTACGCACGTACAATGGAATATCACTCAGCAATGAAATCTACGTCATCAGGACCGTAGCGGCATAATGAGTGGATTCAGGTACGATGATTCTATGAGAAATAAGTCAGACAGAAAAAGAAACATCATAAGTTATCACTAATACACGGAATGTAAACTTGGCTCCCATGAACTGAATTACAAAACAGAACAGGGTCTCAAATTTAGCAAACCAACTTATGCTTGCTAATGGGGAAAGGTCAGTTGGGATGCTGAATAAAACCAGAGATTGAAATTAGCACAGATACCGTTCCGTAAGCCAAATATATAATAGACAAAACCTACTCCTTGCTCAACGAAATGGACTCAACACCCTATATTCAACGCCTGGGAAGATACCTGACAAGTAAGAATCTTAAAACCCATGGATTTATATGTCTCCATAAGGAAATCAAGCGTGTGTACAGTGGCCTAAAAGCAGCAGTGAAAATACGATAAATCCCATTATCAAAATGAATTTCAAAAACAAAACACAATGAGAGTGAAATAGAGAGCAATTCTTAAATAATTCATTCAGGGCTTGTGATGCAACCTGGATTTACCACATCTACACCCAGAGCTGGATGAGACATAAGGCTGGACACTTCGGGCTGATAGCATTGGTGAGGTTCGGTGAGCAAACGCAGACCCTTTGAACTCATACTGCATGGTATCCATTCCATGGGTCCCAACTCTCCAGGTTTAAGGGATTCTTCCTTCAGCTAAAACATGCATGGGAAACCCAGAGTATGTTCCACCGTGTGATTGGGAAACGTTTTCAAATGCATCTCAGTTTTCGTCCCCTGGTACTCGGGTTCAACATTTGAACGCTTTACTAATACCCTCCCCACTTGGAGAGTCAGTGCCATTAACCTCCTGTTTGGCACAGTTTGCAATTTCTGCGCAAGATGAACAGGAATAGGGAGAAGCAATGAGAGACTAGCTGTAGGTGTCTGCACGGGCAAATGGAACACACATTTCCCACCAGGAAGAGGAATTAACTAAAGGCTCAGCGTGCCCTGCCTGAAAGAGATTAGGGCCTGAAGCAATCCTGCGGTTTTCGGCCAGCTCACAAGAAAGCGAGTTGAAGAAATGAGCTCAGGGGCACTGTAATTCACAAACCTGCAGAGTTATGAATGACAGCTATCGTCCAAAAATGAATTGAAGTAAGTCTTCGAAGAGGACTTGAAAGCGGGGCAGAATTTCAGGAAAACGATTTCAGGGGGTAGACTGGAATTGTACTAAAAGCATAGGAAAAGAGGCAGAATGTCGACAATGATGCACTTGGCCAAAAAGGGCATATGCGTTTTTTCCTGAATATATTCAGGAAAAAACGCATACGCCCTTTTTGGCCAATCAAGCAAGCGTGTAATGGAAATCTGCACTACAATGAAGTCTCACTGCCCCCCGGCCAAAAGGGCCATCTGAAAAAAATGTAAAATCCAGAATGTCAGGACAGGTCATGGAGAACAGGGAGCCTTGTCATGCTGATGGACGGGATGTAAATTGCCAACAACCACTCTGGAGAAGTGTATGGTGTTTCCAGAAACACGTAGGAAACAAAGCAACACACCCTATGGCACTTCCACTTATGGTCCTATAGCTTAGGGAAATTAAAATCAAAAACACACAGCCACCCCAAAGTTTCGGACGGCTCTGTTTACAAGAACCTCGTCTACGGTACAAGTTAAATATTCAAGAAAGCGAAAAATGGATAAAGAAATTGTGGTACGTACGTACAATGGAATATCACTCACCAATGAAATCTATGTCATCAGGCCCATTGCGGCATAATGAGTGGATTCAGGTACGATGATTCTAAGTGAAATAAGTCACACAGAAAATGAAACATCATAAGATATCACTAATACAAGGAATGTAAACTTGGCTACACATGAACTGAATTACAAAACAGAACAGGGTCTCAAATTTAGAACACCAACTTATGCTTGCTTAAGGGGAAATGTGAGTTGGGGTGCTGCATAAAACCAGAGATAGAAATTAGCAAGGATACCTTTCCATAAGCCAAATATATAATACTCAAGACCTACCCCTTGCTCAACGAAATGGACTAAACACCCCATATTCAAAGCCTAGGAATACACCTGACTGATCATAATCTTCAAACCCATGGATTTATATGTCTCCATAAAAGAATCAAGCGTGTGTACAGCTGCAAGAATGCAGCAGAGAAAATCCGATAAATCCCATTATCAAAATGAATTAAAGAAACAAAACACAATGACAGTGAAATAGAGAGCAATTTTTAAATAATTCATTCAGGGCTTGTGATGCAACCTGGATTTACCACATCTCCACCCAGAGCTGAGTGAGACATAAGGTTGGACACTTCGGGCTGATAGCATTGGTGAGGTTCGATGAGCAAGTGCAGACCCTTTGAAGTCATACTGCATGGTACCCATTCCATGGGTCCCAACTCTCCAGGTTTGAGGGATTCTTCCTTCAGCTAAAACATGCATGGGAAACCCAAGTATGGTGCACCATGTGACCGGGAAACGTTTTCAAATGCATCTCAGTTTTCGTCCCCTTTTACTCGGGTTCACCATTCCAGACCCTTTACTAACACTCTCCCCACTTGGAGACTCAGTGCCTTTAACCTCCTGTTTGGCACAGTTTGCAATATCTGCACAAGATGAACAGGAATAGGGGGAATCAATGACAGACTAGCTGGAGGTGTCTGCACAGGCAAATTTAACGCTCATTTCCCACCAGGAAGAGGAATTCACCAAAGGCTCAGCATGCCGTGCCGGAACCAGATTAGGGCCTGAAGCAATCATGTGTGTTTGCGGCCAGCTCACAAGAAAGCGAGTTGAAGAAAGGAGCTCAGGGGCACTGTAATTCACAAACCTGCAGAGTTATAAATGACAGCTATCGTCCAAAAATATATTGAAGGAAGGCTGCGAAGAGGACTTGTAAGTGGGCAGAATTGCAAGAAAACGATTTCAGGGGGTAGACTGGAATTGCATTTAAAGCATAGGAAAAGAGGCAGAACGTCGACAATGATGCACTTGGCCAAAAAGGGCGTATGCGTTTTTTCCTGAATATATTCAGGAAAAAACGCATACGCCCTTTTTGGCCAACCATGCAAGCATGTTAAAGAATTATGCACTACAATGAAGTCTCACAGCCCCCTGGTCCAAAGGGCCATCTAAAAAAAGTGTAAAATCCAGAAAGACAGCACAGGCCATGGAGAACAGGGAGCCTTGTTATGCTGATGGGCGGGATGTAAATTGCCAAAAGCCACCCTGGAGAAGTGTATGGTGTTTCCTGAAACACCTAAAAAACAAAGCAACGGAGCCTACGGCACTTCCAGTTATGGTCCTATAGCTTAGGGAAATTAAAATCAAAAACACACAGCCACCCCAAATTTTCGGACGGCTCTGTTTACAAGAACCTCATCTACGGTACAAGTTAAATATCCCAGAATGTGAAAAATGGATAAAGAAGTTGTGGTTCGTACGTACAATGGAATATCACTCAGCAATGAAATCTATGTCATCAGGCCCATCACGGCATAATGAGTGGATTCAGCTACAGTGATTCTAAGTGAAATAAGTCACACAGAAAATGAAACATCATAAGATATCACTAATACACGGAATGTAAACTTGGCTACACATGAACTGAATTACAAAACAGAACAGGGACTCAAATTTAGGAAACCAACTTATGCTTGCTTAAGGGCAAAGGTGAGTTGGGGTGCTGCATAAAACCAGAGATTGAAAATAGCACAGATACCGTTCCATAAGCCAAATATGTAATAGTCAAGACCTACTCCTTGTTCAACGACATGGACTCAACACCACATATTCAACGCCTAGGAATATACCTGACTAGTAAGAATCTTAAAACCCGTGGATTTATATTTCTCTGTAGGAGAATCAAGCGTTTGTACAGCGGCATGAACGCAGCAGTGAAAATCCGATAAATCCCATTATCAAACTAAATTACAAAAACAAAACACAATGACAGTGAAAGAGACAGCAATTCTTAAATAATTGATTCAGGGCTTGTGATGAAACCTGGATTTACCACATCTACACCCAGAGCTGGGTGAGGCATAAGGCTGGACACTTCGAACTGATAGCATTGGTGAGGTTCGGTGAGCAAATTCAGACCCTTTTTAGTCATACTGCATGGTACCCATTCCATGGGTCAATAATCTCCAGGTTTAAGGAATTCTTCCTTCAGCTAAAACATGCATGGGAAACCCAGAGTATGGTCCACTGTGAGACTGGGAAACCATTTTAAATGGCTCTCAGGTTTCGTTCCCTGGTACTCGGGTTCACCATTCCAGATGCTTTACTAACCCTCTACCCACTTGGAGAGTCAGTGCCTTTAACCTCCTGTTTGGCACAGTTTGCAATTTCTGCACAAGATGAACAGGAATAGGGAGAACCAATGAGAGACTAGCTGTAGGTGTCTCCACGGGCAAATTGAATGCTCATTTCTCACCAGAAAGAGGAATTTACCAAAGGCTCAGCGTGCCGTGCCGAAACCAGATTACGGCCTGAAGCAATCCTGCGGTTTTGCGGCCAGCTCACAAGAAAGCATGTTGAAGAAAGGAGCTCAGGGACACTGTATTTAACAAACCTGCAGAGTTATTAATGACAGGTATCATACAAAAATATATTGAAGTAAGGCTGCGAGGAGGACTTGAAAGCGGGGCAGTATTCCTGGAATATGATTTCAGGACGTAGACGGGAAGTGCTCTGAAAGCATAGGAGAAGAGGCAGATCCTGGACAATGATGCACTTGGTCAAAATGTGCATATGCGTTTTTTCCAGGGCCCTCATTAAAGAGGGTAGGAGGCTCCCAGAATGCTTTAGTGGCCAACAGAGGGCCCACATCATCAAGGCGACGTGAGCCAGCCAGGCAGGAGTGACCTCACATCAGAGGGCCCACCTCACAGAAGGGTAAGGAACCCAGCCAGGATCAGACTCTCACCAGAGTGCCCACATCAGCAAGGGGCTGTGAACCAGGCAGGAGTGTCATCACACCCGTGGGGCCATATCATCAAAAGTTGAGGTAACAAGAAAATGTGGCCTCAAACCAGAGGACCCACATCACCATGGGTCTTGGAGCGAGGCAGGCAGGATTAACCTCACAACACATGGCCCATTGTATAAAAAAGGTGAGGAATCCAGCAGTTGGAACATCCCAGCAGGCGGCCCAGAGCACCGAGGCTATGGGATCCAGGCAGTGATGAACTCACAACAGAGGGCCCTCATCATGAAACTGTGAGCAAACCAGCCGTTGTGACCTCAGAGCACAAGGCCCACATCCCCATGGGGAAGGGAACCAAGTAGGAGTGTCATCGCACCAGTGGGCACACATCAGAAAATGTGGGGAGCCCAGCAGTTAGGGCCTGACACCAGAGGGCTCTCATCACCGAGGAGAGGAGGCTCCCAGCAGGCTCCAACTGCTACCAGTGGGCCGCCGTCGCCAATGCGGGGTGTGCCAGCCAGGCAAGAGTGACCTCAGAGCAGAGGGCCCACCTCACAAAAGTGTGAGGAACCCAAGGAGGATCAGACTCTCACCAGAGGGCCCACATCACCAAGAGAATGGGAACCAGGCTGGAGTGTCCTCACACCAGTGGGTCCTCATCAACGAAATGTGAGTGACCCAGCACACGTGGCCTCAAACCAGAGGACACACATCACCAAGGGGCTGGGGGTGAGGCAGGCAGGAGGAGTCTCAAAACAGAGGGCCCATAGAAGAAAAAAGGTGAGGAATCCCGCAGTTGGAACCTCCCAGCAGGCGGCCAGGAGCAGCGAGGCTATGGGATCCAGACCTGACTGAACTCAAAACAGAGGGCCCTCATCATGAAACTGTGAGCAACCCAGGCTTTGGGACCTCAGAGCAGAAGGCCCACATTCCTATGTGGTTGGGAACATGGCATAAGTGTACTCGCACCTCAGGGCACACATCAGAGAATTTTGGGAGCCCAGAAGTTAGGGTCTGACGCCAGAGGGCCCTCATTACCAAGGGGAGGAGACCCCAAGCAGGCACCAACTCCCAACTGAGGGCCCATGTCGACAAGGTGACGTGTGACAGCCAGGCAGGAGTGACCTCACAGCAGAGGGCCTACCTCACAGAAGGGTGAGGAACCCAGCCAGGATAAGACTCTCACCAGAGGGCCCACATCACCAAGGGCATCAGAACCAGGCAGGACTGTCTTCACACCAGGGTGACCACATCATAGAAAGGTGAGGAAACCAGCACATGAGTCCTAAACCAGAGGACCCACATCTCCAAGGGACTCGGATTGAGGCAGGCATGAGTAGCCTCACAACACAGGGCCAATAGAATAAAAAAGGTGAGGAATCCTGCAGTGGGAACCTCCCAGCAGGCGGCCCAGAGCACCGAGTCTATGTGATCCAGGCTGCAGTGAACTCACAGCAGAGGGCCCACATCATGAAACTGTGAGCAACCCAGCCATTGGGACCTCAGAGCAGAAGGTCCACATCCCCATGGGGATGGGAACCTCGCAGGAGTGTCCTCGCACCACTTAGCACGTATCAGAAAATGTGGGTACCCAGCAGTTAGGGCCTGACGCAAGAGGGCCCTCATCACCGAGGGGAGGAGGCTCCCAGCATGCTCCAACTGCCACAAGAGGGCCGATGTTGCCCAGGCGGGGTGTGCCAGCCAGGCAGGTGTGACCTCACAGCAGAGGGCCCACCTCACAGAAGGGTGAGGAACCCAGCCAGGATCAGACTCTCACCAGAGAGCCCACATCTTCAAGGGGATAGGAACCAGGCAAGAGTGTCCTCACACCAGTGGGGCCACATCATCGAAAGGTGAGGGACCCAGCACACGTGGCCTCAAACCAGAGGACACATATCACCAAGGGGCTGGGAGTGAGGCAGGCAGGAGGAGTCTCAAAACAGAGGGCCCATAGAAGAAAAAAGGTGAGGAATCCCGCAGTTGTAACCTCCCCGCAGGTGGCCAGGAGCAGCGAGGCTATGGGATCCAGGCCGGAGTGAACTCACACCAGAGGGTCCTCATCATGAAACTGAGCAACCCACGGTTGGGACCTCAGAGCAGAAGGCACACATTCCCATGGGGTTGGGAACCTGGCAGGAGTGTACTCGCACCACAGGGCGCACATCAGAAAATTTTGGGAGGCCAGGAGTTAGGGCCTGACGCCAGAGGGCCCTCATTACCAAGGGGAGGAGACTCGCAGCAGGCACCAACTCCCACGAGAGAGCCGACGTCGTCAAGGCGGGGTGGGCCAGCCAGGCAGGAGTGACCTCAGAGAAGAGGGCCCACCTCTCAGAAGTGTGAGGAACCCAGCCAGGATCAGACTCTCACCGGAGGGTCCACATCACCAAGGGGATGGGAACCAGGCAGGAGTGTCCTCACACCCGTGGGGCCACATCAGCCAAAGGTGAGGAACCCAGCACATGTGGCCTCAAACTACAGGACACACATAACCAAGGGGCTGGGAGTGAGGCAGGTGTCCGGAGGGGCACATTTAACTCTAATTTCCCACCAGGAAGAGGAATTAACCAAAGGCTCAGAGTGCCGTGTCGGACCCTGATTATGGCCTAAAGCAAACCTGCGGTTCTGTGGCCAGCTTTCAAGGAAACGAGTTAAGAAAGGAAATCACGGGCACTGTAATTCACAAACCTGCAGAGATATAAATGACAGCTATTGGCAAAAATATATTGAAGAAAGTCTGCAAAGAGGACTTGAAAACGAGGCAGAATTGCAGGAATCATATTTCAGGAGGTAGATTGGAATTGCATTTAAAGCATGTGAAAAGCGGCAGATCTTTGACACTGATGCACTTGGACAAAAGTGCGTAAACATTTTTTCCTGAATATATTCAGGAAAAAACGCATATGCCCTTTTTGGCCAACCAAGCACTCCAGCAATGGAAATCCGCACTACAATGAAGTCTCATTTCCCATTCGTCAAAAGGGCCATCTGAAAAAAGTGTAAAAACCAGAAACACAGGACAGGCCATGGAGAACAGGGAGCCTTGTTATGCTGATGGGCGGGATGTAAATTGCCAACAGACACTCTGGAGATGTTTATGGTGTATCCTGAAACATCTGAAAAACAAAGCTACAGACCCTAGGGTACTTCCACTTTTAGCCCTATAGCTTAGGAAAATTAAAATCAACAAGACACAGCCAGCACAAAATTTAGGGCTGCTTTGTTTACAAGAAACTCGAGTCCAGTACAAATTAAATATCCCAGAAAGAAAAAAATGGATAAAGGAGTTGTGCTACTTACGTACAACGGAATATCACTCAGCAATGAAATCAATGTCATCAGGCCTGTAGCAGCAAATTGAGTGGATTTAAATATGATGATTCTAAGAGAAATACGTCACACAGAGAAAGATAAGTATCATAAGATATCACTAATAGAGGGAGTGTAAACTTGGCTACACATAAACTGAAATACAAAACCGAACAGAGTCTCACATTTAGATAAAAACTTATGCTTGCTTAAGGGGAATGTTGAGTTGGGGTGCTGTATAAAACCAGAGATTGAAATTAGCACACATACCGTTCCATAAGCCAAATATGTAATAGACAAGACCTACTCTTTGCTCAACGAAATAGACTCATCCATAGTGTATCACCTCACACCTGTTAGAATGGGCATCATCAGAAAATCTACAAACAACAAATGCTGGAAAGGGTGTGGAGATAAGGAACCCTCTTCCACTATTGTTGGGAATGTAAATTGATACAGTCACTGTGGAGAACATTATGGAGTTTCTTATAAAATTAAGAATAGAATTACCATATGATACAGCAATCCCACTACTGGGCATATACCCAGACAAAACCATAAATCAAAAAGAGACATTCACCGCAATGTTCATTGCATCACTATTTACAATATCCAGGTAATGGAAGCAACCTAAATGCCCACAGACAGACGAATGCATAAAGAAGTGGTACATATATAAAATGGAATATTACTAAGCCATAAAAAGGAATGAAATTGGGTCATTTGTAGAGACGTTGATGGATCTAGAGACTGTCATACAGAGTGAAGTAAGTCAGAAATAGAAAAACAAATCTTGTATATTAATGCCTATATGTGGAACCTAGACAAATTTTACAGATGAACCGTTTTGCAAGGCAGAAATAGAGCAACAGATGTAGACAACAAACGTATGGACACCAAGGGGGGAAAGCTGTTGGGGGGTGGTGGTGGGAGGAGTTGAGAGATTGGGATTGGCATATATACATTTATATGTATAAAAGAGATAACCAAAAAGAACCTGCTGTATAAAAAAATAAAATAAAATTCAAATTACAAAAAGTAAAACAGAGAAAATATTCTTCCCTTCACATGCATGTATTTATATGAATAAATTATTTCCATGCTTATATCTGTAAATACAAAAAAGAGGAATAAAATCTACCTTGAACCAAAAACGAAAATAAGAAAAAAAAACAGAACCCACCAGTTACACAGAGGAAAACCGTATCAGGGCACTTGCTCCAGTTGTAAGCAATTCTGAAGTTGGTCAGTGGTGGGGAATCATCTCCCATTCAGCCAGCAGGCCCCACGCAACAAGCGTCCTCATTGCAAAGCTGGGGGACCGTGCCGAGGCATCTGTGAGTAAACGTGGGCTGAGCCCCAGGCCAGCTGCTGCTGAAATGTTCCCACCCTTCCCAGGTAAAACACCTGAATATGTACAAGGACTTGAAAGCCTAGAGGAAGGGCCATGGAGCCACATGAGCGACAGCATGCCAGCCGACTTGGTGCCTGCAGGCCAGCCAGGGTGGTCCTGGCCCTGGGTGCTCTTCTGGAAGCTTTCCATTTCCCTGCCTGAGATACCCCTGCTGTCCCGGCCCCCACTGCTTTCTTCCTCACTCACCTCTGCCCAGGGAGAAATTCCAGCGGCAGGTATGGGTGACACATCCTCTTCTTTAGCAGGTGGCATCTTGGCAACTGCTGCAGAAAGTCCAGCAGAGCCCCACTCACACTGGGCCACCCACAAAGCCGTGGCCTCTCACTCCCTCCCACCAGTCCAGCCCCAAGACTGCTGACAGGGCAGAGAAAATGGCGTCAGGCACAGCTGCAGGGGCTCTTGCTGCCTGGAGCGGTGTTTATATTGATCTGAACCCAGGCACACCTGGGGAGGGCTGGCCGGCAAGGTCGGGCTTCCCAGGCCAGCCAATAATCACCCCTCAGGGGCTCACAGTTGCAGAAACTGGAACTTGCTGAATCGGCCAGGTCCAAGGAACAGGTGTGGGCTCCTGAGAGTCAGGATAGACAAGGGGCTGCAGCTCTGGCTTGTTTTCTAATTATATTATCTGGCCCATGAGTGGGAGACAACTTCAAGAAAACCCTCTCCTAATGAGAGGAACCCAGGAGTCAGGGAGAGGAGGGGTGGCTGGTGGGTGGAGACAGAGGCCTGGTGCCCCGGGTGCAGTGGAAGTCTCTGGAAGACCAGGTGGAGGGAGGCCACACAGAGTGATGCCCAGGGTCACAGACCTGTGGGAGCTGCTGTTTGTTAGTTCAAGTCCTGCTCTGAGGTGCTCTGTGTCAGATCTGAGTGACAGGTGAGCTGGGAGTGCCCTGCAATGAGGGCGATATGCACGGTTCCTGTGTTCCCAGCCCTGCCATGGTACCTGCAAGGGTAGCTCTGTATCCTGGGAGGGGCCTGACCACGAGAGCCCCATGGGCTGCAGGGGGACCTGCCCAGGGAACACCATATCCTGGGAGGGTCCTGAACATGAGAGCCCCGTGGGCTGGGTTGGGGTACCTGCCCAGGTGAGCTCCATATCCTGGGATTGGCCTGACCTCGAGAGCCCCATGGGCTGCTGGAGTCCTGGTAAAGGATGTCAGGACAGTCAGTTAAGCCACTGAGGATATACCTCCAGTAGTTCCTAAACCCTACACACTGCTGGTCATTCTACCAACCACCAGGACATGGTATTCTGTATTAGTCTTCAATGATGCCTTCTTTTGTATTCTATTAGTCCCAGAGTCACAAGGAATTTTGGCTTGTGAGTGGCAGGACTCAACATACAACTAAAACAATACTTCCGGGCCGTGTTGTCCCAAGGGTTCAAAAATTCCCACACCATCTTTGGGGAAAGCTCAGCTAAAGACCTAAAAGTTCTACCTCTGGAAAAGGAAACACTCCTTCAATATGCAGACGACATTCTGATCGCCAGCCCTACTAAGGAGACCTCTGAACTACCAAGCCAATAAAGGATACAAGTTGTCCAAGAAAAAGCTCAAATATCACATACTACGGTGACCTGCCTGGGCTTCATTCTCACAGAAGGTCGGAGAAGCCCATCCCAGGAAAGGGAAGAAACAATTTACAGCCTTACCCATTTCTAAAACTAGAAGACAGCTTAGGGGTTCCTGGGGAGGCCAGGGTTTGCTGCTTCTGGATCCCTAACTACAGTCTACTAGCTCAGCCTCTATATGAAACACTGAAAGGAAAAGGTGATGATCCTTTTGAATAGAATGCAGAAGTGGCCTTTCAAGAATGGAAAGAGCAGTCAATTCAGACCCTTGCACAGGAACTCCCTAATTTAGCTAAACCCTTTGACCTTTACATTCCTGGTGAACGGTGAATCACCATTGGAGTATTAGTGCAAAACCTGGGACCACTTGAAATGGAACAATGCAAGAATGCGATCCAGGTAGGATAAACTACAGTCACCAAGGGGATTGGCCCACCGCCACATCTGGCCAAGATACTGGCAGTATCCGAAAACCTGGAAATCAGCAGCCCAAAAGGCCACCTCCCTCCTAATGTAAAAGGACCCCACGTGGTGATACTAACCACCAAACATGCCCTGAAGTTGCAGGTTTGGCTCCGTGGGCACACTGACCTTGAGTGAGGAAGCCCTCCAACTCCAACCTCCATAGAGATAACCGGGGCAAAGGGGCACCATGACAACTCGTGTGAAGGTGTCTGCACGGGCAAATTTAACGCTCATTTCCCACCAGGAAGAGGAATTCACCAAAGGCTCAGGATGCCGTGCCGGAACCAGATTAGGGCCTGAAGCATTCCTGCGGGTTTGCGGCCAGCTCACAAGAAAGCGAGTTGAAGAAAGGAGCTCAGGGGCACTGTAATTCACAAACCTGCAGAGTTATAAATGACAGCTATGGTCTAAAAATATATTGAAGGAAGGCTGCGAAGAGGACTTGAAAGTGGGGCAGAATTTCAGGAAAACGATTTCAGGGGGTAGACTGGAATTGCATTTAAAGCATAGGAAAAGAGGCAGAACGACGACAATGATGCACTTGCCCAAAAAGGGCGTATGCGTTTTTTCCTGAATATATTCAGGAAAAAACGCATACGCCCTTTTTGGACAACCAAGCAAGCGTGTAAAGGAAATCTGCACTACAATGAAGTCTCACTGCCCCCCGTTCAAAAGGGCCATCTGAAAAAAGTGTAAAATCCAGAAAGGCAGCACAGACAATGGAGAAGAGGGAGACTTGTCATGCTGATGGGCGGGATGTAAATTGCCAACAACCACTCTGGAGAAGTGTATGGTGTTTCCAGAAACACGTAGGAAACAAAGCAACACAGCCTATGGCACTTCCACTTATGGTCCTATAGCTTAGGGAAATTAAAATCAAAAACACACAGCCACCCCAAAGTTTCGGACGGCTCTGTTTACAAGAACCTCGTCTACGGTACAAGTTAAATATCCAAGAAAGCGAAAAATCGATAAAGAAAGTGTGGTACGTACGTACAATGGAATATCACTCACCAATGAAATCTATGTCATCAGGCCCATTGCAGCATAATGAGTGGATTCAGGTACGATGATTCTAAGTGAAATAAGTCACACAGAAAATGAAACATCATAAGATATCACTAATATAAGGAATGTAAACTTGGCTACACATGAACTGAATTACAAAACAGAACAGGGTCTCAAATTTAGAAAACCAACTTATGCTTGCTTAAGGGGAAATGTGAGTTGGGGTGCTGCATAAAACCAGAGATAGAAATTAGCACAGATACCTTTCCATAAGAAAAATATGTAATAGTCAAGACCTAGACCTTGCTCAACGAAATGGACTAAACACCCCATATTCAACGCCTAGGATTACACATGACTAGTAAGAGCCTTCAAACCCATGGATTTATATGTCTCCGTAAGAGACTCAAGTGTGTGTACAGCGGCATGAATGCAGCAGAGAAAATCCGATAAAACCCATTATCAAAATGAATTACAAAAACAAACACAATGACAGTGAAATAGAGAGCAATTCTTAAATAATTCATTCAGGGCTTGTGATGCGACCTGGATTTACCACATCTACACCCAGAGCTGAGTGAGACATAAGGCTGGACACTTCGGGCTGATAGCATTTGTGAGGTTCGATGAGCAAATGCAGACCCTTTGAAGTCATACTGCATGGTACCCATTCCATGGGTCCCAACTCTCCAGGTTTAAGGGATTCTTCCTTCAGCTAAAACATGCATGGGAAACCCACAGTACAGTGCACTGTGTGACCGGGAAACGTTTTCAAATGCATCTCAGTTTTCGTCCCCTTTTACTCGGGTTCACCATTCCAGACCGTTTACTAACACTCTCCCCACTTAGAGAGTCAGTGCCTTTAACCTCCTGTTTGGCACAGTTTGCAATTTCTGCGCAAGATGAACAGGAATAGGGAGAACCAATGAGAGACTAGCTGTAGGTGTCTGGACGGGCAAATGGAACGCTCATTTCCCACCAGGAAGAGGAATTAACCAAAGGTTCAGCATGCCGTGCCGGAACCAGATTAGGGCCTGAAGCATTCCTGCGGGTTTGCGGCCAGCTCACAAGAAAGCGAGTTGAAGAAAGGAGCTCAGGGGCACTGTAATTCACAAACCTGCAGAGTTATAAATGACAGCTATCGTCCAAAAATATATTGAAGGAAGGCTGCGAAGAGGACTGGAAAGCGGGGCAGAATTGCAGGAAAACGATTTCAGGGGGTAGACTGGAATTGCATTTAAAGCATAGGAAAAGAGGCAGAACGTCGACAATGATGCACTTAGCCAAAAAGGGCGTATGCGTTTTTTCCTGAATATATTCAGGAAAAAACGCATACGCCCTTTTTGGCCAACCAAGCCAGCATGTTAAAGAAATCTGCACTACAAAGAAGTCTCACTGCCCCCAGGTCAAAAGGGCCATCTGAAAAAAGTGTAAAATCCAGAAAGACAGCACAGGCCATGGAGAACAGGGAGCCTTGTTATGCTGATGGGTGGGATGTAAATTGCCAACAGCCACTCTGGAGAAGTGTATGGTGTTTCCTGAAACACCTAAGAAACAAAGCAACGGAGACTACGGCACTTCCACTTATGGTCTTATAGATCACGGAAATTAAAATCCAAAACAGACAGCCACCCCAAAGTTTCAGACGGCTCTGTTTACAGGAATCTCGTCTACGGTACAAGTTAAATATCCCAGAATGTGAAAAATGGATAAAGAAGTTGTGGTACACACATTCAATGGAATATCACTCAGCAATGAAATCTATGTCATCAGGCCCATCGTGGCATAATGAGTGGATTCAGGTACGATGATTCTAAGTGAAATAAGTCACACAGAAAATGAAACATCATAAGATATCACTAATACACGGAATGTAAACTTGGCTACACATGAACTGAATTACAAAACAGAACAGGGTCTCAAATTTAGAAAACCACCTTATGCTTGCTTAAGGGGAAAAGTGAGTTGGGGTGCTGCATAAAACCAGAGATAGAAATTAGCACAGATACCTTTCCATAAGCCAAATATGTAATAGTCAAGACCTAGCCCTTGCTCAACGAAATGGACTAAACACCCCATATTCAACGCCTAGGAATACACCTGACTAGTAAGTATCTTCAAACCCATGGATTTATATGTCTCCATAAGAGACTCAAGTGTGTGTACAGCGGCATGAATGCAGCAGAGAAAATCCGATAAATCCCATTATCAAAATGAATTACAAAAACAAACACAATGACAGTGAAATAGAGAGCAATTCTTAAATAATTCATTCAGGGCTTGTGATGCAACCTGGATTTACCACATCTACAACCAGAGCTGAGTGAGACATAAGGCTGTACACTTCGGCCTGATAGCATTGGTGAGGTTCGTTGAGAAAATGCAGGCCCTTTGAAGTCATACTGCATGGTACCCATTCCATGGGTCCCAACTCTCCAGGTTTAAGGGATTCTTCCTTCAGCTAAAACATGCATGGGAAACCCACAGTATGGTGCACCGTGTGACCGGGAAACCTTTTCAAATGCATCTCAGTTTTCGTCCCCTTTTACTCGGGTTCACGATTGAAGACCCTTTACTAACACTCTCCCCACTTGGAGAGTCAGTGCCTTTAACCTCCTGTTTGGCACAGTTTGGAAATTCTGCGCAAGATGAACAGGAATAGGGAGAACCAATGAGAGATTAGCTGTAGGTGTCTGCACGAACAAATTTAACGCTCATTTCCCACCAGGAAGAGGAATTAGCCAAAGGCTCAGCATGCCGTGTCGGAACCAGATTAGGGCCTGAAGCAATCCTGCGGTTTTGCGGCCAGCTCACAAGAAAGCGAGTTGAAGAAAGGAGCTCAGGGGCGCTGTAATTCACAAACATGCAGAGTTATAAATGACAGCTATCGTCCAAAAATATATTGAAGTAAGGCTGCAAAGAGGACTTGAACGCGGGGCAGAATTCCAGGAATACGATTTCAGGAGGTAGACGGGAAGTCCTCTGAAAGTATAGGAGAAGAGGCAGAACCTCGACAATGATGCACTTGGTTAAAAAGGGCATATGCGTTTCTTCCAGGGCCCTTATTAAAGAGGGTAGGAGGCTCCCAGCATGCTTCAGTGGCCAAGAGAGGGCCTACGTCGCCAAGGCGACATGAGCCATCCAGGCAGGAGTGACCTCACATCAGAGGGCCCACCTCACAGAAGGGTAAGGAACCCAGTCAAGATCAGACTCTCACCAGAGTGCCCACATAAGCAAGGGGCTGGGAACCAGGCAGGAGTGTCCTCACACCCGTGGGGCCACATCATCGAAAGTTGAGGTACCCAGCACATGTGGCCTCAAACCAGAGGACCCACATCACCATGGGTCTCGGAGCGAGGCAGGCAGGATTAACCTCAAAACACATGGCCCATTGTATAAAAAAGGTGAGGAATCCAGCAGTTGGAACATCCCAGCAGGCGGCCCAGAGCACCGAGGCTATGGGATCCAGGCAGTGATGAACTCACAACAGAGGGCCCTCATCGTGATACTGTAAGCAACCCAGCCGTTGTAACCTCAGAGCACAAGGCCCACATCCCCATGGGGAAGGGAACCAAGCAGGAGTGTCATCGCACCAGTGGGCACACATCAGAAAAGGTGGGGAGCCCAGCAGTTAGGGCCGGACGCCAGAGGGCTCTCATCACTGAGGAGAGGAGGCTCCCAGCAAGCTCCAACTGCTACCAGAAGGCCGACGTCGCCAATGCAGGGTGTGCCAGCCAGGCAGGAGTGACCTCAGAGCAGAGGGCCAACCACACAAAAGTGTGAGGAACCCAAAGAGGATCAGACTCTCACCGGAGGGCCCACATCACCAAGGGAATGGAAACCAGGCAGGAGTGTTCTCACACCAGTGTGGTCACATCACCGAAATGTGACGGACCCAGCACACGTGGCCTCAAACTACAGGGCACACATCACCAAGGGGCTGGGAGTGAGGCAGGCAGGAGGAGCCTCCAAACAGAGGGCCCATAGCGTAAAAAGGTGAGGGATCCCGCAGTTGGAACCTCCCAGCAGGTGGCCAGGAGCAGCGAGGCTATGGGATCCAGGCCTGACTGAACTCAAAACAGAGGGCCCTCATTATGAAACTGTGAGCAACCCAGCCGTTGGGACCTTAGAGCAGAAGGCCCACATTCCCATGGGGTTGGGATCCTGGCAGGAGTGTACTCGCACCACAGGGCGCACATCAGAAAATTTTGGGAGCCCAGGAGTTAGGGTCTGACGCCAGAGGGCCCTCATTACCGAGGGGAGGAGACTCCCAGCAGGCACCAACTCCCAACTGAGGGCCCACGTCGCCACGTTGACGTGTGCCAGCCAGGCAGGAGTGACCTCACAGCAGAGGGCCTACCTCACAGAAGGGTGAGGAACCCAGCCAGGATAAGACTCTCACCAGAGGGCCCACATCACCAAGGGGATCGGAACAAGGCAGGAGTGTCCTCACACCAGTGTGGCCACATTATAGAAAGGTGAGGAACCCAGCACATGTGGCCTAAACCAGAGGACCCACATTTCCAAGGTGCTCCGAGTGAGGCAGGCAGGAGTAGCCTAACAACACAGGGCCCACAGAATAAAAAATGTGAGGAATCCAGCAGTTTGAACCTCCCAGCAGGTGGCCCAGAGCATGGAGTCTATGGGATCCAGGCCACAGTGAACTCACAGCAGAGGGCCCACATCATGAAACTGTGAGCAACCCAGCCAGTGGGACCTCAGAGCAGAAGGCCCACATCCCCATGGGGATGGGAACCTCGCAGGAGTGTCCTCGCACAACTTAGCACGTATCAGAAAATGTGGGAACCCAGCAGTTATGGCCTGGCGCCAGAGGGCCCTCATCACGGAGGAGAGGAGGCTACCAGCAGGCTCCAAAGGCCACCAGAGGGCCGACGTCACCAAGGCAATGGGAGCAAGCCAGGCAGGAGTTACCTCACAGCAGAGGGCCCACCTCACAGAAGTGTGAGGAATCCAGACAGGATCAGACTCTCACCAGAGGGCCCCCATCACCAAGGGGATGGGAACCAGGCAGGAGTGTCCTCACACCAGTGGGGCCACATCAGCGAAAGGTGAGGAGCACAGCACATGTGGCCTCAA
Source organism: Delphinapterus leucas (assembly GCF_059928025.1). Taxonomy (NCBI): domain Eukaryota; kingdom Metazoa; phylum Chordata; class Mammalia; order Artiodactyla; family Monodontidae; genus Delphinapterus; species Delphinapterus leucas. The sequence goes on from NW_028322237.1 coordinate 8,782,152, forward strand.
ACAAGGGGACACACATCACGAAAGGGTTGGGAGTGAGGCATGCAGGAGGAGACTCAGAACAGAGGGCCCATAGAATAAAAAAGGTGAGGAACCCCGCAGTTGGAAGCTCCAAGCAGGTGGCCCAGAGCACCGAGGCTATGGGATCCATGCCGGAGTGAACTCACAGCAGAGGGCCCACATTCTGACACTGTGAGCAACCCAGCCGTTGGGACCTCAGGGCAGAAAGCCCACATCCCCATGGGGATGGGACCCTGGCTGGAGTGTACTCGCACGACAGGGCGCACATCAGAAAATTTTGGGAGCCCATGAGTTAGGGCCTGACGCCAGAGGGCCCTCATTACCGAGGGGAGGAGACTCCCAGCAGGCACCAACTCCCAACTGAGGGCCCACATCGCCAAGGTGATGTGTGCCAGCCAGGCAGGAGTGACCTCACAGCAGAGGGCCCACCTCCCAGAAGTGTGAGGAATCCAGACAGGATCAGACTCTCACCAGAGGGCCCCCATCACCAAGGGGATGGGAACCAGGCAGGAGTGTCCTCACACCAGTGGGGCCACATCAATAAAGGTGAGGAAACCGGTACATGTGGCCTTAAACCAGAGGACCTACATCACAAATGGGCTGGGAGTGAGTCAGGAAGTAGGAGCATGAAAACACAGGACCCAAAGAATAAAAAAGGTAAGGAATCCAGCAGTAGGAACCTCCCAGCAGGCCGCTCAGAGCACAGAGGCTATGGGATCTAGGCCTGGGTGAACTAACACCAGAGAGCCAACATCGTGAAACGGTGAACAACACAGGTGTTGGGACCTTAGAGCAGAAGGCCCACATGCCCATGGGGATGGGAACCTCGCAGGAGTGTCCTCGCACCACTTAGCACGTATCAGAAAATGTGGGTACCCAGCAGTTAGGGCCTGAGGCAAGAGGGCCCCCATCACCGAGGGGAGGTTCCCAGCAGGCTCCAACTGCCACAAGAGGGCCGATGTTGCCCAGGTGGGGTGTGCCAGCCAGGCAGGAGTGACCTCACAGCAGAGGGCCCCCCTCACAGAAGGGTGAGGAACCCAGCCAGGATCAGACTCTCACCAGAGGGCCCACATCATCAAGGGGATAGGAACCAGGCAGGAGTGTCCTCACACCAGTGGGGCCACATCATCGAAAGGCGAGGGACCCAGCATACATGGCCTCAAACCAGAGGACACACATCACCAAGGGGCTGGGAGTGAGGCAGGCAGGAGGAGTCTCAAAACAGAGGGCCCATAGAAGAAAAAAGGTGAGGAATCCCGCAGTTGTAACCTCCCAGCAGGTGGCCAGGAGCAGCGAGGCTATGGGATCCAGGCCGGACACAACTCACAGCAGAGGGCCCTCATCATGAAACTGAGCAACCCACGGTTGGGACCTCAGAGCAGAAGGCCCACATTCCCATGGGGTTGGGAACCTGGCAGGAGTGTACTCGAACCACAGGGCGCATATCAGAAAATATTGGGAGCCCAGGAGTTAGGGCCTGACGCCAGAGGGCCCTCATTACCGAGGGGAGGAGACACCCAGCAGGCACCAAATCCCACCAGAGAGCCGACGTCGCCAAGGCGGGGGGTGCCAGCCAGGCAGGAGTGACCTCAGAGAAGAGGGCCCACCTCACAGAAGTGTGAGGAACCCAACCAGGATCAGACTCTCACCGGAGGGCCCACATCACCAAGGGGATGGGAACCAGGCAGGAGTGTCCTCACACCAGTGGGGCCACATCAGCCAAAGGTGAGGAACCCAGCACATGTGGCCTCAAACCAGAGGACACACATCACCAAGGGGCTAGGAGTGAGGCAGGTGTTTGGAGGGGCAGATTTAACTCTAATTTCCCACCAGGAAGTGGAATGAACCAAACTCTCAGAGTGCCCTGCCGGACCCTGATTACGGCCTGAAGCAAACCTGCGGTTCTGTGGCCAGTTTTCAAGGAAACGAGTTAAGAAAGGAAATCACGGGCACTGTAATTCACAAACCTGCAGAGTTATAAATGACAGCTATTGGCAAAATTATATGGAAGTAAGTCTGCAAAGAGGACTTGAAAACGAGGCAGAATTGCAGGAATCATATTTCAGGAGGTAGATTGGAATTGCATTTAAAGCATGTGAAAAGCGGCAGATCTTTGACAGTGATGCACTTGGACAAAAGTGCGTAAACATTTTTTCCTGAATATATTCAGGAAAAAACACATATGCCCTTTTTGGCCAACCAAGCACTCGAGAAATGGAAATCCGCACTACAATGAAGTCTCATTTCCCATTCGTCAAAAGGGCCATCTGAAAAAAGTGTAAAAACCAGAAACACAGGACAGGCCATGGAGAACAGGGAGCCTTGTTATGCTGATGGGCGGGATGTAAATTGCCAACAGACACTCTGGAGATGTGTATGGTGTATCCTGAAACATCTGAAAAACAAAGCTACAGACCCTAGGGCACTTCCACTTTTGGCCCTAAAGCTTAGGAAAATTAAAATCAACAAGACACAGCCAACACCAAATTTAGGGCTGCTCTGTTTACAAGAACCTTGAGTCCAGTACAAATTAAATATCCCAGAAAGAAAAAAATGGATAAAGGAGTTGTGCTACTTACGTACAACGGAATATCACTCAGCAATGAAATCAATGTCATCAGGCCTGTAGCAGCAAATTGAGTGGATTTAAGTATGATGATTCTAAGAGAAATAGGTCACACAGAGAAAGAGAATTATCATAAGATATCACTAATAGAGAGAGTGTAAACTTGGCTACACATAAACTGAATTCCAAAACCGAACAGAGTCTCACATTTAGATAAAAACTTATGCTTGCTTAAGGGGAAAGTTGAGTTGGGGTGCTGTATAAAACCAGAGATTGAAATTAGCACACATACCGTTCCATAAGCCAAATATGTAATAGACAAGACCTACTCTTTGCTCAACGAAATAGACTCATCCATGGTGTATCACCTCACACCTGTTAGAATGGGCATCATCAGAAAATCTACAAACAACAAATGCTGGAAAGGGTGTGGAGAAAATGAACCCTCTTCCACTATTGTTGGGAATGTAAATTGATACAGTCACTGTGGAGAACATTATGGAGTTTCTTATAAAACTAAGAATAGAATTACCATATGATACAGCAATCCCACTACTGGGCATATACCCAGACAAAACCATAAATCAAAAAGAGACATTCACCGCAATGTTCATTGCATCACTATTTACAATATCCAGGTAATGGAAGCAACCTAAATGCCCACAGACAGACGAATGCATAAAGATGTGGTACATATATAAAATGGAATATTACTAAGCCATAAAAAGGAATGAAATTGGGTCATTTGTAGAGACGTTGATGGATCTAGAGACTGTCATACAGAGTGAAGTAAGTCAGAAAGAGAAAAACAAATCTTGTCTATTAATGCATATATGTGGAACCTAGAAAAATTGTACAGATGAACCGTTTTGCCAGGCAGAAATAGAGCAACAGATGTAGACAACAAACGTATGGACACCAAGGGGGGAAAGCTGTTGGGGGGTGGTGGTGGGAGGAGTTGAGAGATTGGGATTGGCATGTATACATTTATATGTATAAAATAGATAACCAAAAAGAACCTGCTGTATAAAAAAATAAAATAAAATTCAAATTACAAAAAGTAAAACAGAAAAAATATTCTTCCCTTCACATACATGTATTTATATGAATAAATTATTTCCATGCTTATATCTGTAAATACAAAAAAGAGGAATAAAATCTACCTTGAACCAAAAACGAAAAAAAGAAAAAAAAACAGAACCCACCAGTTACACAGAGGAAAACCGTATCAGGGCACTTGCTCCAGTTGTAAACAATTCTGAAGTTGGTCAGTGGTGGGGAATCATCTCCCATTCAGCCAGCAGGCCCCACGCAACAAGCGTCCTCATTGCAAAGCTGGGGGACCGTGCCGAGGCATCTGTGAGTAAACGTGGGCTGAGCCCCAGGCCAGCTGCTGCTGAAATGTTCCCACCCTTCCCAGGTAAAACACCTGAATATGTACAAGGACTTGAAAGCCTAGAGGAAGGGCCATGGAGCCACATGAGTGACAGCATGCCAGCCGACTTGGTGCCTGCAGGCCAGCCAGGATGGTCCTGGCCCTGGGTGCTCTTCTGGAAGCTTTCCATTTCCCTGCCTGAGATACCCCTGCTGTCCCGGCCCCCACTGCTTTCTTCCTCACTCACCTCTGCCCAGGGAGAAATTCCAGCGGCAGGTATGGGTGACACATCCTCTTCTTTAGCAGGTGGCATCTTGGCAACTGCTGCAGAAAGTCCAGCAGAGCCCCACTCACACTGGGCCACCCACAAAGCCGTGGCCTCTCACTCCCTCCCACCAGTCCAGCCCCAAGACTGCTGACAGGGCAGAGAAAATGGCGTCAGGCACAGCTGCAGGGGCTCTTGCTGCCTGGAGCGGTGTTTATATTGATCTGAACCCAGGCACACCTGGGGAGGTCTGGCCGGCAAGGTCGGGCTTCCCAGGCCAGCCAATAATCACCCCTCAGGGGCTCACAGTTGCAGAAACTGGAACTTGCTGAATCGGCCAGGTCCAAGGAACAGGTGTGGGCTCCTGAGAGTCAGGATAGACAAGGGGCTGCAGATCTGGCTTGTTTTCTAACTATATTATCTGGCCCATGAGTGGGAGACAACTTCAAGAAAACCCTCTCCTAATGAGAGGAACCCAGGAGTCAGGGAGAGGAGGGGTGGCTGGTGGGTGGAGACAGAGGCCTGGTGCCCCGGGTGCAGTGGAAGTCTCTGGAAGACCAGGTGGAGGGAGGCCACACAGAGTGATGCCCAGGGTCACAGACCTGTCGGAGCTGCTGTTTGTTAGTTCAAGTCCTGCTCTGAGGTTCTCTGTGTCAAACCTGAGTGACAGGTGAGCTGGGAGTGCTCTGCAATGAGGGCGATATGCACGGTTCCTGTGTTCCCAGCCCTGCCATGGTACCTGCAAGGGTAGCTCTGTATCCTGGGAGGGGCCTGACCACGAGAGCCCCATGGGCTGCAGGGGAACCTGCCCAGGGAACCCCATATCCTGGGAGGGGCCTGAACACGAGAGCCCCGTGGGCTGGGGTGGGGGTGGGGTACCTGCCCAGGTGAGCTCATATCCTGGGATTGGCCTGACCTCGAGAGCCCCATGGGCTGCTGGAATCCTGGTAAAGGATGTCAGGACAGTCAGTGAAGCCACCGAGGATATACCTCCTGTAGTTCCTAAATCCTACACCCTGCTGGTCATTCTACCAACCACCAGGACATGGTATTCTGTATTAGTCTTCAATGATGCCTTCTTTTGTATTCTATTAGTCCCAGAGTCACAAGAAATTTTGGCTTGTGAGTGGCAGGACTCAACATACAACTAAAACAATACTTCCGGGCCGTGTTGCCCCAAGGGTTCAAAAACTCCCACACCATTTTTGGGGAAAGCTCAGCTAAAGAACTAAAAGTTCTACCTCTGGAAAAGGAAACACTCCTTCAATATGCAGACGACATTCTGATCGCCAGCCCTACTAAGGAGACCTCTGAACTACCAAGCCAATAAAGGATACAAGTTGTCCAAGACAAAGCTCAAATATCACAGACTACGGTGACCTGCCTGGGCTTCATTCTCACAGAAGGTCGGAGAAGCCCATCCCAGGAAAGGGAAGAAACAATTTACAGCCTTACCCATTTCTGAAACTAGAAGACAGCTTAGGGGTTCCTGGGGAGGCCAGG